>NW_027270961.1:2357500-2810000 GCF_040938485.1 Diadema antillarum
TCCCCCAGAAGTTGAGCAAGCGAAACGTGTAGAGGTGTTTCTCGCAATGTTATTGTATTCTTTCCCCTTTAAGACACCACTGCCCGTGTGATATAACACATGACCATCAAATTGTGTACACAGGACGATTCAGCACACTCAGTTATGATTTCTGCAAACGACGCATGACGTAATCATGCCACGAGAAATTTGATGGATGTAGGAGTAATCTTTCATCGTTCAACCCGATATTTGTAAAGGAGATTTCAAAACGAAGGCTGTTTTGATTAAACTTGTGACAGATTATCTGATCAAGTGGTCCAGCTTTCCTATATACAGCTATATCTCTTCCTATTTGAACACAAGTTTTGATATGTGTATAATATGCAGATTGAAAAGTGTGATATTGCCAAGTTCTCTCTCCTGACGCAAAGTTATACAGAAGACTGTTTTGATTAAACTTGTGGCAGATATCTGATCAAGTTGTTGTGATATCCTGTTCAGCTATATCTCTTCATATTTGGATACACAGCTTTAACACTGAAAAGTGTGATATTGCCAAGTTTTCTCGTCAGACACAAAATTATACAGAAGTCTGTTTTGATTAAACTAGTGACAGATAATATCTGATCGACTGGTCCTAATACCCTATAGCTACAGCTAGATCTCTAAATGATATTTGATTACAATTTAGCTTTAACATTCACGTAGATTGAAATATGTGATAATGTCAACTTCTGTCTTCAGAAACAAAATCATATATACCGATGGCCTTATTCAATTACTTTAACCACCCCCCCCCCCAAAAAAAAAAGAAGAAGAAATGTCAAGTGACCAATACGACTGATTCCAAAGATACATACATCAAATTCTAACAAGACGCTGATTTCTCAATATCAGTCTGATATTATGGAAAGAACCCTTTAAGATTGCTTGCAATGCAAATGAAATCCTTTGTGTATTTTTCGTAATGACATCTAAGGACAACATGGCCTGAAATCTTGCCTCTGGTACTCGCCGTCCCATGGGCTGGCTTTGCTCCCGGTAGATCTTATCTGGGTCCGCTGCTACCCTGGGTGGCGTTACGCCATTTCGCCACGGCCCATGATTAAATTAACCTTTTTACAGTCGCCTTCTTTTTCCCGGAGTTGCAGATTTGAAACTCTGACTTCGCGAGCTATCTTTGGCGTCTAACGCAATTACCCTTGCAAATAATATGAATCCAGGTGTTTAACATGGGCATTTTCCTTCTGTGGACCAACAAACATGGAGGCATTCACGGGGACCTCCATCATAACTTCCATGCATGCTTCGACGTTCTCACTGAGCATTAATGAAGGCAGCTCCTGCCGATAGCCATCGTGAAACAACAAGCCTGGGTGGATGCATCTTGGCTGACAGGTAGAAGTGAGTCGCACCAATAAAAAAGGAAAGAGGGATATATACCTTTCAAAAATGAAATATGAAATTTCCCTTTGTATATATTCTAGTTTCACTTTGAGAGCGGTCGCGGCGGAACACGGCCACAAAGAGAGATGTCGAAGAACAAGACCTCTGTTTTCTTTTCATATTAGGAAGGAAACCGTACCTTATCTAATCTATCATCACGTTTGACGTAGAAGGAACCTGGATGCTTCTTCAATCTGAATCTGGTTGGAGCTCCCAAACGTTTCACTTTAATCGTGACAAGAAATGACAATTTCATGGGGGTATTGGATGAACTGACCTTTGGATTTCTATCAAATTGTCGTCTCATCATAGCCTGGTCGTCTTTCTGATATTTTTAGCCAGCATTTTTTTTTTCCGTTTCGGTTTGGGGTTTCTTCCAGAATTCCCGTCTAATAAAGGCAGCATAGTTATGTTTCCTTTAACATATCGGAGCTGATAGTGTCTTTATGGGACAGCATCCGAGGATCATTGTTTGTTTCAGTGGATGTACTATCTGCTGACCTTTCCCAATCATGATCTATTGAAACTGACTAATCCCTGATTGCTGACCATATATTATGCATTTTGCCCATATAAAAAGAATTAATCAAAGAATCAAGCTTCCATCCGATCATTGTGAGTCTATTGTGACCAAAACAAGCATTATTTTATCCTAGCAAACAATAAATCTGCTGAAAACTTATTGTGAACACTTTTTTTGGTAACATACACGATTTGAATGGCTTGGTCACTCACCATTTTGAAAGTCAGGTCCGCTCAGCAATAGTCGGTATAAAGTGATTCAGTGAAACCGTTTATGAAAATCGCTCGCCATATTTCTAAGTGATCATTTCAGTTGCAAGTATTTTCCAGAATTAAAAAAGAAAAAAGCTCACACCAGAAACTATAAAGTTCCACTCGATAATATTTCCTGCATCTTAATTACAATTGTGATGATAATCACAGTCTCATTTTACTATGCAAGTAGGAAAAAGCCCAAATAAACAATGATTTGTATAAGAGTTGGAGAAGAAGTGGTTCTCACATTCTTCGTATCAAGTTGCTGCAGACTTGTAACAATATTGCAATGACGTCTGTAAATGGAAGCCTATATAATTGCTAAATCCTTGAAAATAAAGAAACAATTTTGTTGTCACTTCTGTGTATGAATCGGGAAAGGGTGTTGTGTAATTACTCTAAATTTGCCTAAATAATCTGATTTTGAACGATATCTCTTGTTTCTCTTTCATTCCTGTTAAAATGTGGAAAGTTAAGATTTCGTTACTTCTAAGCTTTTGTTATGACTTGATTTTGTTTTCACTTTGTGGGACTTTCCTTTTAGATCACAGAGTACCATAGAATGTCGCTTTGAGAGCACAGCCGTAGGATGACTGTATAGTAACCATAGATGTGTTGTAAGAAAGTCAAACTTGTATTCAGTGAACTGTAAACTGCTTTATCACCTTATCAATTAACAAGCCTTCTATTAATAACGGATGTTCACGGTTGGCTGGACTTTACTGATTTCATCTGATTTTACCAATTTCAATGTTAATTGCCCATGACACGAATGCGTTTGTGTTGTATGTGACACATCAAAATGATTGAATTACATATAGCATGGCACATACTCAACCGCAAGTCAACAATACTGAGCCAAAGTGCTTGCAATTTTGATTTTCTTTTTAGATGCATGACTACTAAAAAGAGAAGTATGTTGCATTCGTTATTGCAACGAAACATCCATCACTTTGGGAATATAATCCTTCTCCTCCCCATCTATTCTTATCCATCTCTAATTCGTTCCCTAAGGATCTTCACACTTTGCTACAGTGATAAGTGAGACAAACAACAACAATAAGTTCAACTTCAACTTCAAGTTTGTAAAACATTTATTTTCCATCTCTTTCATGTTGTAAATCACATACATAAGATTGTACACTGTACAAGGAAGTCAGAACCTCAAAAAAGCAGAGCTTGTGGTGAGCTGCCTAACAAAATACATTACATCACAAACACAAAAAACAACAAAAACATAATAGTTCCCATGGCAATATTAGAATGAGATATTCCTCAAAGTGAAATATTACAGTCTAACAGAGGGGGCTACAGTAAGTATGAAAATATGTGACGATCTACAGCCTAGCAAAAGTTGCATAAAAGTTAAACGTTACATATGTATAAGTGCTAATGTGAAACCTTTGCACAGATGTAAACAAGACAATGAATGAAATGCGCTGTTTCCAACTGGATCGTGGATAGACCCCTTTACCGATATATTCAAATCATATGCATGTCATTTTGACAAAGGTAATTCCTGGCAACCTGAATTATACGTTTTCTTTAGGCCAACCAGTCCTCTTGGGGAACAGGGCATCACAAAAAAAAAAGGCATTGTGAATTACATGTATGTGCAGAATACTATACCTTTTCTTGGTAACAGATCGTCCGCACAGTTGTTGATGGATGAAGCATGGTATTTTATTGATTCAGGGAAAATGACACAACACTGATGTTGCATCTTTAGTATGGTGATTATCCCAGTCGTTAGGATTAGAGAACCGAAAGGGACAGGGGCTAGTCTACTTCTTCATCAGATCGTTAGGTTTCATGGTATTTTAGCTACGGTGGAAAAGTGTAAGGCGGTTACTTGATGGAAGGCAAGTTTCTTTCACTGCGAAATCGTAGTCGTCGGTATGCACACGCAAACACGAAACAATTTCGTTTGGCACACAACGCGTGCAAATGAGAAATATCGACCGGGCTAATATCGATGGGTTGCGTGACTATCGATTGTTGGAATAATGAAGGTATCGATATGGATGATCCTGACCCTTTGGGGTGAAATGGAGTGGTGTTACTACACCAGAAACCATAATCTCTTCCCTTCCTTCCAACATCTCCCCTCGTTCTTGTTTGACTTTTCCCTTTATCCTCTCATCCCTCACACAGCTATCATCAGCGTTCGTTCTCTAGCTGGTGGTCGCTGATCCCTTATGATAATCAGCTGAGGGGATATCAAATGTCAACAGGTTGCTATAATGAAGTCTCGCAAAAATATTTTTGGAAGTAGACATACGTTCTCCTTCTTGCGCCCCCCCCCCCCCCTACTCTCCCTCTCAACGCCTCCCCCTCACTCTCTCTTTCTTTCTTGAGCTCTCTTTATCATTTTCAGTCTCTGTTCCTGTTTTTAGATGTTACACTTAAGAATGATAGCAGAGAGTTTTGGTTTTGAGACCATATACCTTAGATTTATGACGAAAGAACCACGAAACTGGATCCCAGAAAATGTTAAAGGAAGCCAAAGCCCAAATATGAATGTGAATCGAGTGAAAGCAGCAATATTAGTAGAACACATCTATGAAAATTTGAGGAAAATCGGACAATTAATTCAAAAGTTATGGATTTGTAACATTTCGATGCCGTCATCGGTGGATAAAGAGACTACGACATACTTCATAACGTCATTGTGGACAACAATATAAAGAAAATTGATCATATCTTTACTTTTCTATAGAATGATAAAAGAGCACTTGACCTACCTCTCTCAGAAAGCAGGGGAATAATTTTGTCCTTAACATTTGTCAATAACATATGCACCTTTCATGAAAACTTAAATTTTGAGGAATTCAAATCTCATACATAATCCACATTTATATTGGGACTTTGGTTTCCTTTAAGTTCGTCACTAGTCTTCGGTATTAGTGAGTCGCCTTTCTATGAAAATGTAATCCAAAACGTTGTGAACATTTGCAGGGGGTATTCATGACACGATGGTGAGCAGCAGTGTATTACAAATCATCGTTTTGTCATTTCATCGGCTTAATTTGGGTCAACTGAAAAAACCCTCTCCAACAGACTAAAAGATGGTGTGCATAATCTGGACCTTCAATTCGCTAATCGTTCCTAATACGTGACCTTTGACAAATTGTATAGATAGACAATGATAGATGAACATGAGTTAATGTGGGTTTTTTGTTGTACCAAAGTGATGGATTGAATGAAATATTTTCAGATCATACATCAAAACAATATGTCGTTATTATTATTATAGACACAGAAGATGTACTATACTAATTCCTAGTTCTTAAAGGGACATTCCAGACGATTTTCATAAGTTCACAACATGTAGTACATAAATCAACAGCTCAATGTATAGATTTGTGGAATTTATCGTGGTTCTTGGGCAGAGAAACAATACTTTGAATATCCTTAAACAAATTACACCGAGCAAGGATGATGACATAGGAGGCTCACATATTTCAGAAATGTTGCAATGTAATTCCATTACAATACCGCTTGCTTGCGAGTTCACCTGTGTATAATGTATGCATGCCTTTTTCTTTTGTTCTGCTTCCTTGAGCTCCAACTCATGCATTCTTATGGTGACCCTGCCATGTCATCATCCTTGTTCATTGCAATTTGTTATAAATTTCAAAAAATATTCTTATTCTTCATCCCAATCATCATAAATTGTGAAACTCTGTCCTAAGTATAACTAATTTATAGTTGTTCAAATGTAAAATCTGAAAATCATCCGGAGGTCTCCTTTAATCAAGTGCAACATAAAAAAGGTTTAGCTCAGTAGACAAAACTAAACAAGGCAAACCAAAACATAAGGAGTGCGGAGAACAGTGTAATCAACCCATCGTCTGCTGTATCTTCACCCATGCATGAATTGGTCCTGCTACCAGTGAGGTATGTCGCAGCGAAAACTTTGTTCATAACCCAGCCATGACGTGATGATTATAGTAAGGACGCAAAAGAAATCGCCATTAGCACCTTAAAGGAATGATATAGTTTTGGTTGAGATGCGGATTCAGATTTTAACTTTTGCGAGATGATTGATGGTCCTGATAAAAGGTGAGACCCACCTTTTAATAAGACCACTTTGTTTTGCTTTGCTTTTTGATATCTCAGCCATTAAAGCCGATTTTCATTGAATAAACTTTTAATTCCACTCAGAATTGTATGATCTTTAGAATTTCATATAAGTGGTTTCTAATTATCTCGCAAAAAGTAGAAATCTGAATCCCCATGTCAAACAAGCTTTGCCATCCCTTGAACCCGTAGGCTAATCAATTCTGATATCGCTCCAGATTTTGCCAGCAGCCACTGTGTTCCTTTGGGCAATGACTTAAAAAGCAACTCGAGAACTTTTCTAAATTAATAATACCGTAGTTCGTGGCGGTATAATTCTCCTATAGTCAATCTGGTTGAACCAATCAGGGAGGTGGAACCCTCTCTTCCACCTCCCTGGACCAATGCACTAAACTCTTGTAACAACATTGGAATAGCATATTTCTATTTTATTTCTTTTAAATCATGGCCCGACCTTGACCATATTTACTGTCGGATCCCCCGTTCGGTTCGGAGAGACTGCACGGCCAACCACTCAATGAAAGACGGAATATTGACAAAATGCGTAACTGAGATATTTGCAAGAAAGAAAACATTTCCTTCGCATAGTCTCCTAATCCAGCTAAACACAGCAGGCGAATCTAGCGGTGAGTGAGATTTCCTGGCATTCCTCGTTGATTATGTTTGAATCTGCGCGGCGTTTGGGACAGGCGATCCACAAATTCATGAATTCCTGAAAAGAAAGGGGCGATTGCTCGAAGCCATTGATTGGTGGTGGTTAGAATGCATCCATGGGTTTACAGCTAAACATTTGACCGACCTCCTTTTTGGTTTGGCTTGAGAAGAAGCGTTTGGATTTGACTCGACAGTCGACTGCACTGCTAAACGTTGGCACATTCCAGCATGGCTCAGTTATTACTACGATCCACTATTTGTTATCTCTTCGCGCCTCGCCTTGCCTGCCGCATATGGCGTGTGGGGCGTAAGTAATCTGTACTGAAAGACGAGCGGGAATCAAGAAACGTTGCGTATACACTCTTTTTTGGTGGGAAAGGACCAACATCATCTTCTTGCCTTGATGGAATCTTTCACTAGGCTCGTTTTAATCAGTGTTGTGGGCTGAAGGCTCAGGTGCCACATGATCGAGTCTCCCGCGTATTTTGATGAGCTTTTATGCTATTTTAATCGCCCCATTTCACTCATGGAGTCTTTTCTCCCCCACTAATCTCTAGAATAGAAACGCCAGTGCTGTGCCAGGGGCCAGGGATTAAAATTTGCTATATTTATCTCTTTGAGTTTTGACGTATGTAAAAGTCTCGTAAGTCAGGTTCCCTACGCCGAACATAATCGCTAACAAATGTTTGTTCCCTTTTCGAACAAAATGAAACAAAGAGAAGTAAAACCTGCCTGTGTGGTATGCATCAAGAGACATATTGCAAACTATACTACCACGTTTACCAGTGACTGAAAGAATACCAATCACAGCGGTCTTTGTCAAGATAAACTTGATATTCACAATCTGGCTGTCTGTTTCAAGAAAAAGAAAAATGTGTATGCATTGCATTTCCAAAAGAGAGACAAAACTGGCTCTGGGGTAATGATGCATACACCACAGTATATCTTGTATGTACTCCTGAATAGTGTATGACACTGTTCAAGTAATGTTTGGAAATGGCGAGCAAAAACAAAGAAAGTCGAGATGTAACTGTTTTCTTGTTATGAAACATCCCTTATGTAAATCTATGAGAATCGTGTCCTTCAATGCTGGTGAGTGATAGGAAGAGTATATGATACATAAGAGAAGGATATATAAGAGAAATTATACAAATAAGTACACATACAATATTTCAGATAAAATCTGTATGATCAATTATGTTTCATCATCTATTCACATTGCTATATACCACCTTGAGGAAGAGAATATGATACAGAAAAAAAAATAATTGGTATGATGTTATAGAAGGAAACCGATTTGATTGATGTCGTTTTGAAGGGGAAAATCGAGCTTTGCTCTTAGAAAACCCCTTTTCTGTAACGATAATAATGACATCTTACAGCTTTCGTGAAACAGTGAGGAGGAGATGAAAATGTCCATTACGTTGAAGCCTCGATATCTCTTTCATTGTTTCTCCCTCATAAATATTTTCTACGAAGGAAACAAGCTGTTACCGACCGCCGTAACTGCTAACACACCAAAACGAAACGAAAATTCCCATCCGCCCCTTGACCAATGTGTGCATGCCCGTAATCACGAGCAGTGAAACACACGCATATACACACGCACACACAATGAATTGTCATGAATCGACTGGCACGCGAACACACATTCACACATGCACACACACACACACACACACACACACACACACACACACACACACACACACACACACCTGCAAACACACAAGGCGGTAAAAACCCCGATGATAAACCTCTCAGGAGCGGGTAACGTGAGGAATATAATCTTTACCAATCCTCTCTCTGTCTCTTTGATAACGAATCAACGCCAGAGGCAACCTGCGCCATGTCTTTATCAGCGTTGTCATCGGCACAATATAGGAGAAGATGCATGCTCTGTTCCAAGAACAATTTGAAAACTTTTTTTTTTCTTGACGCAAGCCTACTGTACATAATCATAATATGTTTATTTTCATTAGATTTATGAATGTTCATGATGTTTGATTGATGGGTCAACGCTTTGTAGGCCCACCTGATGATGTTCTGTTAGCGACACATGTTACGATGGGAAGAAAAAACATACAAATAATCATTACCATTGTATTTTTGATAACAGAAGTGTTCTGTACTGTTTCATAAATGTAATTACCGTTCGTGACAGAAATGATTAGCTAGTATTAACAACCCCCTACAGGTTTCGGTTTCATGACATTTGCTCCTGCGACAGTTGGTCCCACGAAATATCTGCAAGCTAAAATCCAAACATCATTTCTACCCACAAACATAACCCTAGCCCTAATCCTAATCATCCCATCAAACTAAACCTCAAACCCTATTACAACCCTAACCCTATGCAGAAGAAAATAGGACCTGAGCACCTGTCGTAGGAGCAAATGTCGTGTCACCGCTGACAACACCATGCTTGCACTTCTAAATTTACGACGTGTCTCCCACACCCCCCCTCAACAAAAACACACATATACACACGTACACACGCACACACACAGACACAGACACACACACATAAAACAAACATATAAAAAAAAAAACCCCTTCAACCATCAATAACACTTTTACAAAAGACATACCACACACAATAATGTGTCAGGTAACCACACATCCACACTCCACAAGATGCACATTATACTGCAGTTTTTTGATGCATACAGTTTTCCTGTCTCCCTTGAACTAAATCCAAGACACTCGTATACGTATGTTGAGGTGAGGTTAAAAACAAGAGACAGCATTTCATAGAAGCACGCCATCACTGTTGAGTAAACGCAGCGTGAATAACTCGCACCACTCCACAGCGCAGACGAAAACCGAGCTATGAAATACGCTCTCTCTCATTCGCAGAAAGTGGTTGACCAGCGTACGCATTTTTACGGTGGAAGAGAGAGGGAGAGCTGGCTAGGGGCGCCTCGCAGTTTTCGCACACGCCTCGACGGTTCTCCCCAGTGCATTATTTTTTTCGAGGTAGCAGCGACAAATCGCTTTATTCTTGCTCACTGAATCGAGGCTGGCATTCGTAAGTCGGGAGATCCGCTTGATTCCTTTTTTCCCTGTTTGATACAGGAAAAACATAAATTTAGTCAATTTAGTTACGTGAAGCGCGTTTGGAGCAGAAAGAAAATTTCATTCCCCGACAGCCGTCGAGTGATCAAAGTGCAACTAAACAAAGGCCTATTGCTGTGTGCACTACCCGATTGTCAACAGGCTTTGACTACATACTTCTTTGGAGTGGAGTTTCTCTGTGTAAATATGCCTGGCATGAAACAAGCTGACTCTATTACCTATCATGGCTGTTTGCTGTTATTCAACCTTTTCAATCGCATCGAAATAACGACGAATCAGGGATGACATTGTTTTCTGTGCTCTCTTGTGTGCTGGAAACGGACGTGTAGATACACGTCTTGTAAAAGAACTTTACAGGTCATATAAAAGAGATGAAATGACCAGCGAGTGGAGAATTTACACATCTCATTTTGGAAATTTTAGTCTGATAGTGGACAAATGGGAATAATGCGTGCGAGGATCCCATGAAGGGACAATATGGGCGGTGTTCGTTGTGAGGCGGTCCAGCATCAACCGGTCTACAGAGAGATATTTCTGTGATTGGATACACTCAAGGGAGGCAGTGAGTTTGGTCCGATCCTGTGACTACATACTCAGTCCTGTCCATTCACAATGACAGACCGGAGTAGGTCCAGGTCTAGCTCAGTGGCAGTCACATTCTGTGTAGGTCTTCTCAACGTGCTGATCGCAGCCCCCACCAGGACCGGCTGCCAAGGGGTGGAGAGGATTGAGCTCACAGGGGACGTCATACTCGGAGGCTTGTTTCCTGTGCACGAGAATGGGATTAATGGGTGTGGTCCGTTCGACCTGGGTGGATACCAGCGTCTGGAGGCCATGGTCTACGCCCTGCGGAAGATCAACGCCGATCCGAAACTCCTGCCTGGGATAGACCTGGGAGCGGTGATCCTAGACACGTGTAGTAGGGACACATATGCCTTGGAGCAAGCCATGGAGTTTGTGGCCTCGACCACCACGAGAATAGACCTGGATGCATTCACCTGTCCGAATGGAAGCCGCCCTGAGTACGAACCGCCGCAACCCACGGTGGCGGTAGTTGGCGCCGCGGCGAGTCCCGTGTCTAGCATGGTGGCTAACATACTGCGTCTGTTTAAGGTAAGTGCAAGCTCGGTGACTGTGCTTGATAATACGACACATTACTTCATTCTTTCATAATAAAGTGGAAGGAAGTATCAACCCCTGCATGTGCAATGGGGAAGAAAGTTCGAGGTTTGACATGGTTTCTACTGCCATATACTTGCCACTAAATGAATGAATGAATGAATGAATGAATGAATGAATGAATGAATGAATGAACTATTATCATTATGTTACATAAAATCGATTTAAGCTGTCACTGGATATTCACTGTCATGTAGCAATGTGATCGATTAGACTAATGAAGAAGCTCTAAGGGCAATATCCACATTGATATCAATGCAATTATGAACGCGTCAAATATCATTTTGCGCTAATGCAATGACGCGTTAAATTACATTGAGTTCGTTGTCAATCGCAACGTTTAACCTTGGGAGATTCTATTATACAACATCCACGAAGCATCATCCGCCCCTGTATCGCTATCATAAGCCAGGGGATTACAATTTGGAGGAATTAACTTAATAGGTTTATTCTGCGTCAACAAATGGAGCATTAGTTGTTAGGTATAGGTTCCTGAAGGAGATAAAGATTAACAGTACTTTTGTGATGTTGGAATGCTTAAAGCTTGGCTATTAAAGGTCAAGCGGAGATTTGATGATTTGATGAGTAAGTAAACGCAGAGTTAGCAAACTTTGCCAGCCACTTGTAATAGAGATTTATCGATCACCGCATTATACATTGGTTCAGTAGGAGTATAACATTACAATGCTGTCACATACTCTAAGATTATTGGAGCGTGACTCCCAACGATGCACGATCTAGTTATAATCGTTAATGATGGACGTTATTTGCCTGAATCAAATCTGTGACGTCAGAAGCACCTATTTCAAACAGACGCTTCTACGCACATCGCTAGAAACAGATTGCGAAGTAGTTTTTAAATTGTTGTTGCGCTATGGAGAGCTCAGAACGAAACACCGGAAAGACATCGGAAATAAAGAAATCTTTGATTAATTTCAGGTGAATAATGTGCTCACAATAGAGTACATGTATATCGCTATCTACAGCAGGTATATGTTTAAGATATTATTCTCTCTTTGGTAATCATATGATATGTTGTGCAATGGAACCCTTTTTAAAACATGTCATTAGTTCAATTTAAGTAAGATTGATGTTTTCTACAGCTATGAGGCAAGTGGTCAAATATTATAATACATTGACATAAGAACCATTTAATTTTGACGGATAAAGCACAGGTGTAGTCTTTGGAATGAACGTTTGGGTAAGTTTGGAATACACCACGGCGACTACTTACTTTGATTACAATGCGTATTTTCTAAACATGAGAAGCGTCAAAATGGGAATTTTTTTATTTGTGAAAGTCTACTTATCTTGATTCAATCTTCGAAAGATTTGCGTCACGTAATAAGTAGTGTCACGTAATATAAGATGAACATAATAGGTGACAGGGTACGCGCTTTAGGAGAATTAACGCAAGGTGTCGGTCGTTAGCAATGGGAGTAAGTACTAAACCAAGCGTGGGTAATGTGTTTGCATCAGCCACGACCTATCGACTTAATTACGAACTCAAATTTCTATGACACCTGGCAAAGGGCAGTCAATATACACGGTCTGATTAGATTACAGTTTGCATGGAATACTCGACAGAGACGGTTGGGAAGTTTACAAACATCTCATCTTGGACGATCACGCGCGCTGCATTCCACGAGTGTTCACAGCCTCATTAAGGATGAGATGTATTTACCTCCAAGATATTATTTTCTCCGTTTCTTTTGCATTGAGCATGTCATGTGATCTGAAATCAACTGCAACAGAAGGGAATACCTCTCAGATTGCTTTCGAGAAAGCTGTCGTGTCTGGTATGAAGCGAAGCTTGGATTCAAACGTTCAGGAAAGAAAAAAAAAAAGAAGCGTTAATTCATGTGGCGTCTATCCATAATATACGTCTGATTCTACTTCGCAGAAGAACTAAATCATCCCCGCCTTAGATATCAAATTCACATTTCAGTCACAATATAAATACTTGACTTGGTGTTACCCACTGTCCTTTATACTTTCCTTATTATCTGTGTCTCCTGATGCAATTCAGGTTGAAAAAAAAAATCATCACGTATTGCACAATAATGATGTTTTGGCACTATGAGGCGCATGAATGACTAGGAGGAACTGTGTACATAAGATGATGGGATGAATGTCAATATCGGGCAGATAAAGGTCCCAACAGAAGTGTGCTGAGGCAGGAGACAGCCAGGGCATATCACCAATGTTATTATAAGCTAAATGTCTGCTCCGCTGGTACGAATGCGATATGTTTCATGTTTGCTTGATATGTATGCAACGCCCTCACACCAGCAGAGGTTTCAGTGCCTCGGGCTGTATTTCATGGGCGCCTGAAAAGGCTAATCAAAATTTGTTGGTGGCGGGAAGAAAGATTCACAGTCGTTTGAGACCTTGGTAAAGATGAACTCCACCAGAGATCTGCCGGCGGCTGTTTGAGCCTGTAATGTCGTGATGAAATACTAAGTCCTTTGTGCTGAAGACTAAAAACAACTTGTCGCAAGGATATTAAACGATTTCAATAAGATAGCAGATCATTAAACTTTCTGTATACGCATTAACTCATAAACCCTAGTCATAACCTTCCATGCGTATTTTATAGTTGAACATAATCCGCCATCAAACACAACAGTGAGGGGAACTTATGGGGTGGGAAGAAGGAATACAATGATTGTATGTGTCTAACTTTAGAAGAACAACGACATTATGGATTATGGACGTGTAGAGTATAGAATGAAGACACATTTTATATGATGCTTCATAGACGCATGCATCGTGTCCACAGCGATGACACAGCTAGACAGAAATTCAGTATAATGTATCTTACATAACATCCTTAAAACATTCTCTAGCGGCCCTAAGGACGGAAACATACTGGAAACAACAAAACGCCTAATGAGCAGGAGCAACATTTATAAACCAATGTGTTGATGAAGGAAAACTCATTACATCTATATTGTCAATCAGTCAATGGGTTCAGCAGCTACCCTTAAACTGGAACAGTCACAACAATTTATATTGGATGACGACACTCGCAAGTCCCGGAAGACATGCACAAGATCTTTTGACTTTTAAGACTTATTGAATGTGACGTGTGAAAGGAACTGGATTGTCCTACGACGAAATAGCGTATTGTCGATATGCAGAGTGTTTCATAATAGAGTAAAGTACTTTGTAATATAAGCTCTTAATGATTTCAAAGTAAGTTGTTTTACTCAACAAAAAAGGTAGAATGATCTTCCGGTGTCAAGATACACTTTTATAAAATTCTATACAACTTGGCAATGATAAAATTATTGATCGTTTTAAAGGCACGACTGTCAAAGAAATAACATCAGATGGAAAGATCAAGGACATAACTCTAACAATAACTATTTTGTGTAAGAAGCTCAAAGACATTGGCTATGAAAGTGAGTAATTCGATTTTTGATTTATCATGTTATTCATTTGGGTTTGTTCTGCTTTTTTGGGTTAGTTCTTTCAGCCGTTGTATTATTAATCAAATGTTTACATCTTTTGGAAGATTATAATTATAGTTCCCTCTTTTCAAACGGCATGCTTACAAACATTGATTCTCTGCTGTTGATATTTCAACATTAAGATAGGCAAAGTCCCCATCAGCACTGAAGACGTACTTAGGTCTAAAACAGAAAGGATGAAAGTTCATTGCGAAGACAATCTTTTGCCGTGAATGCTAAAGTGACCAAATTCCAAGTTAGTACACATTTTACGTAATTCATTGTGCGCACTTTTTCTACGCAGATAATACTCTTCTAATGGGATTAAAGTATTATCCCAACTGCTAATGTGTATAAAGCAAAATGTCTTTGAACTACAGCAAAAAAAAAACAAAAAAAAAACCACACAAATGTATACATTAAAAACGTGGTTATCTTTTTACCGATCTCATGAACAACACCTGTTTCTACGGCAGTCGAAATAAATTCATGGTTCTCGCAAAGTGTTTTTTTTTAATAATGTTGATCGTCATTTTTCAACCTGCTTCATCTATCAATGCCCTCGAAATTCCAGTGGTTAATGTTTCCTTTTCTATTCCTGTACACTTCATATATTCTATTTCTTTGCTGAACAAAATAGTCAGAGATTAAAATACTGTCACTTATAGGACTAATCATGATAATGGTAACAATAGTGCCTCTAAAGCTTGCGCTGATATGATGTATTTGTTAGTGTATATGTGTTGATAGTTAGTGCCCTCTTATCCAATTATCTAATATTGACTCATTGAGTTATCAATGTTGACACCAACGGAAATGTCCCTATATAAATTATTAGAGGCCTCAATTATCACATATTTGACATGCGGTCGACATTCAAGGGCATCAAAATGACTATGGTAATATTACAACAAACTATCCATCCCTGAGCCAGCTAGAAAAAGAAATGACCTTACTTGTCCATAGATTGCAATCAACTGATTATAAGTTCGACTCCTATAGCTATCCTGAAATAGAAATCTTAGCTCTTCAGTGCCATAACGTTGCGTAAGAATAGTGACACAAAGGCTGTGCTCTATAATGTTTGTATAATAAATCATGCCAATTAGATTGCAGTTCTTTTGGGGACCATGATGATGTTTTGTATGACGATATCCGCAAATAGCAACTCAACCAACCAGATTGTGCAATCATGTAAATTATTAGTTCTATTCTTCTCCAGATAGAAATTGACATAATAGCTTTTGAATCTGCAATATTCAGTATGTACTCGTAAATCGGAATCTGAGGCAACCCGGCCTGTTTTGTGCTGACCAACTGTACTATACTGCGGCAAAATGATTAAATTTATTCGTTCTGTACACCTATCAGGACAAATCTAGCATTCAGTATACTCAATGGCGGGCAGACGAAGACGCAGAATTTGTTGTGATTTTGTCCTAATGACGTGTCCTTGCGGTGCGCACGAGTGAATGTAATCCCAGAGTTTGTTTGGCTCCGGATGCGGGTTTATATTCATACCTCAATATCTTCTGACAAAACATGGCCGGATTGGATCAATACCAGCGTGACGATGCGTTCCCCTCAACCACCTGTCGTCCCAACGAGGTGACCTCCGACATTTTCGGCAAAACTCGGGCACGGGAAAAACAAGAGAGCTATACGCCTGATTCTAAATGATTTAACCACACTCATGGATTGTTGTGTAGGGAATTTTCCTTTGAAATCATTGTATCACCGTGTGTAAACGATCCAGCACAAAACCGGTTTGGTGTGATAGATTTGATATTAGCTTACACATGTCGCATATACGTTTCCCTGATGCTTGATGAGGGGGTGTAGCTCACCAGTGGAAGGGTTTTTACAGAATGGTTCTGCAAAATTGATATTCATCATTGACCTCGTCAACTCTTAACTTTGTTTACTCAGTTTCCGACATTAGTGTTGCGGTTGTTTTTTTATGTTTTTTTTTCTTCATGTAAGTTTCAGGGTCCTTTACGAAATCCCTTTCCTCTGTAGAACATTACAGCTGTCATTCATGAACAACGTTTGCCGGTATTCATTTCAGTACTTATCAGTAATCACATCGGTAATCGATGAGCATCGTCATTTGGTTGATATTCTCAGAAATACGAATATCATGAAACAAACTTTTGACTCAATGATAATGATGATAATATCTGTACCACAGCCAACGTCAAAACCAACGTCCTTATTACATCCGTCAGTTTGACTTCTGTCCTTTAACCTGCTCACGGTCAGTCCTATTTTGTTTATGAAATACGAAATTTCATCCGCCTTGCTTGTCTTCTGTCGATTCGTGAAAAGCAAAAACGAAATTGAGGGCTCGCCTTTTGGACTATCAAGAAACAAACAAGTGATGATTACAGATAGCTGCTGGCTACCAAACACGCGCTGAATGTTTCGCCATCGTCTGGCTGGTGCTATCGGAGATGGGCCATTGCCGAGGGTGAATCGTCAAATAATACTCGCAGAGATCTCGTCCACAGATGGTATAATCATGCACGCTATATTTATCTCTACTCCTGCGGGAAAGGTTTTTCCTTCGTGGTCCTCTTTATCTTCCTTTCCTTCGTCTCAACAAAGAATATTGAAGGTCGTTGGAATTGACAGTGTCAGTGTAACATTACAAAATATTTCCAATATGATTATAGTTATGTGGGATGACAAGAGTATATTGCTGTACTGATGACTTTGTTTTCGTGAATGACAAAGGCATATCTCATCCATTTAGTGCAATTGTGGAAACACTTGCGGTCGCCACGTCATCCGTTTGGTCCGCCTTGCGCTGGTCGAAGCTTACCCTCATATGCCTTATGACCTATGGGGCAATAATTATTGTTTGGTCATTCGAATCACTGCAGCGATGTGTACCAGGCACATCCTTTTAATGAACTCTTATATCGGATTGACAAGCGAGGGTTGGATAATAAGCGGGATTTAATTAAACGACCAAAAGCGGCTACAAGTATTTTGGTACAGGAGAAAGCACAATACACATTTTTAGAATCAAGGGCAATGAGCTTTATCGGGAAATACGCTTCTGCCCTAGGGCAGCAATCGATAAGCATTAATGGCCTGTGTTTATTCACCGAATTTGAATAGCATATAACAGTCCAACATTGTTCATTCGACGTAATCAAGTAAGCGGAAAAGCTATACTACTATAAGAAAATACAACCACTATTTTCTTCACGTGACAGAGTAAACTTACAATTATGATACCTTATTTTTGTAATGAGTATCGAATGATTTCCATATAACAATTATGTGCCTGTAAAGAACTATTTTTTTATTCAACCGTTCGGTTAGAAAAAAAAATGAATTTAGAATGATAGAAAAGATAATGAGCACGTATACAGTAAATAGCAGCTTGACCAAATCCTACATGTATCTCGATGGCAGCATATAGGCCTAATCAATTATTACACGGTGGCTTCCTCATAAATGTTGCATAACTATTATGAAAAAGTCTGTTCAAGTCTGCTTCAATATTAGACTTATTAGTACTATTTTATGATCGTCATCATTTTTTCACATCACAATCATGTTTTTCACAGTTTTACTGTTTAGGAAAACATGATTAAGATTAAAAGTGACACAATACTGAATGCAACCGATGGCATGCAGTTTTCATAGACGTTGCGAGAGAATGCTAATACCAAACGCCACTTCTTAGTGAGCAACATTCAAAGCGTCAGACTCACCGGACGAACCATCACGTTGAAATTTCTCTGTCCGCCTGTAATGTTTGATCACTTGAAGCTGTCAAACGATGCATTTTCAATTGGAAAAAAGAAATAAAACGTGCTTGGATGATATGATGTTGTTCGTGTTTAGATATCATGTGCATAGTAGGCCGTAAATGGAATAAGCCATAAGACAGGTCAGTATATCGTGATGATAGATATATGAAGTTCAGATTTACGGAGAGCTAACACAGTGAGTAAACGTTCGAATATATAACAGAATAATATGATATTGATAACAGTATTAATGATAACAATACACATGATACATTAATGTATATCACATGTGAACGTACATACTTTTTGTGTGTTTACTATAGTAAATCACTATATATATATATATATATATATATATATATATACACATATATATATGTCTATATCTTATATTTCATTCAACTATCGTCATGCAGACTGATAAAGTCACTGATTATTAATTTTCTAATAATGGCGTTTTCATAGCTTCCGGTCTCAAAGTTTTAAAATGGCATGTTACTCCTATACCATAAACTCATAAGGAATCTAGCTTCACTAGAAAAACACAATTAAGGAAAATGGGCTTTGTATACGCGTATAGAAAGTTCCTCTTTAAGCAACCATTAAATTGCTCGGTGATGACTTCCAAATATCCATGTCTGCGTAGATTCTGCCTTCATCATCAAAGGACACATTCTTTTTAATTGAAGATCGTCACCTCCGACCTGCTTATTGTCCTAGACACCACAGGAGGTTTACGACGACTTGAGAGACAGACAATAGACTTCTCTTGGCGAGTGGATCGAGCGCTTCTGAGAAGGAGAGGACGAAAGGGATCCATAAATGCATCACCCCGAGTTCTATTCCTGGGGCTAAAGGTGAAGAGACCATTGAACGATGGAAAAAGTAATAGTGCAGAGTAACGCAATCGGTGGTACTCTACCAAAGCGTGATTAAAATGGTGTCATTTCTCTACACGCTGGCCCACGCGTGTGAAAATAGGAATTGGAGGGAAAACGTTTAGTCCCGCGCCTCCAGAAGTGGAAAAAGTGAATGGATGATGAATAAGTCAAACCCGCGCAAGAATACGCCATTTGCCTCTGGCTCCCTCTCTCCCCTCCCCCATATCTCCCTCTTTCTCTCTCTCTCTCTCTCTCTTTCTCTCACACACACATAAATCATTCTCTTCCCTTTTTCTTCTTTCTATCTCCATCTCTCTTTCTCCCTTTCCACTTCGGACATTTTTCAATGCTTGTGTAGACGGCACAGTGTTCTAAAAAGACGGTGGAATATTATTTTCGTGGCATACCATTTTGCTGACTATTGTCAGAGACAAAGTGCCGAAAGAACGAGGGTTATGTGTATGTTCTTTCTTTTTGTTTTGAAGGAGTGTAATTCCGTTAAAATGCTGTGTGAATAACATACAAATGTCTCCAGACTCCCTGATTAATTTGGTTGTCAGATGTTATTGATAGCCTGTACACATAACCTTCGGAGCTGGGCTTATTGAAACGAATGTAGTAATGTGTGTTTATTACAGAGCCTTGTTGGAACCATGCAGTGGATTAGTCGGGCGTACACACAGCTGAGGTGTGAATTTTGGCCAGCTGTATGCCGTTCTTTTTACTGTCCCCACACCCTCTTCTCTTGGTGCTACCAGGAATTAAAAGAACCCAACAGAACTACACCCGCCATTTCAAAGATCAGGCAGAGAGTAAATTATTCTTCATGCCTCCAACACTGATATACACATGTGAACTTTAACTCTAACTATCATCTCAAAGTTGAAAATCCAGTTATTTGCAATTGCGAAAAAATCGTGGTTAAATCACTTTGTTATTAACATGTAATAACACCTTAAACACACACACACACACACACACACACACACACACAACACACACACACAAATATCTTCAATTTTTGCTAAGTTCGCCGACTGCTTTAGATGCAGCGCTCATGGGCAAGTGGTACAACAAACCCTGTAAAACCTATCATAAACAATTCAAAAACATGATGAGCGATCGTACGTCATGTCCCTTCGTTAGGTGAAGTAATTTTTATGATGTCACCTCAGTTCTAATCAAATTCTATGACATTAGATTACGCACCAATTCTACCAAACGTTTCATACATTTGGGGCCTAATGACATGCGTTACAGTGCGGTGGTGTCAAACTGGTGGCGGTCCATGAAGGACCTATATGCAATGTAAATGCATGTGGATTCGTGTTGATTTATTATACCCTGATCATAACTTGTACGGAAAAAAGAATATCTAAATACTTTTATGTACCGTATATTTTCTTTGTTTTCTTTTTTTTTCTTATTTGGATACGCCCACAAAAAAAAAACCACTTCCAAACCCAGGCTCTGTCGGTGACATCATCTGTAAATAACTGCTAAAGAGCACTGTACTATTATGAGTAACAAGAAAAATCGGAACGCATCATCCCGAAGACTGAGCATAACTTGCATCTTTCCATGCAAGACTTTTGTTACAATCATCCTGGGAACATGGAAACATGCAAGTTACGTTTAATTTAGGAAAAGATGCCTTCCTATGTCTTTAAATTAGTTTTTTTTTTGATTACTTAGTTTTGTTACCTAATGTTAGAACTGCAGCAGTGATTGAAAGATGAAGTCATCGGCAGAATCCTGGTTGGGAATGTAGAGAGAAATGGTAGAAATATTATGAAATAATTGGTACGTATTCAGATGTTAATTTGGCCACAAAAACTAGTAATGTTGAGCATTATAAAACAACACAAGTCGACATGAATTAGCATCGCATAATATGTCCTTTCACGGAACTCGCATTTACTTATTAGGTCCTGGGCGGAAACATGTATTTCAGAATGTTTTAGGGAAGTAACAGGCTGATAGTCGCTTGTGGTCAAGGTGGGCAAGGGTTGGTAAACACTAAATGGTTGTATTCGTATAGAATACGACATACAGTTCTTGAACTTTAAATGCATGATCTACATTGAAATCCAAAGCACTCAGAGAGCTCGCTGTTTCTAAATTACACTCGAGGTCACTACCACAACTACATGTTTCCTCAAAGCGAGTTTATTCCGCTAGTCTTTCATTCAGACATTATTTAAGCACATGGATCAGATATTTGACCACAAAGTATCAAATCCAATCATGACCAGGGGACTGCCCGATGTATCGTAATTATGTCTAATTGATGTAGAATTGCATGACACAGTCGTACGCTATCGCCTGATCTGATGAGAGGTTTGATTTTAAAGATATACTCGAATGGATCCTTTCTTTCCCTAGATAAACTTACCATCTTTTACGAGCACTGAAAATAAAACATGAGTCATGCCTAAATGGTAAATCGGCGGAACTGTGCACACCTCTGGAGTCAAAGCAATGGCTTAGTCCCACCTGTATAAAAATGAGTCCAGTATTTTTAGTGAGCTGAACTGAGAACTGACAGAAAAGAAAAAAAGGATTAGGCTTCTATTAAAGGCCCTCTTTACCTTTGGGAGCAGTGATTTAAAAGATATTCAAGATATCATATTTGATGCATATGTGTAGGTCTGTTGTCCCGCAAAACATCCTACCATATAAGAGTTTCGCAATGAAGCCTAAAATATAAGGAGATATCAGTATTTTCCTTGATAAACCGTAACTGTAGACGATTTCAACTGGGAACATTTTTATTATAACTATTGTTCACATTTTGTATATTTAACAATACTTAACATCGATTTTACTGATTCAGATTTTACAGTGGTTGTTTCTATCCCTAACTCACATTTTAGAACTACTTTAAAGCACTATTGCTGGGTTTTTATTTCGTCTGCAAATGGTGAATTATGCCTTTAATGACTTCAGCTAAGTAAAGACAACAATAGAGAGAGAGAGAGAGAGAGAGAGTGAAGAAAATTCACAGTGCATTCACTTCTTGAAAAGCATATGACTAATCGCAGGCCGCCTTCTAACAAGTCAAGTCGATTTTTTTCCATATATCATTTCACTGAATTATGATAAGCTATATCTTAACAATCATTAAGGCTTAGCTGAGAGCGTGACGCAGATATGCCATTCATTCCTCTTTCATTTTATTGTCATTATTTTGAAAGAAACTGCAAAGAAAAATGACGTTTGAGAAACTAAGGGTGAGTTCAAAGAAACTGTATATCATTCGTAAAATCTGAGATGAATAAAACAACTTCACCGTTATCAACAAAGAAGTATTTACATCAATTCCTGTCTATTCGACAGATTCCACATTTCTGATGACGTGAATTTAACTGTTGAATATTGTTAAAATACATAGAAGAAACTGCGCATTGCAAGATATCTCTCTGGACTGCCATAGACTTCAAAACAGGCCACAGTGATTACTTAACAGATCCCACGGCGGTACTGAAGGCTATGTGGAACCACAAATTAAACATCATCGTTAACATTTTGTTACGGTGCTGCTGACATTTGGAAACTCGCTGGGCAGATGAAAGGCGTACTATTTCCTAATTCATGTTCTGGCATTTTTTTTTCTCTCTCTCTTTTCGAAAGTGATAAACAAGAACTGAATACATCACCAGCATCCAACGAACTCGACAGCAGGTCTGTTCATCAAGCGAAATGGCCTCACATCCTGAGTTAGAGCGCGGGAAATTTACCCGAGTGAATTCCGTCAAGCAGGCATACTAATAGCCCTTAAAGAAACGTGCGGAAGATGAATCTCTCACATTTATCTCAATTAGTTAGAAGCCTTTGGCGTAGATCTGTAATGTTCATCAGTGGTTTTCCCGGATTTGGAATTTATCTGTTTTGTTTCGGGTTTTTTTTTTTTTTTTGGTCCCCTCTCCTTAAAAGCCCAATGCATCGAACTGACCTCTGTTGAAGCAAATTACGTCATACCATTGAGACCTTCGGTATGTTCCCTGTTGCTTGCAGAGGATATGAGTACTTTAAAGGGATTGCCACTGCGACATGAAGTGGGGGTAAGGATAGTTTACTAACTGGACATTGATTGACGTATGATAGCCACCAATCTGCGCTAATGATGGGCAAATTGGATGCCATGACGTCAACACGATACAAGTACATTAAAGCCGTATTTATTTGGCTGTTTATGCAAACTGTCAATCTCATAGAGTCCTGAAAAATAAACACGTTACGAGACTAAAAGGCGTACGATCTACGTTCAGAATCCGGATGGGTGAGAAGGCATACAAACTGACACGTTGCCCAAGCTTTTCCCTGCTTTGAGCTAATTTACGTTTAAGTTCGTTCATCGTCTGACAAACAACGACTATTTTGTTTTATCCCAACAAGTCATAGTATTTACATCATTGGCGCCATAGGCAGTGGTACGATAAGACAAACTACGACTAATTTAGCCTTTATGAGGTATATATTTAAGTCATGAAGCTTTTTTTTTGTACCCATGCAAACAGTAAACGTAGGCCTATGTATACATTTTCTTTCATAAAAATCATTAGCAGTTAAGAATGAATATATATTTCCTCTTTTTATAGTGCAGATTTCAGTGATTACGCATGTGTTTAGCGTAATTCATTCTACTTTTACCATTCATAACAGGAAGGAAGGAGGGCATATAATGTAATGATAGATGACGATGTCTGACCCATGCTCCCATGATATCTAGATATCAATACATGATGCCTTTTTCACCTCATCATTTTCGTTTATGTTTGTTCGTTTGCTAATTGTCTATATGTTTTATTTTGTTGTCGTATAAGACTTAGCCTTGTATATCTCTGTACTTTCAGGGTTTCGAGGTTCAATCAATATGGCGTTCTATGAAATTTGACTTTTGATTTGTTTTTTTTTTCTGTTCATCATTTCTAAGGGTAGTTTTCATTCCCTGACTGTGTGATGCTATTCAGATTTTGAGCGCGGTGACGTAGAATGTTGGAGGAGGAGCTTGCTGAACATCACGTGTCTTTCCCCTATAGGTTGCCAGCGTGAGGTTGAACAAGGAAAAGCCCATAGGGTACCTACAGACCTGGCATCAAACCGTCTGCAATGAATCAAATATATAGTTATCTTTCGTCTGTTTCCCCTTTTGATGTTATGTCACGTCGGAGTAACCTTGCCTAGCCTACTTTCTATATTCACTCCCGTATCCTTTGCGTGGGCGTTGCTGATACCCGCCGGCTTATCCGGTCAGGTAACATGAATTTTTCCCGGCAGAGAGGAAACGCAGAGCGAGATCGAGGACCAGTGAGGTGGGGAGGCATGGCGCCGGGGGAACTGCTTCTCTCCACACCCCTGAGACAATTAAACACACACACACACACACACACAAACACACACACACACACACACACACACACACACACACACACACACAAGCGCGCACACAGACAGACAGACGCACACACACAAACGCACGGGTGAAAATGCACTTGATCGATTGATTTTCTTGAGGATATCTGACCGTTTTTCATGTCTACTTTTCACAATAGGACTGTGGTATAGTGTCTAAAACCATCCACCAAATTAAGTCAAATAAGCATAAACACACGACACTTTATTTGATATTTCATTGTATGTTCCTTTTTTTAATGTGTTAAGGGGATGTAAATGCGATGTTGATAATGAACTTTGATTTCAAAATCTTTTTTTTTTCATCATTAAGAATGAGTCTTACAAAGATTGTAAGATGTATTTGCTTGGGGACTCCGTTCAGCTGTCTCCTATTTCTGTCTGAATCGCGTCATCTTGTGTTTTATTTCATTTCGTTTCATTTTGTTTTGTTTTTGGCCTGTATTCGAAGAAAAAAGAGTGTCCCCGGTTTACTAAGCCTTCTATACAATAGGCAGGGATGACAAAAGAAAATACATAGATATGTAAAATATATTATAGAGAGAAGAGATGGGAGGACAAAGAGACAGAAACAGCGTGTGTGTGGGGGGAGGGGGAGGGGTAAAGTGGTGGTAAGACACTGCACTTGTATTCGTAAATGATTCTTGGTACCAAGCCGTGTGGGGACCCCAGAAACAATCACCCACCAGTGCGGGACTGCACGCATGGGATGGGCATGCAAGGTACACCACGGGCAAGAAGATAAATGCTCACACCTTCAGACAATACTGCAGCCTTCGCGCTGGCAATCACAACTCATTGTGCGCACAACGATCAGCTGCTCGGCGGTAGGAAAATATGGATCGGGGAGGTCGAAACGAAAGAAAAACATATCGATTAGCTCGGGATGATATTATCAACGAAAAACAATATCTTTTGGAGAAAACTCATGATACCGGCGGCTTGTATTATGATTAGATCTGGAGGTGGGAGAGAGATAGAGAGGAGAATTAAACTAGAGGGAGAGAGGGCCAACTTTAGACTGAGTATGATTGAAAGCGAGAAGGAGAGAGAGAGAGAGAGGGGGGGGGGGATGACCGGGGAGTATAGACGCACAAGGGGATGGACAAACAAAATGAGATATGTATATTGCCGTATACGAAGAAATTCTCGGACGAGGAAAGTTGCGAAGTTCGCAAACTACTTTCGGCCTAGACTGGCAGCAAATGCAGCAGATTGTGCAGAAAGAAAAACACGATAAAAACTCAACCTCGAGAACCATCCTCGGAATGACTGTATTGTGATTCCGCGTGAAACTCTCCCGGGCATTAGAATGTAGCATCAAGCAAAGAATGAAGACATCCACCCTGGCGAGCGGAAGTTCCGGCAAGCTATTCTACAGCCAATAAATCCACGATACATAGTGGAAATGCCGTGGACATGCAGATGACTTGCACGTGCAAACTTTTCCTAACGTTCGTCATTCCGAACGCTCTTCCTCCAAAACGGAGAAGAATGAGAGAAAAGGACCCAGTCTCTAGATAATTCGTGATTCTCGAAATATGCTTTTTTTTTCTGTAGCCCTGCCAGACCTGGCGAATTGATGTTATCAATTTTACCGACAGAAACATAGCAATGGCTTTGAAAACAATGATTAATACATAATAAAAATAACTCATCAAGGTAAACTCCCAAGAGAACCGGGTTGTGCTTTTATGCTTTCACAATTTATGACAAGGCTGAACACTGCGTCCGTAACCGTCCACACAGACCTCCGTTTCACATTCTATTTGGTTTTGCATGAAACCTATCAGTTTTCGAGCTTGTTAAGATAACGACATTATCGTTTGGCGTATATTAGATTCATCAATAACGATTCCACTGAGAGTTAAGATTTCAAAACGTTACGACTTGAAAGTCCTCTTGTCTTGTTGCCGTGACAACGGATGCAACTGTCACCAGAGAGAATTTAGTGAGATGTGAAATCAGGCAGTTAATCAACTCAAGGAAGCGCACAGTTCTGACTAAAAACAAAAGTTAATCAAATATAGATTGATTCAGCTTCAGCGACTTACGATTCCATACAATACGTCTGAGTTATTCCTGCCGTGTAAAACAAAATAGAACGTAACATATAAATAAAAAGTTACCCTTAACCATGTTAACATCGTATCAAATAACCGGAAGCTCTATTACAAACTGAACCACAGAAAACCTTTGTTAGGGGGACGAACCCAGATTTTTCAAAATCACACATACTGACATTTCTATAGTGCAAATGAAGACTTAATCTAAGATACTTAACGTGGGAGAAAATAATGGAGCATAAGCAGAAACAACGCGTCATTATCAAATGAAGACAGTAATCGAGAAATATTACCGTAATAACATGAAAGCAAAAGATGATAGTTATTTCATCTAGAGCGCCACTGATAGCATGCAATAAGACGATAATCTTAAAAAAAAAATCAAAAGCAACATGAAAGAAATTCTACAGGAAGATGCTCTGTCGATCTGGTGAGAATGTCTAGATTGCGTGAAAACAATGACGCGCATTCAATGATGTATGGAACGCGGCGAAATTAAAAAGCGTCTGAAATTATTAGGAAATATGAACGTCATTACGTTGGACAGTTTGTAAACGAATATTCATCATTTTGCATTGTAGATCCCACAGCTTTCATTTAATGTAAATGCATTAAGTTTTTTCTACCCTGATCCTTACACTGACTCTATGCTTATGATAAAACTTCATTCCCGCCCGTGTGTATGTTTATTTGTGCCTGTATTTCTAGGTTATATGATTTTTATTTTCTTGAGAAGAAAATCACCAGCGTAAGCCAAATTTCATTGATTCCCCTCGTTCTTCCATCGATTGTATTACCTAATGCAATCATTAGGCAAAATGAATTATGTCGGCCGAGAGATCTGCATTCAGGCTGCATATTATGATGACGTCACAAGGAGATGACGTCATAGTCCGATGACGGCTCCCGTATGGAAGTTGATGGACGAATGAGCCCTCTTCTGCACGGCGAAGTCATCGCGTTGAGGAGAAGCAGGCGTGGACATGGGGCCATGAAGAACCCATCATTGCAGGGAGGTTTTTGTTGAGGTAATGGAGACAGTCAGACTCTGGTTTCAAAGGAAATAATCAGGCCGATTAAAGAAAAGCCCTTCCATGCTACGTCTCAAAGTGAGACACAGACATTCGGCGCCCGGCACCACAACGACTGGTTGCCGAATTCGACATACTCGTACTTGTCTCTTTCCTCCTCGCATGACAAAATTAGGACAGATGTTGGCAAAGACGCTCAAACAGTTGTGGTTGTTCTTTTTCTTCTTTTTCTTCTTCTTCTTCTTCTTCTTCTTCTTCTTCTTCTTCTTCTTTGCGCGCGCGCGCGTGTGTGTGTGTGTAACGAGTGAGGAAGTTGCCTTTACTCTTTTCCACAACCACTCTCTGTATTGATTGGTTGATATCAATTGGAGTCAAAGTAAGTTTGAAGACGAAATGATTATATGTATTTCCTTCACTCTAATGATGTAAATTATGTCACGTGTGCTCTACTTTGATATTAACGAGCCAATCTATTGTAAATACCTATATAAGGTGTAGGAAAAGTCGCTGAAAATAACAGAGGGATGCGTAGATTAGATTATATTGCAGTCTATCTGTTCAAAATTGTACAGTTCTAAGTGTATCATTTAAAAAGTAAAAATCAAATAAATTTTCCAGGCTTATGAAATTAGGACACAGCGATTTCAGATTAGCAGCATACAGACTAGATATTTACAAATCTGAACAATCTTGAGCGACATCGCCCATCGCAAAAGCATATCTTAAATCGAGTCAAAATTTCAGGCGGTAAATGCAAGTTCAGGACCTTCACGAATCTTGTTCAAGCTAGTTTGAAACATACCACATGATATGGCGCAGTTAAAATACACACCAAAAAGTAAAGTGAAGGAGGAAATTCGTGAAAAGCATGTACAATGACATGGTTACTGCAATAATCCAACGGGAGTGTCGTACTTGTTTTTTTTTTTCTGCTACTTCATACTCATACTCAAACGCTGCTCTTCCAGATCAAAACGTCTCTATAGTAACAAACTCTGTCGTAGACATGATGTTTTTCAGTTGAGGATTTCTACATAAATTTTACTTGTAGTAATTCGTTCAGTAATAACAAAAGCTTGTCATGTACTAACTGAAGCGAAAGTACTTGGGACTATGACAGCCTAGATTGAAAGCGATTCGCCTTTACTCTTACTTTAATTCAAAAGGCTGCTCAGTGACTTCGGCGCTTAGTGTGGTCTAGCGCAAATCTTCGCGCGATATGCATGAATTCTACTTCAACATCTACTGCTGACTACGCCTTGCCTCCCAACCACAGTCTGCGGTGATGTTTGTCAAGAGAAGTGGGAAGAGTGAAATCTTAAGATAGAGTGCCTCCAAATTATCGCCCTTACGCCTTGGCTGGCGGCCGGCTGCTTATACTCACACCTGTTAGTTGTCTTCACACAAAACTGTTTGTCGATGCCATCTCCTCTCCCCCTTTTCTGCTCTTAGTCGTGCCAGAGGGAGTCTTTGTCGAGGGTAAACACAGGTGGAAAGATTTAGGTTACTCGCCATTCAGGAGCTGGATAACCGACGATTCTAGCACCAGGTTGAATTGAAAAATGTCTCATCCGGTTTTTTTTTCTTCCACCCCCCCCAAAAAAAAAATGATTGAGCCAAGGCGACTGAACTAAGAAAACAGTTAGCCTAGGACTCATAGCTATTGCCAGGCATCCAATTAGACGAGGAGTGAGGAAGGATAAGTTTCTCTTTTAACATGCCGACAATTTCGCCAAGAATCCCAAAAGAAACATGCGTAAATATCGTATTGCATGTACCGGAAATAACTGAATACTCAGGGAAAAAGCTTCAACTGTATGTCAGGTCCAAACTTTGGCGGGTGGGTGTAGGGGTGGTCTTCCTGAGATTACTTCATTTAAGATATTTAATGCAATTAAGTAATTCTGAAAAGGTAAACAAAGTACTGAAGAAAACGTATAGTTACTGTTCGATCTTTGAATCAGCAGCCTTCTAACTATTCTTTTTTTACCTAGCAAACTAGAGAGACAGTAAACCTAACTCCTCCAAATTGTGAGAGCCTATATGAACTAGAAGCCGTCTGTTGTGAACGGACTTTTTTTTTCCAAACGAGAAGAGAGAGAGAGAAAAGTTGCTGGAAAACATGTTCGCCGTTTCCAAAATAGAAATGGGTTGATGACTTTGCGATGCGTGTAAAATGGGTAATTAACCTCTTCGTATGTATGTGGCGCACGCTTGCCTCGTCACATGCCAGACAGACTAGATGCTATCATCGTAGTGACTTTGACGGGCCTAAGAACGAGCTGTAATCGGTTCCTGTCGTATGGCGACGCACACGGAATTAATCAGTCCTTATACTTAGCCGATCCGACTCAGTTTCCCGCGCAAGACCACGATGGCGAAATCTGCTGGTGTGATACCCACCGTACTTATTCAGAGGGGATGGCTAACGAATGTAAAGAGAGTTGATTGTGGACGTGTCCCCTCACGTTATCGTTCCTTTCCACAAGCACTGCCGTAATAACCTCAGAGAGAGAGAGAGGCTGTGGTGGGGATGAAAAAATCGAATGTTGTCAGCGAAAGAACAGACAGTTCCAGAAACTCCGTGGGTTGCCAACTTTGTTTTCAACTGTGCAGAAAACTGAAGTTTTTACTTAAAGACCTACCTCAAGATGACTCGGATACACAGTCTCAACCATCATAACTCATTCCGTTTCTGTTTGCTTGTTATTTGTTTGCAGTTGTCTTTTTTGATATTTGTTAAAGTTACGGTGTGGTGAATCTCATTTTTTTTTTTTTGTAAAAGGGCATCGTCGTCAGATACATTCTTGCAGCAACAAAAAAAAAAGCTTTGTCGCTTTATAATTGTCGACTAAATAACACACATATACATTATTTTGTTGCATTCTTTGTGATCCGTGTTTGTTGAATATTACAAACTAGTACATCAAGTGTATTTACGATTCAACTAGTCTCATATTATGCGAGCATTATTCACCAACATGATCATAGCATAGACTAACAGCTTGCTAATTCTCGGTAAAACTGTTGGCCCTTCCGCAAAATATCAAAGAGTTTATGTGGAAATCACTCCGGGGTATTTATACAGACTATTGGAGGATGATGGTGAATGAAGACGATGGTCTTCCTAAACTTGGCCTGTGTCATGAAATACAAAAGTTGATTAACACTCCCTTCTGTATGCATACTAGCAGGTGCACTGGAGGCACTTGTTTATTAACGCTGTTTACCCCGGGTTAATGAAGAGTGAATATGGCAGATCCGAGGCGACGGGTTTTCTTCTTTCTGTTTTCTTTCGGAAACGTCGGAGGAGTTCTGATGCGGTGGAGCCCACAATGTCCGGCCAGAAAAGCTACTATGCACCATGCATCTTAATTTCGCTCCTGCGGGAATCTTATTTACTCCCCGGCCTTCTTTCTATTTGGATTCAAGACCCAATATCGGGTAGGAATATGCGCGTTCGGGCTTGAAGAGTGATTTGGACAAGATGTAAAGATTTAGCGCCGTATTTGTCAGTAGGAATTGGAGAATTGAACCTCGCTAACGGAACTAACACAAACGGCAGATTTGGAGAAATAGTCTTAGCTCCATTCTCTGGCGATGGTGATTGCAATGGCACTATATGCTAAAGGCAGGGATACTCGGGAATCGTCTCTATACGTGTCTGAGACAAGATAACGACTGCTGATTAAGCTTGTCTGAGGTTTTACTACTGGGAAAATGTTTCAAATGGACTCCATTAAAATTTTGTCACTTTTTGCATTCACATTTGCCTTCCTCCGATTATACTTCCGTTCATTTGTCTGACCTCTTCTTCTGAAACAACACATTTTTATGAGAACCAATTGCTAAAAATCCCCCACATCATTGCCATACTCATGAAATCGAAAGCAATAAGAAGCTATCACCAGATGATGCTAGTAAATATAGCAGATAATTATAATGGTGAATCAGCCATTTTCACTCATTATAATGGTTATCAGTACAGCAGTGGTACGTGTTTTCTCACTTGTAATTCGTTCCTTCAAAAATCATAACAAACAAACACATTACCCTTTGCCTATAAAGAAAACTATTCAACTTGTAATACATCCAGGGTCATTAGGGAGTCAGCGATATTAGAGTCATACATTGCCATGACTTGCACCGGCATTTGGACATTAGTGGCAATATGTTCCTCGTATGACTGGCTGGTAGCACCGCCAGCAGGTGTATTAGCTGCGTGCCCCAGGCACTGCAGCAATTTGAACGCTTAGCTAATCAGACTTGTCAAAGGTAAATAGTTTGCAACCTGCCAAAGCGTGGAGTGGTAACGCGCGAACAAATTGGTATTTACGGTGGATTATCGGCTCACGGTTTCTGATAGAAAGGCGTCAGCAATGTACAAATGTTTTCCCTCATTTTTAGCTCGACGATTTCCGCGGTTCATAATGCCCGTAAATATGCATGTCTTCTCGATCTGGTCTCCTTCGCTCATATCAATAGCCTGCGGTGTATTGCCGGGCATGGCCATAGTAGGTACGCAGAGAGGAAAACAGAGAACGGGCAACATTCGGTCCGCCATGCTCCGGTTTCCTTTCGCCTGCATCTCAAGTGGGTCCAATGATGGAAGACGTTGCAGGTGTTTCACGGAGAGAGATCATCTAAGTTCCATCATCGACTGGTTGCACGAGCGACTGAAATGTCAATTTGAAATAAGGAGGTAACATTAGATTGGGCACCAGACATGGAGTTTTGGTAGTCGTTCCGCGTCGCAGCTTCATTGTGAAGAGATGGATTAGGCTATGGGCTTGTAGTGAAGAGACCCCGGGTTTGAATACAGCCCAGGGCCTTTTAGCAGATAGTTTATACCTACTTTAGCCCCTCTTTGCGAAGGTGTATCAATAGACATCTGCATAATCAGTGCTCGAAAATATAATGATGATGGTTGGGCTTCTGGAAGACTATTGCAAACATTGGAAAGGCTACGCTGAATAAACAGACTTGCTTGTTTCTCTTCTCAATGCTGCTGCTTCATGAGTTATGTTATGTTTTCACTCCGCCAATACCAACACCATCATCACTTCTAACAGAACTTCAACATCATTTCCCTCGACCATCACTCATACCGCTGCTCCCGTGACGTGGTAACTAATACCGCTACAATTTGTGGCCTCGAAATGGCTGACTTGAGAGTCTTTTGGCAAAAATGACACGTGGTATATATAGTATGTTGACTTGCTAAACGACAAAGTCTGCTCATACGCCGAAGACGATGAAAAAATGTCCGATGACGTCAACTGATCGATTTCGTCATAGAATCTGGGAAAGGGGCTCCTTAAAGAACGTTGTCGGTTGGAGGAAGTGAAAATGGATGTTTGATTCGTTGTAACGGTTCTGTGGCTCTCTGGTCGAAATATCAGAGGATTTTTGTGACGATGGCTCTCAGTAACGGGCTCTTTGTGGAGTCTACTTCGGACAAGCAAATAGAAGTGAAGAAATAGAAGAAGCGGTATAGGAGAATTTCAGTTTGTGGATCAACCCTGAAATAATGGGTCGCTGATGTTCCATTGCAACGTGGCGCACACAATATGGCTGAGGAGACAGCCCGCCACCACGTGACCGAACCCTTTCATGAGACAGGACTCGATCGGTCAGCAGCTAACACACTGTGACATCACATGCCACTCGCTCTTATCTTTTTTTAAATGAGTGCGATGAACTGTTTGGGGAATCAGGATACATTTTAGATATCAGCTGCTGGTCTAAGATTTGTATCTCACTAGCAACTGCAGCAGACGACATGCTCTAGCAGGCACTGTATCGGATACTCTACCTTTGACGTTTTGGAATCGAGTGACACCTGTTCTTCGAAAGGCTTTATCTCGTTTCATGCGTTTTATCATGGTCTCTGGCAGAACCGGAAACAAAGCAGAAATTAATCACTTTGATTTGCTATTCATGAGGAATGTGTGTTGATTTAAGCATACTTTTGGGTAGACCTATTTTCAGAACGATGGTTTTCATACAGCCACGATACAATGCAATCTAAATATTTAGCTTATATTTATATGATTGGCTCTTTGAAACAATTAAATATGCATCTGCTCTTAGTTCAGGGACGTTCTAATTTAAATATGAAGAAGGAAATCTAATGTCAGTGACAACACCCCTTGTTTCTTCCTTGTTGGCTGTTTTTATTGTTGGCCCAAACTGATCTCATTTGTTCACTTTTTTTCAGTCAACTCAAACGCAGTGAAACAGACTATATTCAAGAAGGGTATGCCCTTGAGGAAGTTAGGTGGGGCGAAAATGGGCAAATTCTCTGAAAGATTCTTGAGATGACCCTGCAAAGCTGAGTGGGCGCCTGAAGATGAATCCGTCGGTGAACATGAGTATGTCGACTTTTCGGGGGTAGTATGCGAGGGAAAATGTGAGGAGATGGTGTGTTATAAATCATTTGCTCGTGTGTGAGAAATGAGCTGACCTAATCGGGTTACAGACCCATGTTTTGAGGAGTCCTTTCGTTCGGTGTGGATCGCTCCCCGTCACCAGGCGAGATGACATGCACAATCCCATTAGTTAGACTTGAAGAATGGAGCAGGGCCGACTGAGTGCGTCGCAGCAGCGCTCCATTCACAACAATTTAAAGGAACAGCTCCGGTGATGAATCGGCCTCAGATGGGCCCATGTGTCCCTCCTGAATAAATCAAATTAGTCAAATAGCCTCAAGAAATCTATGTTTGCAGATGGAACTGTCCACGCATTATTTACAAAACAGATAGAGGATAGATTAATCTATCTGTTGTTTGTCCTTTCATTTAGATTAAATTTGCAGGGTTGCGATTATCATATTCAAGCATGTAAGCCCTACATGTATGTATATACAAGTCATATCATGGATAAATTAAGTATAAGCATCGCTATCATCGTCAAAACTTCGTTTGGAAGTAGGGGAAAGTTTCGTTATCGGTTGCCAGTTAGGCAACCTGTTTTGCATTTAATACAAATTTGCATCATTTTAAACTCATATTGCCGTTCCTTTAAATAATGGTACAGTGGATTAAGGATGTCAAAAGGGCATTGTGTTTATTGAGGTCTAATACATCATACAAACGTATCGATGTCCTTGCCATGAAATCTACTTGCACCGGCAGAAATAGGGCATGTTCACTTGTAATAGGACATATCGATTCACGAAAATGGTGACAAACATGGCGTGCTTGCTATTCAGACAAATGACTGAAATGAAACGGGCAAGTAAAGGCTACTATACTTAGATATTATACTGTTCAATATTTTATTTTTCAAACACTATTGGACTACTACCGCACCGGCATTCAACCACGAACCATAAAAGCGGAAGAGACGCAAGATAACAAAAAAAAAAAAAAAAAAACACAAAATGTTCGATATTTGAAAGTTGGCCATGCAAGGGTGTTCTGGTCTGTGATTATCCCAAGTACGTAGGTATACCTACCCATTAGTCATTTGGTTCGTGGTGGATAGGTTCTCTATTATTCATTTATTTATTTTCTTTGATCTGTGACATCCGTATTTGAAAACACACAGTAAGACATTCTATACAAATAAAAACACACATTTGTAATTATGTATCAAGCTTAAAAATTCAAACTTCATTTAAGAATGAAAATAAATGGTATCGCATTACTGAAAGCCACTGTGAGCTATCTTAAATTTTTGCACTGTGACTAAAGAGGAGCGCTCCACTTGTGGTAATCTGAGTCAACACAGTAAGCAAACAGATCATAATCGATAGCGATCGAAACTGAACCATGGATGACAGCAGGAAGTCATGATCCAAATGATTAAAGGCGCTCAAAAATTGAAATCAAACTGAAGCTGAAGTCAGTGAAATCAAGGATGAAAAGAGAATGATCACGATCGTGGTCGACACCGATGACGACAATATATGACCACCGATGGAGACGATTTACTGGCTAATGATGATGATTACGACCATGATGATGATTAATCTCCAGTCGCTCATGATTTTGATACAACGTGCTGAATACTTCTTCGCATTACCTTTTTTTTTTCTTCTTCGTTTTCTCAGATGTCTTCCGAGTCACGGTTACACCAAACACTGACTGTGTTTTACATTTTGCATGAATTGGAATGCAAGTGTCGAGGAAAATTCAAACAAAATCAACAAATTTAAAACATTTAAATTTTTGATGTGTCCTACAGGCCGAGTTACCTCTTATTTGAGTTTGCGACAACGCACCTCTATGAGTACGCAGTGTCTTCGTGTTATTTTGGTTATAAGTGCGTTTGTCTGAAATACACAAACGTGTGAAAACGATTAATTTCAGCAATACTTCGTGCTACCAATTGCGAAAGGAAAAAAATGCTGGGTCATTTAGTAAACGGGGCATTTACAGCAATTGTCCAACTCACTGCGCTCCTTTAAAAAAGGGGGAGAATAACGGATATACAACTCTTCTTTTATTTCTGGAGAGCAAATAAAAGCCACAAACAGAAACCTTATTAACAAACAAAGCAAAGACAAGACTACACACAAATAAGTAATGAATGGTTGCCACGAGTTAGCTTAACCTAATTTCCTGCGAGTGTACACACTATACATAGTTATCAAACACGCCGTGCCCCGCATTGGTTTTAGTCTATGAGCGCTCAGCTCAACACAGCCAGCTCTCAACGATCCCTGAGCTTCAGGTCGAGGCGAACGGTTGATTATTAGCCCTTGACTCTCTGCATGGTCACTTATTGCGACATACCACGGTGACCACAAAATTTACCGCCTGGCCGGAATTAAACAGTCTCTGCCCCCAACTGAATGAATTATTCCAAAATTCCATTTCAATTTTCCAATGGCCTAGTTCTACGGCTCCTTTAATGTGGAAATAACCACACACTTTGCCAAAGTTTGCTATATTCAGTGTATCCTTTTCTGCGCGAGCACGAACATCCTTCGTTTCTTCTCAATGGATTTGTGCATATTAATGACACAAGAAAACACAGATCGAGTTGATGACGATGTTGTCATTTCTCCACTTTAGTCTTCATCGTTAAACCCATTTCCTTTTATGTCACGTACATGGCAAATGCTCATCTTATATAGGAAGCAGATCGCTTTGTCGGCGACGGATTGCGTTATGTCCTCTTTAAGGAGAGAGTTTTCCACATCAAGAGTGATTACAGGAGGGTATGTGAGTGAAATGAATTGCCAATATTGATAGCCTTATTTACCCGAAATAATGATAACATTATGACATCGAATATTGGCGATAAAATTTCGAAATACGCAGAGGCCTCGGCGATAACTTGAATTGCTAATTACTAAGTTCATATCTACTAAAGACAGCATGATATTTCACCATAAAGATTGCTATGAAGAAGATGATGAAATCTTTTCAGTAGCAGTAAGGAATACACAATTCCTCTCTGTTCTACTTTAAAAAAAAAAAAAAACTTCTCTCATGCCCAACACCATTTATAGAATAAATGCAAACAAAGACTTTAAAGCTTTCTATGTTGATTTCGTTAGTAAAGTCCAAATTTGGAATGAAAAAAAAAAATTTTTTTTGAGCATCACATTGATTTCATCGGTATTTGCATGTTAGACTAAATTAAAAGTTGTCATTGTTTCCTTGCTTGTATTTGTGTGTGGAGAGAAATATATTACCAACAGCAAACTCACACACACACACACACACACGTGTGTGTGTACAAATATTCTTAATTTTACATGAAATTGGAACCTTGTGCGGAGGAATCCTATTCACACCATCCTTGCATGTTCCACGAAACCTGCAGGGACACAGCAGAATTTCGATCAAATATTGATATTGCCTGATCATTCAGGCTCGACAACAGAAATGCTCTTTCTATACGTGCACGTGTAGTGACTGGTGGATTTTTCTATACATTGACTACCACACCTCCACGTGTCACGTGTCACTTGACAAAATTTTAGAGGAATGTCATGCGTTTTAATCCACAGGTATAATCATAATGCAGGAACCAATCAAATCAAATCAAATGAAACAAAATAAAATCAAACTCAATCAAATGCTGACTCACATAATGAAAAGGAAACAGTGTAAACCTGATGGTCGCATCACTTAGCCAGTTTCAATTGATATGTACAAATTTTTGATACAATGCTGAAATGTACCTATCTACGATATAATATATACATATTTACTAAATACATACATATATATATATATATATATTATGATTATTGTTATATATATATATATATATATATATATATATATGTATATATGATATATTACATATACATTATATATTCCTTTCGGGATGGATGCAATGTCATCCCTTGTGGTAATTTCTAACGCAGCATCATGACGGTCAACAAGCATTAAACCGCTATAACGGTGAATGAGAATAGCTAACCGCCCTGACCTGATACGAATATTTATTGAATACTGGAAGGCGACCATGGAACACCATGGTACACCTTATTGAATTATTTGGTGCGACTCCGTCTTGCGTTTTGACGCTTCAATGTAAAATGAAAAAAAAACAGCAACAACAATAAAGAATTACTTTGCTATCTATTAACGATAGCGCTTCCTTCTGAAGCAGTGAATGAAACCACAGGCTCGCTGATAACCAGTGACTCTGGAGATGATAAAGCCTGGACGTTTCATCTGGAAAATCACAGGATGGTGTACAGTTCCATTAGACCGCATTAAACATGGACAGCGTTAAGTACGTCATTGATAGGTGCATCCTGTAATCAAAGCACTTTCACTTGACGTAACATGAATGCATAACTAGGTACACACACACGCACACTCAACACCACGACACTCAATGCCACAACAAACGGGTGCGTACAGTCCGTGAAGATCGAGCACGTATGACCACTCAGTGCCCTACTTTGATGAAGATAATCATGGAATTCGGAAAGAAACTTAATACTCCGCTAGATTTTGTCTCAACCATCAACTATCATGGGGCCTCTTATAAGAAATAAATGCTGTTTCTGAAGATCTAAATTATTTCATACTTCATCTGTGCCGTCTAATCAAGAAAATGTTGCTGCGTTCTGAAAAAAAAATGTATCATCAGTTTCGTTCTACGATGAGATTCAATGGGTCAATAAAAATGTCTTCTATTTTGTAATGTCTAAACTTTGCACTAAATTTGATGTGCTGATATTCCTATTTGTGCATCTGGTAGTATATAATGCACTGAAGCGTTTCCTCTAATCAACGTGATAAAAAAAGCCCACAACAAAATGCAATACTGTGCGTTGAAAAGTATTATGCAGTGTCTGATACAGGCTGTATTAATCTCATATGAGCTCCGACTTTCGCAATACATGACTCTTAATGGAGTCAGCGAGATCTCCTCCGGGACACAAACTTGTTTCATGAGGGAGGGGATCATCAAGTGGACCACTGAGTGTGTGAAAAGTGTCGCCGCTTGGCCGTGACGTATCCTCTCCAATCACGCCTGATTGGTGCAGACTGTAAACACCTTCTATTACGTATAGGCTAAGGTACCGCCCCTCCTTGCACTGCCTCACGTCGCAGCCCCCATCGGTCAAGTGTAAATCGTTACTGACACTTATTACGTACCACTGTAAACAGTGGCCGGACAGCGGCGATGCGTAATGGCCACTCTGAGTCTTTTTTAATTCCTACCGACGACGGTATAAATACTCGTAATGACGAAGCACCATGACCAAACTCCATTTGTTAACATCGCCAAAATCTGAAACCCTATATCTACTGCTGAAACCATGTGTATTCTTTCATTCAGATCTGGCCGTAAACAGACGAGTTTTGCTTACCTTATTATTAACTGACACCTGATACCAGCTATGAAAGACCAGTGAGTTGTTATTGTATTTTGAATAAGGCATATTTATCGGTATAAAGACAGACGATCAAGTTTCTTCTGTTCCAATTTCACTGAACTACAATGCTTAAACACTTTGAAAAAAAATTTAATACCAGCACTTGATATTTGAGGTAAACCATGTATGAATAGACTGATTATACAACATTGAATGCAAAAATAAATATAACAGGAATTTTGATATGCGTAAGATGCAATGCATTTATTGTAGCAAGTTTTTTTTTCTAGTCTGCATTTGGTTTTCACTTTTCTCCTCTAAGCGTTTGCTTGTAAAGGAAATGTACGTGTACTTGACATTGACAATTTCAAGGGATTTTTCTTTCCTTCTGCTCCATGCAATTTATGTAAAACTATTCCTTAAATAAAGCCATAATAGAATAAGCGTGCCTGACAATACAGAGCTATGTTAACATGTCATTTGATATCATAATGGTTAGAAACGAAAAAAAAAATAAAATGTGACTTTAAACGCTCTAACTAGAGTGATATTAGAATTATCCTCCAATACAACCCCCACCAAGTTTCCAAGATTGAAATACAATGTATGTTGCGTTAGATAAAACGGTCGCTGCAAGTGGTTGCATCACGAAGATGTTGGGGAACACTAAATTAATCGTTCTGCAGGTGTCCGTTTATCTTAGGCAGGTGTTTGCTGTATACAAGACAAAATCCATTAGACGGAAGTTCTTTAATGGTTCGGCGAGTAATACAAACTAAAGGATGTTAGAGTCCGTGCAGTCTGTGTACACATAAGCATGACATTTTACGATGTGCCCGCTGGCTGAACTTATGTTTGCGATGTAGAGTTCTGCATTGAAATGCGAGATAATACTCTATTCTAAAGAAGCATGTGGAAGCAACTTATTCCCATTAAACGGTCATGCTACCGTCAATTCTATATGCAGCATGAAAGATGCATTCAACCACCAAAGCGTGACAATGCATACAAACACGGTAATTATCACCCTTCAACTAGAAACGGACGATGGACAGCAAGCATTCACGGGTGTTAATGACAAAATACCGCATTTTTGGTAATAGCCTTTCGAGGATTTTTTTTTTTTTTTTACAGAATGATACAATGAAAACTGTATGATATAGCAGATTAAAGGGATGGTATGCTTTTGGTTGAGATGGGAATTCAGGTTTTAAATTTTTTTGAGGTAATTATAACCGCTTATATGAAATATTAAAGAGCATAGAATTCTAAGAGGAATTAAGTGGTTTATTTGATAAAAATCAGTTTTGAAATGGCCGAGACATCTAAAACAATGCAAAATAAATGGATCCTATGAAAAGGTGAGTCCCAACCTTTATTAGGTCCAGAAATTGCTTTGGGATATCTCAGCCATTTCAAGACCAATTTTCATCAAATAATCTTTAACTTTCTCTTAGAATTGCATGTTCTTTAATATCTAATATAAGTATTTTCTAGCTTTCTCACAAAGAGTTAAATCCTGCATCCCATCTCAACCAAAACCATACCATCCCTTTAAAAACCCTAATCTATTAGACCATAACTTGGTGTCGATGCACTCACGAAGTCTGACTTTTAATCTTTTCCTGTTTGCATACTCCCAACACACTTTAGTAGATGAATCGTTTAAAAAATGTGCTTAGATGGGAAGAGCGTTTCGGATGAGAGTTCGTCATGGTGTTGAATACATTAATATGTTAACAATACACCTTTATGCGTTCTTGTTGAACACACGTGCCGTGGTAACATGAACAGTGATGCTGATTGCATGGTGCATTTCCCCTGTACCTTTTTGAATGCAATTAACCCAACATCAAATTTCATTAGTTCCGGTTGACATCTATGACATTTCTTTGCGTATCATCTTCACGTATAATTCATGACAGCATGCACATGTGTCTCAGGTGCTTACCGGCGCGAAGAGACCGTCACGCTGGTCACGGGGACAGTCTAGACGGATTCAATGACAACTGTCTGTGGTCTGCTGACTGATCACCGGAACTGTCATCTCTGTTTGTTGTTGTTGTTGTTGTTGTAATTGTTGTATTTTTATCGCCTTTCATTAGACATTGTGGGGAATGACCCGTGTGAACGTTATGTTTTGTTATGTGCTGTTACGTTATGTTATGCTATGTTATTCTATGTTATGTTATGTAATGTTATTTAATGTTACGTTATGTGATGTGATGTGATGCGATGCGATGCGATGCGATGCGATGCGATGCGATGCGATGCGATGTGATGTGATGTGATGTGATGTGATGCGATGTGATGTGATGTGATGTGGTATTGTGATGTGATGTGATGTGATGTAATGTGATGTGATGTGATGTGATGTGATGTGATGTGATGTGATGTGATGTGCTGTGATGTGCTGTGATGCGATGTGATGTGATGTGATATGATGTGATGTGATGTGATGTGATGTGATGTGATGTGATGTGATGTGATGTGGTGTGATGTGATGTGATGTGATGTGATGTGATGTGATGTGATGTGATGTGATGTGATGTGATGTGATGTGATGTGATGTGATGTGATGTGATATCATGTGATGTGATGTGATGTGATATGATGTCATGTTGTGTAAGTTATTGTCATTAATGATAAAATGAATGCTGACTGCATGCGTTTTATTGTGGCTCTCTGTGATTTCATGTTTGTTGATGAATCATTTTACCTCAAGCATCACAACTGCCAAATAGACGGAAACACTAATTTCATAGGCATGGACGAATAATCTTAAATCATCTCATCCTTGGAAAGTTAGTGTATTAATTCCTCCAACGCTTCATGTCAGAATGATGAATGCCGTCTAAGCCTTCACGACTTCTATCAAAGCATACATCAAATCGATTTGAAATAAGTAGTCAAGGGTAAACTTCCCCAGGGTGACGAAATTATTCAACTTGTATCTCCAGTGGACTAAATTATATTACTTTGTCCTATCGCCTGGATGTACAAGTGACCTTTGATGCAAGGTTGATATGGATGCTGGCATGAGATCATCACTCCAGGGTAGCTGAGGATGATTTACACGACAACAGGTTCATAGTGCCCATCGACACTATGTCCAAATCACGATGTTGAACTTTTTAACCCCTGGTTGACTCCCGGGATGCAGTGATTCTTGTAGAGTTAATACGGGGCACATCGGGAATCCATAAGCAAAGCCGGGGCGACTCCCGCACCGGACCTCAACCATCGATTACAAATGCTTCGAAGCGAAATAACGGAAATACTTTCAGTATAAAGTGAATTCCTTGCGTAGCAATGCTGAGGTCCTCTTCTTCTTTTTTTTTTCTCTCTCTCTCTTTGCCTGCTGTACATCCGAGGGTTATCAAAGCTTATTTCATGAATTCAGGCATAGTGGACTTACAATCACTGGTAAGATGTATACTGGCTTAAATGGGTGTTTTCAATGGCTAGATGGGGACTTTGGCTGAACAAACCGTACACAATTCTGCATTGCCTGTCGATATAAAGGTTTTATCTACCTCTGTCTGTCTCTCTGTGTCAGTCTGTCTGTCTGTCTCTCCCATCCATCTCTGCCTCCCCCCCCCCCTTTTTCTCTCTCATAACTTACATCATAACGCTTTTGACAGTCCCTGTGTTCAGCATAATCTTTGTTACCAAAGTAACTTCAAATCAGGTGTCCGTCAGGTGATCTTCGGGTGTTGCAAGCAATGACACATAACTGGATAATTGGATATTACTCCATCAGCTCCAAGGGAAACCATCATGACCTCCATTCTTCGAGGTCCAGATTACGTCCGCCCATTGAGCTGGGCATGAAATCAAATGTCGTGAGAACAGATGGCACATACACTGTATCATGTTATTGAACCTGGCCTTAATTGCCAGCCGAAATGCAATTAGCTCACAGATATCCAGGTCACAGCTGGTACGTATACAGACAGTGACGACCTTGTGTTTGCTGCGATAACCAACAACTTGGAATATAATTCAATGCCACGAATAGACTCTACATGACCGCGTTTCGCTACCTTGAGACTGAAGGAAAAAGGCTAATGATTATGGAGTCTTTGGCGGCATTTCAGGAGGGCGGTGATTTTTCACGTACCCACACAACTGTTTCTCTGCTGGGGTGGAGAAAGAATGATACCGGCAATGAATCACTCGTCGATGTTAGATATTTCGCGCAGATCATTACAGCCGTCTGTGATACACCCTGTTTGCTACTCACAATGTCACGAGTGTTTTAGTGCTTGACAGCTTAACACAAAATGAATACAATCCGAATCAGTTTGGCATTTTCGACACAGCTTAATCAACCCTAAACATCCTTTCCTGTGCCTGCAGGTCTTCAAAGGAAAATTTCATTTTGCCTGTACTGAGTATTAAATGCTCATACAAACACAGATATTCATTAATTAACCTATGCATATACATGCATGTGTGATACGGTGGATTATGCAATTATTATATTGGGTTAACGCCATTATGAGAAGCATTACCTTTGAAGTGAAGAGGAAGAAGAATGGCTAAACTTTCGCTGCATATCATCAAATAAATTCCTAAGGCTCTCTTTGAGACAATGATATATCTAGACAGTGATGGAAATGAATTTGACGTGATTTCTCTCAGAATGGTCTCACAAAGTCAACTGTTTTTGACACTTGCATGCTTGATATAAAAGCAGCATCTTCCACATTACGAATACATAGTATTTTCCCTATTTGATGATCAATTCATTATATTTCAACATTTCAAGCAAATCCACCATCCCACCTATCTGCCATGAAAATATTCTTCGTACATACACAGTGTATCCATACGATTCCCGCATGCATGGTCGACTCTTGACTGCAACGGAAATCTTTTGTTGAAAGCAGCACTTAAAAAATGGCGTGTGACTTTGTCTAAACACGATAGACGAGTAAACAGTCCCCGGAGAGAAAAAGACAAAACGAGAGAGGGGAAGACGGAAGAAGAAGAGAGAGTGGAGAGAGAGAGAGAGAGAGAGAGAGAGAGAGAGAGAAATACAAAAAGAAAAGAGACTCAAAAGACGGGATTGTTTGGAGTATTTTGATACGCAAAAAAACGGATGGGAATTAAGCTTTAGAGAGAGGAAAATGCAAACAAAGGTGCCATTAGGGGAATTCTGCATCGGAGCTCCTTCACCCCTGAGAGATGAAACAAGTAGTTTAAGCAATGCGACTGGAAAACAGCGACAGATTACATGGCGCTCATGAATATACCATAAGCAGAAAACAAAAAAAAAAGTCTCTGGGTTTATTGGTTGGAGGAAGGCAGGCGATATGAATGAATCAATGCCTGGCTAAAAAGCTGAGAAGCCATATACCTGAGTTTCTACAGGTGCTTGCACTATACCTGTTTGGACTTTGTGAAACTTGGTTGTATTTTGAATATCTCCTGAATTTCGAGTGATTTTTAGGGACACGTTAAGTGAGAAAACTGCAATGTATAAGCAATCTGTTTCAATTTACCGAACTGACTTTGCACACTTTTAAACTAAATTTCTTGCATAAAGTAAAGCAATCAGCTCTAAAAGGCTGTGGGAAGCACCCGGCGCTGCATTTTCGTCTTCTTCAAGAGAGACAATAAAATTTATTGAGTGTTTTCTACTTTGCCGATCTTTGCCGATCGCATGTTTCTACAAGTGTGTATTCTAAGAAAACACTTTTACGTTATCAAAACCCCAGAGAACTTTTTACTGTGTCAATGATTTCAGAAATAGGTCAAGAGAGGTTCCCTTTAGACAACATTAAGTCAGGAAAACATCGGGATGTGTGATATCTAATGCAAAAGTGAAATGATAAAATGTGGAGAAAGGAATGAATAAGCTGCTTTGTGAGTATGGGTAATGAAAATGTTTTTCAAAACGCCAAAGTGTTAATTCATCTTGCTGATCTATGAAATAGCACATGTTATCTGTTCAAATGATTCTGGTCACATTAGCATGCACGATAAAAACTAAGTTGCTTGGAAATCGGTTTTTGATACAGGTTACATTCAGGTTCGCTTCTCAAGGTCGTTTCTGCCCTTCGATGGTTTGATTGCTTACACATTATTTTCCCTCTACAGTATAAAGTAGCAGGAAATTAATGAAAACAATTGATTTCTTGATATTTCCAGGAGGTAAGGTGATAGTCATTTTACCTCATATTTCAAGAAGAGAGTCTCCTTAGTACAGCTGGTGCCGTCGTCGCCTCATTGAAACGGCCATTGGATCAGGCAATTGCTCTGAGAAGATTCTGTCCAAATACCGGGAGTGTTACCTGACCCGTTCCACCTTCTCAGGTGTCAATTCCAACACTCTTCTCATCAAATTAATTGCCGCTTGTATTTACAACGTGGAAAAAGGGGAAACTAATGTTAATTAAAAACTCCATCACATTTTGTCTCGTCTCATAACGGAGGCACATACTGTCCGCTCCAGCATGGGTGTGTGTCTTGCGGAACAAATATTGTCTAATTTCATGGCAAGATTTCGAGCTAAAAATCGTATAGGAAGGCGAGTGAGGAAAATCTCGACGTGTTCCTCATCATTACCAATGTCACGGACGATAAATATTGACCATTCTCTCACCTTGTGATCAATGGAAAAAAAAGCCTGAAGTTCTCGTCCGCCTTGTTTTGATAGAATATAGAGTAAAGATGAAATCGGCCTCCGCTGGTGTGGTAAAATGCAAATTCTTAGGAAATAGATTCGCGAAGAGTGCAAACTTAAAATTGTGGCACCCTCCACTTGCAGCATTTTTGTTCTTAAAAGGCACGGCCGCTGGAGTTTAGCTATTCCGGGCATGCATCATTGTGGACTTAGGGGATGACGGGAGAAAGTCGCTCGCATATTAGAGAAGTCCTGCAAAATGAATCAAAGTAGGCGGAGTTGATAAAGAAATAGAGGAAGAAAGTCTGCCACGATTAATAAGCAAAAGACGGAACGGAAGGAGCAAGATGACCATATTTTGAAAGTATAATTATGACGGAAATAGGTAAGAAACGATTATGAGAAATCGTTAAAGCGTGGCGTAACGTAAATGAATGGCGACGATAAAGTTTTGAATGTGAGTTGAGAAGTCCAGGGCAATGTGTCTTAACTGTCAAACGGTGCTAAACAAAAGATTCTTCCCAAAGGGTGTTAGTCTTTCTGTCTTTCTGTGGTCTCAAAAACAATCAAACATGTCACGTGATCAGGTACATGATTGTCGTCATCAGCGCAGGACTGTGGCGTGTCTTTGACTGTCATATCATCAGTTGAAATCTACACCAGTTTTTTCGGCCCTCAACATGCGGCTGGTTTTCGCATCATGAAAACACGCTCTTAGCCGTTGTGGCGGATTTTGCATAAGCCGGAGCATTCGCTGGGCGGAGACGGATGAGATGTTAGTGGGGTCAATGTTTTTGCCATTGGAATGAGACTGTTAGACCTGTGAATCTCTCTTAATGAGAGAGGATCCTGAAAGATAGATGAATAGATAGATAGATGAAAAAAGAGAGAAGAAGAGTGAAAAAGAGAATGCCTCAGGATGCATATTTCTACGTCTTGCAGTATTCTTGAGTCATGTCATTCCGTAAGCCATGCTCAAAATATCAGAGGAAAAAAATGCAGCAGCTGAAGACAAAATGCATTTAAGAGTGAAAGAAAGCAGTAATCTCTTGAGAATAACGAATGCGCTGTCATGGATTCGTGCATTGATCGTTATTTAGAGTACTGTCAGCTGCTGCGCATAACGAAGTGTGAATTTCACACTCTAAACCACATGGAAAGTTTCGGTATCTGAGGGGATATCGAGAATATATATATGTATATATATATATATATATATATATAGGCCTATATATATATATATATATATATATATATATATATATATATATATACATATATACATATATATATATATATATACATACATACATACATACATCACTAACTTATCCCGCTTTTTTACAAGAAACCAGTACTTTGTATATAGTATTCATCAATTTGCTCTCTTTTAAAGATCATCTAGGTTTAGAAAATGTGAAAAAACCCAATCTGTCAAAAATGAAACCCCACTTTGTTCCAATGCTGCTGAAATAAAAAGAGGTGTTCGCATGTTGTTGCCTGTGTTTGTTTTGTTTGCTTGTTTGTTTGTTTCTACAATGTCGAAATTTTGGAATACTCGTAAGGTTGGAATTTTATACGTGGCGTCTTCAAGCTGATTGCTGGTAAACTCCATCTGGCCGAGCAGCCATCGATGCGGCGTATATCAATGGAGATATATATTTCATTTGCTGGAGTCATATATCCCAAATGAGAGTGAAGAAAACATTTGATTAATTTGTTGTTGAAAGAGCGGTGAGAAAAACTTCCGCTTACAATCCGGTGACAGTCGCAAAACCTCCGTCTCAATCGGTGTCGCATTAGAGTCTCTGACGAAATATGTCCTTGCTTTCCACTGCATCTTTGGATGTGAAATTTGAGTAAGCAGGAAATATGTTTGGGTAAATCAGAGACCGTTGATTTAGCCCATCATTCATCATGAAGCGATCCCCCTTGGAGTAACGGGCATCCCGTCCGCGCCACCAGCCGGGAGGGGGGTATCATGGCAAAGCCCGTTTCAATTCGTGCTTGCAATTTAAGACTAAGTTTGTTTATTGGTTGCATAGGGGTGTACTTTGTCGACTGGAAGAAAGCCAAGGTGACTCGTCTTGAGCGGAAAATCTCGAGGATTATACAGCATTCCCATCCATGGCGGGAGAGGAGGAGGCGGAGGTATAGGGGTTGTGAAGTCTTGTGTGGGGGCGAGCTGTCAGTGCGCGCATTTGCATCACAGCGTGCTTGGGATTAACGATCGAAATGCGCGAAGCTGGCAGCGCACAAATTTAGGGAAACATGGCTTTACTTGGAGGAGTTGAATGTGTTCTACAGTTCACAAGAGTTTGCGTGTTTTATGAGCGTCATCTCTTGGGATACACACGCACGCACACACACACACACACACACACACACACACACCCTCACACTCACACACATACACGTGTGTGGTATACAACTATATTAACCTCGAATCCTCACTTGCCTTTCAGATTTTGATGACCGTATGCCTCACACTAGCGGCGAGTTCAGGTTTCCTTGGTGTAATTCTGATGTTAAACAAGTTCAGGCTATTTCTATACTGACATCGACCGTCGTAGACTGAGATGAATTTCTCAAAGGGTTATACAAATCAGGGCTTTTATTTGAAAACCTGAAGGCAGTATTTTCATATGATGGTAAAATTATGAACGTTATAAGTGCAGTGGAAGAAAGTGATAAAAATGGACACGTTTACTCTCCAAGTAGAAAAAAAAATGCTTCTGGGTTCTCAACAGAAAGAACGTCGGCAACGAAACCGTATAAAGTGACTGAGTGACACATTACAATCATGCCCAATTTATGTTACCTTGGGAGGGGGGGGGGGGAATGATGTTCTTTATTTCTATTTGGGTAAATCTGCAAATCATGTAAGGTTCGTTATTCCGAAAAAGGGGTAAGTACTAACTAATCTTCTTCTAAAAATTGATGGTAAAATTATGAACGTTATAAGTGCAGCGGAAGAAAGTGATAAAAGTCGACACGTTTACTCTCCAAATAGAAAAAAAAAATGCTTCTGGGCTCTCAACAGAAAGAACGTCGGCAACGAAACCGTATAACGTGACTGAGTGATACAGTACAATCATGCCCAATTTTTTTTTTACCTTGGGGGGGGGGGGGTGATGTTCTTTATTCCTATTTGGGTAAATCTGCAAATCATGTAAGGTTCGTTATTCCGAAAAAGGGGTAAGTACTAACTAATCTTCGGAATTACGACCTTTTTTATTATCGGAATGACGAACCTTCGGAACAAACTGTAACCTTTTTTTTTTTCAAAATTAGAGAAGTATGATATGGCCATTTTTGCGATACAACAAATATATAAGATGAATAAGATAGTCAAATTTATCATCAGTGTTACAAGCCTATTATGTTTTATGACAATAAGACATCATGAACCTCATAGCTGTTAAAATTAGGAGTTATGAATAAAAAAAAGAGAAATCTTTGTTTTGATAAAGCACAGAAAAAAAGAGATTTTATTTCGATTGGAATTACTTGTGGAAAGAAGTATCGTAGATATGAATGTCCAGACACCCCAAAATGGGATAATGGCATCCGTTAAAAAAAGAAAAGAAACAAAACAAAAGATTTCTCCAACGGCGTCTGCAGAGAAGACTTATATTCAATGACCATTTACGACAAGATTTGTATGAAATCCTTGGATAAGCATCGTCCAAAAAGGAACACATTGTACACATCACTGGTCACTTATCATCGACTACTAGTATTCATGTAGCGAGGAGAAAGCTTTTTAACTATAAATTGTAAGGACATAATCAGTCTTGGTTAGTCTTTCTCTGGTAGAATCAGTCACTGTCTAAAAAAAAAAATGTGTTGTGTTTTGTTATTACCGATTCGTGAGACCGCCCAGCTGACATTTTTTCTTTTCCGTCACAATGTCGTCTGCGATCGAATTTCACTCTCCCGATGTCCTTGCTTCGCAGGATTCTTTACAATCAAAATGATAACGCGTGTATTTATTTGAATGCTTTCACAATTCTATTCTGCCAATGTATTCTAGACACATAGCTATAAATGTTTCGAATTGCTGTGGAAGAGTAAAGTTCTGTAGACAATCATTGAAGCCTATTTAGTTTATTTCATTCGTGTATAGTTAAATCACCCAGGACAAAAAGGAGACTTAATGATAAAAATAATAACGACATAAAAAAACCCGAATACGATGTTAAGGAAGCATGTTATGATGATAACGATGAAAATACAAAAGACAAAATGAATGTGGTCATTCATCCATTCCATCCTGGTTATAGCCTCTTCAGTATCTGACACTGCTCGGCTAGAGGACCCTGCCGTTATTACTATAAATCCTCCAGCATTCTACTCGCTTTTACAAGTGGATGAAGAGCGAAGTTGGAAAATAATCACACTCACCTACAGGATAATATTCATCTTACACACACGCGCGCGCACGCACGCACACACACACACACACACACACACACACACACACACACACACACCCACACACAAGTTCAAAGATGCAAAGCACTGGGCGAAATGCAAAGAAGCAGATTCGTGGCGTCTGTACATGTACTTAAAACGCATGTAGGTCGTATTTAGGTCGGGGTGCAACTTTGTAGACCTTTATTCTGGCAAATTCAGATGTTGTTGGGTTGTTTTTTCTCAAAAGAATGCGCTTTATCGAGAAAGAGTTGAAACCTGAGGATACACACGCATTGACACAAATAAGACACATTATAGCGATTACTGAATTTAAGAGCGCCGATCAAAGTTGTTTAATGCAGTTTAACCGTCATTAATCTTTAAATTCTCATGAAGCACTCGGTACGCTAAAATGAATTATTTACATCACATTAGATGTTATTTACCGAATTAAAATCACATTTCAGACCTGCGGTAGACATCAAATAATGTAGGTTCATTGAAAAACATGTGAGGACCTCTGAACAGTATATCATTGTGACAAGTCGAGTCCCTCTGCCGCCATTTTTCAAAATGACTTGCCTCGAAATAAGGTTGGCTGTGATGTAGATTAAAGATCAGCCAACTCCAGAGATTCTCTGTCCTAAATATTTTGCTTGATGCGATTGATTTCACCTGCGTTATCCTGAAAATACATTTTTATGAGTCACTTCATTTCCACCACGCACTTGCCTTCGGCTATGTGGGGCAAAACGCACATGAAGATTGAACAGTACTCAAAGATTTTTGGTCGAATTGTCTGATACTTTTGTGTGAGTCAGGTTATCACGGAAATCTTCAAACTTTATCTGTGATTTGGCTCATCATTGCACAATCCGAAATATCAATGATAGCAACGTTCAAATAAAAGATTTCTGAGCTTTTTTTCGAGCATGACAAAAATGAGCGTTAGATTGCACTTTTGCGCAGCAATGCTTGTGTGCGAGGGATGAATGTGACTGTAATTTGTGCAGAGAGTGAAAGCGAGGTTTTTTATTTTTTTAAAGCGATGCATATCGTGAAATCTTAACGAGCAGCATTGTCAAAATCAAATCAGAGCAGCATTTGAGGTTCTCGTTGATATTCCAATTCCTATACCATAGAGTGTGATACACGTCGGCGCCTCGTACCAAGCAGCCAGATTAGCTCCTGTTTAAAATGAGACGTCTAACTCAGACAGCTCACGTGATCAGGGATAATGAGAGCCTTCGCGTGGGTTGTTAATGTGCGAGACGAACTCGGGGTGAAGATGGGTTGGAAAGACGATGGAAAAAAAAGAGTGAGATCTTGGAAAGAAACCAGGATGGGATTCAGGCGAGAGATGGGAAGTGTTGGGAAGACAAATCACTAGAGAGACGGAGCGTGTTCATTGATGGTGACGGATTCAGGAGAAACAGTCTTAAACATGTTTGAAATAGGCCTGCCTGTGACATTACCTTCATTGCTTAGCTGGTCTCACTCAATCTTAGTATTCCCCGGTTCACGTGTTCATCCTTAAATAGGGAAGCTGAGAGAAATCCGAGCTGCGAGAATAGGTCTCAGGATGGTTTGGGTATTCCTGCTTTTAGGGTACGCTGTTAGCCGTAACTGAATTTATCATTGGCAATAATCTCAGTATCTCGTGAGCTAAAGCATACACACACCCACACCCGCACCCACACCCACACACACATACGACTGTAGATCACAAATTACCGCTACTCTTGCTTCAAAAGGGTAACACCATGGAGTTTATGAAGGGTTCTAAGGCAGACGGTATATATGGCAACCGTGCAACCGTGCTGCCGACTCTTGGCTGGGAAAAAAAAATATATGTCCTTGTCTCCAGAGTGGAGAGCTGAAGTTAGACAAAGAGAAACATAGAAATTCTTTTCTCCATTGTATGAAGCTGGAAGGATATTGATTACTATGACGTCACAGTCTGGATGCAGAATATGACAATAAAAGGAAGGGAGTAACATGGCCTTCGCAAAACTGGTTGGCAAACATAACAGTTGTTCATTCGAAACTCAATTTCTGGAGGATCAAGAATTGTTCATGTTGAAACCCACTGACGTCACTATGGAACGACGCGCTTTGGGAGAGATGTACCAGGTATTTGCCGCTGACAGGACGCAAAATGTTGGAACAATAAATTATTGATAGAATATTTGCTGCTGCGGAGCTCGTTCAACGATATTTATGATGTTTTCTCTTCCAAACCAAAACAAGTAAAACACTGCAGAACCTAACCACTGCTGTACACAGCACATTGGATTCAAGGAATAGGAATCTATAGGAAGATTTTAGGACAAGAGTTGGAAAATTAGGGCAAGAATATGTCAGTGTATTGTTATGTGAGGAGCACACTGAATATTGTGAACACACGAAAACAATACTAATATTGATAGTAGTTATAAGTGTTTAACCATGATATAATGACTATTGTCAATGACAGTGGTATTTTATCATATAATATTATGTTTGAATATACCTGTTGTTTATGATTATGATTTTGATTATAATTATAATCATGATTGTGATTATGATTATGGTTATGATTATGATTATAATTTGCTAAATCATTTTCTATATTATCATCATCGTCAGCGGCATTTGGCAACGTACCAAGTCTGTCAGACTGGTCATCGTGATGCGAGGTGGTTAAATATCAATACCAGGACCCTGTTTTATGAAGAGTTAAAATTGATTATATAGTTGATTTCAACTGAAAGTCTATGGCAGCCTGTGTGATAAAGAAATTTAAAATCGATTTTATCGTTTGATAAAGCGGGGCCCAGGAATCTTAGTTTTTGCCACATTAAAGACATGGTTGTCAGACAGCTTTGTTTCGAACTGTAGATGTGGTGGTGGTTGTTGTCGACGAAAGCTTGCATGGAATGGTCTTTCATTGGGAATATGAAATAAATAGGAAAGAGGATTCCCGAGTTCGGTGTTCAATTCATTCTCGAACGGTAAAGGATCTGATTTTGCAGCTCAGATCTTAATGAACATTTAGCTGATATGATAATGATGTAATTGTAAAGAGAAGAAATGGCAATAGGAAGTGAAAGTGTTTGTAATTAGTACAACGTGATTACAAGTCTCAAAAGTTCTCCACGGAAACAAGACAGGACGTTGTTTACCTCAAGCAATGACTAATCAAGTCGGATTTGGTTCTATTTTTAGTTAAAGGACCTATGATATTAATAGATCCAAAATTTTGCAGAGCAGAGGGCTGTGAGAAAAAAGTCACGTACATCTACCTGTACCAGAATAAATTGAATCAGACCCTCCCATCCCCTAAAAGAGAGAGAGAGAGAGGGAGAGAGAGAGATACGGGAAGTAACAAGTGATATTGGGACAGGTCGGGGAGACTGAGATTGGTGTGTTCCCATCTAATATTGACACGCTTTAGCTATCCTGGGACAGTGCCGCAGCGAACCTCCTATCATAACCCCGTCATACATCCGGGAAATCGATGGCGGGTCGTAGCTGATACCTTGGCTAAATATTGAGTGTTCCATGACATCGAATCTGGTCGGTCGTTGTCGTGTGCGAGGTGGCGTTAGAGCTTGAAAACTGGGGCGCGGTTTCATGTGAAGTCTAACCAAATATTACAAGCTTAAATTTAGCAGTTGAAATGGGTTATCATCAACTGGTTCTTGTCTTATTTCACATAATAATAGAAGCACTCAGAAATACGGGCAGCAGCTCCTTTAAAGTTCGTGCTTAATTTTGGTCGTGATAGCGTATTTTCAGAGGAACGTGCTAGATTTTCTTCCGATTGGTTAATTTCTGAGGTCCATGCATTATGCTTAATTCTCTTCGCATGCAAAACTAAATTGTAGAATGTTATAAAACTTGTTGTTGATCACATGATGTTATCATGATCATCATCATGATCATTGACGCATATTTAGATACGGGAATTAGGAAGAGATTTCTACTCACAAAGATTATTATTATGTACTTTCAAAATATTGTACCATTGTTCATATAATTTTGACGCAAAAGTGAGAATTTTAATGTGGGAATATCTTCTAATGATCACTGAATTCATTTCTAATTATGATTGGAGTTTCCACATAGTTTGTGCACTCTCTGTTTCATTAATTTGAATTGGTTATGATGTGTCTGTCGGTAAATGGCTTGATTTGAAATGTGTGTTATTTGGAACGTATACTCTCATCGCGTCTCCGCATACATTGCACATATCAAACAGTTTCAATTTAGTCTGACCCAGAATATGATTATTATTTTCTCAAATGCTCAATGAGACTTGTATATGATGGCAGCCATTCTGGAGTTTAACGGCATAGGCAAACACAATCAATCATCCGCCCATATGACGAGTTATCCCCCTGGACAAATGTTTGTTCTCTATGAAATAAACAGTCCGAGGCAGTGACAACAGCGAGTTCCCCCATCCGCGACACAAATCTAGAATGATGCTGCGTAATGAGTATCGTGGTGATAGCTGCAGGCGCGTAATTCATTTAAGCCGGTGGAGGGGGACAATAAGCAAACACGGGCAGCGAGTCCCCCCTGTAGTACGCACAGGAGAACCCGTAGAAATCGATTAGCTCGGCTCCTGCTAGAAATTAGTCTCTGCGACTTGTTGAATTCATCTCTCTCGCTTGTTATCTTTACTCGTATCAAGGTCTTGATCCATCGCAAAGATGCACGTGGCAGAATCATATGTATAATATATATATATATATATATATTCTTTCAGCTTCTTTTTCTAGTATTCAGAGCTGATATCAACTTGAGCCTATAAAGACTCGGTCAGGGATACTCCTTGACATATCAAATATTTGGATCTTAACAGAACTATAAGAAGGTAAAAGTTTCTATTTGCGGAGCGTCAAGACTGTATCGTACTCTAAAAACTGATATTATCTCACTATTACCCTCTCTGCCTTTACAATGAGCATGAACTAGTTTCTAGAGAAATCGAACATATCCATTTTAAAGTGACTCTGTTGTTACACTTAGACAACATTTGTATTTTTTTTTTTATCGGAGCTCAGGTTCCATTGATGGATGTGTTGCTATTTTGATCCAACGTAACAGAAACACCGTCAGCCAAGGCATCAGTTTGAAAAAAAAAGTAGTTTTCGATAAGACCTCAAATGTATTGGTCAAGACTCTTAGTATTGGAGCTTATAATCACATTTGCACCATCTATCAAAATAGAGAATGCGACATCGTAAAACAAACAAGAGCCTTGAACCAGAATAATCAAGACGTCACGAGACTTCATAAAACAAATAACCCTCGAGAGCTGGTATGCGCTGGTCTTCATCGAAATTCGTTCTTCAAATTGATATCACAGATAGAGAATTTCATCGCTCCCCGTGATGACTCCAAAGCCAAACTAATTCGAAGGATCAATTTCAGTGGCTGTCCATCGTACGTCCGACTCCGTGATGACGTCACAGAAGTGGGTTACAACGTTCTTCATTAATTTCCAACGGTCAATTCCACAGCGTCATGAGCTACTCTTTGTGACGTATACAAAGAGTAGGCTGGCTCTCTAAGCCTGGAGACATTGTAATGTTATTTGTCTTTAATTAAGAACAGCGATTGTGGAAGCATCAATCATATCGACGAATGTTTTGATTAAAGATGTGATCCGTGAACTTGTTTCAAAATAACTGGCGTACTCCAGTGTCGGACCGATTTGGATTTCGGTGAAGGACAACTCAGGCTTAAATCTTAAAAAACAAATGAATTTTAATCATTAATAATTATTTGCCGTCATGGTCATGTCTTTATACAATTTCGCTTTACAGTGTAATGATTGTGGGCGATGCAGTGGCCCTTATCTTAACATAAATGGGTCTTGGACAAACCTTTCGGGAAGTACATAGGAGGTCTAAAAAGTTCTCAAAAACGACAGTTGTCGAAAACAACGAAACAGAATTTCTTATATTCATGGATGATCATGATAGTTTGGAAAGTTTTCATTGAAAGGTACCTGGAAAAGCACTTGAGACAGGAGGATTGAAAGCGAAATGCCAAGTGTATTTGACATTTATTCCAGTCGAACCAGCACAACGCTGGCATAATATCAGGCAAAGGATTTTGCATGTGGCAGTCGTATAGTCTACCGATAAAGTTTTAATATCACTTGCCAAGTGGGCAAAAAAAGGGGTCTGACCTCTAACAGATGACTGATTCTATTGTTAGCACTGTTTTCCGTATCAATTCCATTTTTCATTCATAAGATGGATTCATAATTATTCCAATAAGTTACCATCACCCTGGAGAGCCACGTAAAATGTAGGTTGGGGGAATCTATTTCAGGACTATTCGGTAGGTTTGGGAGCCATTGGCATTTTCAGCTCCGTCGCGGGGGCTGGGAGAGGATGAAAAGAAATTGATGGAGAAGTTTCCATTTTTACTCTCTCTTTTGGAGAGTATGCTTGGCTGCCGGGATAGCGACTGATCCGTGCCGACACAATGGTAGTCGAACTCAGGACTGTCTGGAAATGCAAACAGAGCACATTCGATGAATAAACCATTAGTTTTTTGGTGGCCGTGAAATAAAATTTACTCCTGTTATGCGGGAAGGATCAATGGCCACTTTCGGGAGTTTTTATACGCGAGTCTTCTTTCGATTTTCGGCGGGCGCAAAATCGATGCATCGTCTAGTTTGCTGCTTGTCATACGGAAGCCGGGGAAGGGAAGAAGGGGCGATCATGCCTGCGTGGTAATGCTAACTGCAATGTCCGCTGAGGCCGCATTTCCAGAGATAATACGGAGTTCATGAACGTACGTCACTTGCTCTTATCATGGAGCTACCCCATGCACTTATGTCTTCTACAGCTCACACCACGTTACCTTCGTCTCCTCCCACCTGGTCGTCACACACATTTTGCTGTTAATCGCTTTCCAAAGCTTTGCTGGCATAGAGCTTCCTTCATAGATGCACACGCAAGATTTAAACATCCCCCCCCGGGGGGGGGGGGGGGGCTAACAGGGATGGTTACAAACGAAATATAAAAGTGAAATTTTGTGCGTGAGCGTAAACCACAATCGATTCCTCGAGTGATGGCTTTTGTTACCGTCAGTAATACAGGAAGCAATCTCGAGAATCATAAATAATTATGCTCAGTAATATTTGCAGGAATGCCAGTTTTCAGGCAAAAGCCTGAATCCAGGCCTTGTCGTTATCAAAGGACAGACCCATTCGGGTACAAAGCATGTAGATGCGATGTATTTCAGGACCTCTCTTTTATTCTAACTGGCATCCCTACATTTGATAACGCGTGATTCATTGCCGCGTACAAGCAAATTCAATTAGGTTCCCCTATGTATGATTCAAGTGCAATATTTTAATTAGAATCATGCTGCATTCGAAGCAGTGCTAAAGTGGATAGCTCTCAAAGTGTGCATCATATCAGTTCATATGACACAGTTCCATGCACCCAATGTTCAAGTTAACTAGAGTAAAAAAAAATCGCGCCAACAAAAGAGTAGACGTTTTATGAGAATCAGATAGAAAATTTGAAAGGTATGGAAGTTAACATTTGACATGTTTTCACGAAATAGAATATGCAAATATGCACATATGCAAATGAGAAAAGGGGATCATGTGACTGTTCAGAAGTCTCCCTTTGACATGCACGCAAATCTGGTATCGTTTACATCAAACAGCTTATTGATGTTTGTTAGAACTCGTTAGGAGAAAACCATGTTGCAGTTGCTAAATTGTTATAATCAAAACATGCAAATACGATTCGTGTTCACACCAATATGAAAGAATGACGTCATGACATTATCAACTTGTCTAATTTGCATATGTGGTTGTGACTTATGTCAGCGTTCCGTCAACAGATAAAATGTCGCTTTTCTTTTTCTTTTTTGTTAAATCATCTTATGTCTGAGTTTGATGAACAAAATGTCTAATGAAAATTGGCTGGATTGATTTTTGTTTTGTTCATTTAAGTTAATTCGGACCGCAGTTTGCAATATTGTATACTAGTCTTCAAAGTTTTGGACGTGTAATAGAAAAGGTTTCGTTGATTTGGTCCAGGTTTTGGGGTTCCCCGTACTATGATAGCTTTCACTAAAGCCAAATAAAGACAGGCGTTGTGTGCAGTTTTCAGCAGAACTCCATACACCACAAATGGAAGAAAGAGGCGACGCCTATGTTTCATACGCATCCCAAATCCCCTCTTTGCCAATTCATACATCCCGCAAGAGTGAAGCTTAATTGTCATGGAGAACACTACTGTCAGAGGTTACTGGAAAAGAGACCAACACGCACCTGGCTCGAATCCAGCCCATTTCTAATGCTAGTAATCCTAGGAACAGCAATATCACAATTTCAATCAATATTCACCGTCCTTCGTGGCCCGAATGGATACAATCAATCAAGATATAGCATCATTTTATCTCATTTCATTAACAAAAAAAGATGTCGAAGCTCCTCTCAACATTTATGAATTTAATGAAAGCAGAGAAATTGAGACAGAAATGTTCATTAGTGTATGTGTTTGCGCGCGTGTTTTTGTGTACATGTATATATCTATCTATATATAAATATAAATATATATATATATATATATATATATATATATATATATATATATATATATATATATATATATAAGAAAAGTGGGTGTGATTTAAAGGGAGAGTGAAACGAGAGATCAATTTCTGTCTTTGGCTGGCAACTTGCAATTTTGTTGTCGCAATTTCAACCTCACCGCTGTTTGTCAAAATTACACAGACTTAATTGAATTGTCAAACTCAAATGGTTGATCATTAAGAAATAATGTTTAAACAGATTTGCATCATCACCATCACCATCACTATCATCATCATCATCATCATCATCATCATCACCATAACAGCATGGTCTTCTTTATTCTGGGTAGCCTCTTCAGTGTTGTCACTGCCCTACCAGAGGGCCCTGTCATTATTATTACCATATAGCGTTGCCAGGCCCCCATTTATACACCTGGGTCGAGAGGGACATAGTGGACCAAAGCATCTCATCCAATTACGATAGGCACTTGACGAGAATCGAACTCGGACTTCCGTTTGAGAGTAAGAGTCTTATCCTCTATGCCACATGCGCGGGTCCGAACGTTGAGTCCTACAGAGCAGTTGTGTTATCATACCGTCCCCTTTAGATGAGGCAAAACACTCTGTCCCTCGGATGGGGCATAAAATGGAGGTCCCTTGTGTGAGAGAGTCACAACCCACGCACGTAAAAGATCCCACTTCATTCCTTCTTCGCAAAGAGCAGGGTGCATAACACGGTGAAATGAATGGTCCGTGGCCCGTGTATCACAAATACGTTGCAACAGTTTGTGTGAGTGGTTCACTTAGCTTGGAGTTAGTGACGGCCTGTGAATTTTGCTGAAATGGATGCCGTGGAAATGTAACCATGTTAACATTTTACAGAACAAATAATGCATATTAAAATTTGAGCAGTCCAAAACACACCAGGCTTTCACCTTGTGAGTTCCCGACTGTGTTAAAGTTACTGTTATTGGATAATTCTTTCTAACGCCCTGTGTAATTTAAAGTGTTTACATATTTTTACTGGTATGACACCAATGAAAAACCACATGTAGGTTTATGCCTTTACGTTATCATTCTACTTGTTTTCTGTGAGGTATCGCTATCAAAAACTTAACAACGGTAATGCCCGTGTGACATCTAATCACTACGATCCGAATCATATTGACAAATTGATTAATGAACGGTATCAGGCAAGTCTTTGATGAACAAAAACTGAAACCTTTGAAACCCCTCTTGCGTGTTTAAACAGCACGTTTGTTTGTTGGGGGGTGGTTTTTTTTTTGGGGGGGGGGGTCTTTTTTTAGGCGGTGAAGGGGGAGGTGGGAATGTTGCAATAGTCTAATGTCCCTTTGAAAATGCGAATCGATAAAGATTTGAATTGACCCGCTTTCCTCACTGTCTGCACCCCAGATCCCTCAGGTGAGCTATGCCTCGACCAGCCCGGAGCTGAGTGACAAGACCCGCTACGACTACTTCCTGCGAGTGGTGCCACCGGACACATACCAAGCTCAAGCCATGCTGGACGTGGTCAGGGCTCTCGGCTGGAAGTACGTGTCAACTATCGCCTCGGCGGGTAACTACGGCGAGAAGGGGATCGACGCGTTTAAGAACCTGACCAGGTCTACAGGTGAGGGAGAATGCGGAGATGAGAAAAAGAAAGGAAGACAGAAAGACTCTGAAAGGATAAGTATAGAAGGGAGAGTATGAGCGAGAGAGAGAGAGAAAGGGAGGTGGAAGATGGGATATGAAGCTAGTGAGATAACTAGATGGACAAACAACTATTTTGATAGATATAAACACAGAGAGTCAATGAATATGTGTTTGAGTGATTCATATAAATGTGATGTTGTGATTGACCAATTTTCAATTATCTATTTGCCGGTTTTCCTACCGTTTGTGTAGTATAAGTAAAGGTCTTTTGATATAAGCTGGGACTGATCATATTTTACGGAAAAAATACACAACTTAACAGATCATAAGGCTTTCTATTTAACGCGTCTCATTCACACACACACACACACACACACACACACACACACACACACACACACATGCATACATATACATATTATATACATATATCATTATATTTGCGTATTAAGTAATATTTAACTGTATTTAGCTGTATAACGATGACTGATATGAAAATTTAAAAAATAACATATCAAAGTCGGCTATTAACGCTGGAAAGTTCAATGAAGAACCCTGTATTCTCTTGCCCTTGACTTTTTCTCAGAAATCGTATGAGAAAAGCACATCCGTCTAGCTTGTGTTATCTCAAAATACATCAACATTAATTTGATACAGAGCTGCTTTCTTTAGTGCACTACGCATATATTTCATGCACCTGTTTTTACCTGGCGCATGCTTTTCAGAAAGCCCTCTGAGTCATCCTATAAAGCTGTATTGGAATGATTTAGTTCGGCCATGGAAAGAGAAGAGGCATTTGCTGGCGTCATGCGAATAGTTTAATGGATTGCCCATTCATTCTCCAACAAACCAGAACATTTTGACATACATTCTGTTGTTGTTCTTTCTCTTTTTTTTATCTTTCTCGGAAGGAAAGAGAGACGGTACAGTGAAAGCACTTTCTGAATTGCTGTCTTGCCATGAAGAAACTTGCCAGCCGCATATATCTAAAAAAAAAAAAAAAGTGGAAGAAAAAAGAGATACCCAGTCTTCCCGCAGACGGCGTATTTGTCCAGAACGTTAAGTCTAAATTATGACCCTATCTCCCCTGTGAGCCATCGTTGGGCTGGGGAAACGTCGAAAGCACACAAATTAGGCTCGCCGTGCAATTTGTTGGAGTAGCAGCTGCTGAAAAGCACTGCGTTGAACGCTGAATGGCCACAAGAAACGCATTGAAGAAATGTGAGCTGCATCTTTCCTTTCCGTAGGCGAAGGATGGCGGAGGGCGGGGGGGGGGGGGGGGTAGAGAGTAGGGGTGCGGATGGTGATGCGTAGGTGAATCTGGTGTAATTGGTGTCGTGCCAATTAGAGTAATGATCAGGCATACCAATTACCGAGTTTTCACTGGATGGAAGAAAGGACAGAGCAGGAAACATTTACATTACTTAAACCCATTACAACCCACCTCTGTTATCAATAATTACAGACGTAGCATTTTGAAATTGTTTGTGATTTATAATTACGTGAGAAGATATATATATATATAATCAAAATATGAAAGTTCTGCGTCGGTGTGTAGTAAATAGACATCAAGTGTAAAGACAGTCGTATAAACACCGCAGGAGCCAATTTTTTTTTTTTTTTTTGGTTCCTGCGGTGTTTATACGACTGTCTTTACACTTGATATATATATATACATATAAAGTGAACAATAGAGTATGAGAGACAGACTGCGCAATGTGGGTAACGTTCATGAGTCGCGGTCGGGAGACTGATTTCAAGTTTCGTTTTCTTTTAGGTGCGAAACAAACGAAATTATAAATAGAAATGTACAGATCTTGATCAGCATTATAGCATTGTTGAATATCAGGCTTTATACGTCGTTGTAAGCATCTTAAAAGTTTTGATTGAGTAAGTGAGGAATGTCACTCTGATGCTATTAAAGGAGATGGCGAGACTAATGGGTTTTCATCAAAGAGCTTTGATGGTTGTGTAAAAATAGACAAATCTGCAAGAAAAAAAAAACAGAGAGAAATGGCGGCATCAACAAGTGACAGATAACGTGTAAAATTTAGAGATTTGTCTCGACTAGGACTTATCAAACATTTAACTTACAAAGGCTGAAGAAGGCATTACCGCGCAAACCGCATTTCCCCCCACCTGCTTGGTTTGCCTTATAGCTCCAGCGATTATATTAAGGTTATTAAGGTTCTGTTTGCTACAGTTACAATTTTCTTTCCATCACCAACATGATGCTTCCGTAAGCAGCGTTTGAGAGTGACAAATAGTTAATAGTCAATAAGCCTGTTGCGTTTTGTAGGCGATGTATTCAGACGTCAACAAAACAATCGTATAAAGAATAGACAAAAAGGGAAGAAAATGAGTTGACGTATCTAGGAAAGTGGCATCACGCCCCCGTGCCCGTCTTTTTTTCAACATCAGGCCCCTTCAAATTCCCTGGTCAGGCTCATTTCCCCTTGTATGAATCGAATGAAGAAATATTGAAATAGATATCTTCTCGACGCGGAGGGATATTGAATGAATGTCATGGGTCTGTTTAAGCCGCTATAACATTAATCTTGGACAGCGCACGGACAGCTGTGCTTGTTTAGACGAAGACACGTGTCCCATAAACTATCGCATCTTCCGATTGTCGCTCGACTTGTATGACGGTACGTAGTATGTGCATGCACACGACAGTCCTTGGTTTCATAGCAACTGCTAAAGTCGTGAGACGGTCTCATACATTTTGCATCATTCTGGCAATGATCAATCATCATTATTGAATTATTAAACAGTTACCATGCATGTGAATCTGCAGATGATAACGCGTACAAAAGGATGTATCATTTGTATTATCATAAAGCCTTTCACACACTGAAATCAACTTACCTCTGTACGTTCAATGGGTATAGGATACTATAATTATAGTTCAAATTTCATACCTTATACCGTAACTGTAAAGTGTCAAAGCCCATGGTGGGCAACTAGCGTGTGTATACAGCCGTGTACCTAAGTACATTAGACAGCAACAGCCGATTGCAACATTCTGTAGGGAAGGAAAATATCGTCACACGAATGAGCGAAATATCGGTAACCATGTAGAATCATGTCCTTGAACGATAACGAACGGTACATAGCTATTGAAATTTTTGCTCGATGAGTCGACGTCAAACATCAAATTTTGTTCTCTCCTTCGCGATGCTGTATACTTCTTCTTATCATTATTATTATTATTAAACATTCTTCTTATTAGACATGATATTTTATTCTCACTCGTATTATCATTATTTTACATTCCAACTCATAAGTCTCTCACAATGATTGCGATCCGCATAGAAATAGGGAGGGAGACCAACATTCCACGCGCAAACTGACGGTTTTCATTTGAAGCTTGGGCCACAGGACCACGGTGGCATATAAGCACTCCATGCTATTAGCGCTACCCCCCCCCCCCCCCAAAAAAAAAGCGAAAACACAACAACAACAAAACGCATACAAAGAAACATACGAACAAACAACGAAGAAACAGACGGCCGTGGTAAAAGGCTCACCCTTAATCGGCGCGTATGACGAGAAATGAGAGCAGAATGCGGTAAAACGATCAAAAGGGGGACTACGTTTGATGCTCCAATTTCAATCAAAATGTATGACTTAAAGCACTAGGTCGGTGACATCAGTGAGGAAAACGGCGCCCCATTGATGTATCTTCAGACCGACAAGTACAGTAGGTATGATCATTGTCGACAGCACCCTCCGCCGCCCCCCCCCCCCCCTTCACTGATAGTTAATTCCTTCCCATTCAGGACAAGTGTCCTTTCTGAGAAAGTCAGTGATCGGGGGGCAAAATGCAACTGATTTGTAGCCTATATAATCCTGATGGTTCTACAATTACTCGCATTCAGATTGCAAGCCTGCCATGTGTCTACCAGACATTCTCTCTCATTTTCTTCCCCCTATTTTTTATACGTTTGCTACACTACCGCTCCAGTTCATCTCAAAGGCGTTCCGCTTTATGATATACCACTCAGCGAATATTTGCACAAACGGCATTCCATACTGCGAAAACCATGTGGAAAAGGGAATTCGTGTTTAGAAATCCTCACCTCAAGAGGTTTGCCATTCTCATATTCGGGCAAAGTAAACGAGGTAACCGGTGCAACGGATATTGTACTTTACTGATAGTTGATTGAGCGTAATAGAGTCAACAGGAGTAGACTAAACTTGGTGTATGAAAAACCTCTCGTTCAAAATTGGATCTCGATCCGGATAGGCTGTCTTCTTCCTAATTATACTCCGCACAATCACCGGTCAATAGAAATAGATCCGATGTACAGTGGTCATTGGAATATTGAGGAAAGTAATTTGAGCGCTTTGTTTGCATTTCATGTGTTGTATGGGTGCTTTTTTTTCTTTATTCCTCGAGGAGAAACGTGGTGTGTTGCTGCCTTCATCTTGCGACATGTCCAGACACTAATGGGGGCGCTTCACGAGTGCGATTCCCAGAGAATGTCACGCAGCCAATGACTCAAGATTTAAAAAAAAGAAAAAAAATGGAGGAAGCGCAGAAAAAATTCGGGCGAGAAATAAAAGTCTCGGGTTTAAATTACGCTACTTATGTCCCATCAAGGTCCCAGAAAGCGCTGCTTAAACTTTACGTAAGTTCCACGGGGTTGCGGAGGTCCAAAGCCCGTCGTGCGTCTTTCATCAGTAGCTGGAGGGCAAATTATCTCATATTTCCCCGCGCTCTGTCTGTGATGTTGCCCAGAGCCGCGGCGGGGCTGGCTAACGGGGCGCCTCCTTCCCTAGATGATCGAATCCCACGCATAATAACATCGAGCGCGAGCACTGCGCTAATAAAAATGCTGTAAGTGTATTTCTCTTTCTCTCGACGTATTTCTCTTTCTCCCTCTCTATCTCTCTTTCTCCCTCTCTATCTCTCTCGTTTTCCCTCTTTCTAGCTACCTGTCTCTCTTTCTCATAGTGGAGCAAAAGAAACACCATCATGAACAGTTTACAAGAGAAAGAAAACATTACTTTTATATCTTAAAGATATTCAGCCCCATTAAATTCTTCAATGAGACTTCTGCCGTTCACAATGAACCCTTCTCAAGATCAGTTGCATCCCTTTAATGTAACCACAACTGAGAGGAGCCATCCAAATGTGTCCATTACTATACAAGTTATATTATGTTTCTTCTATAATGATAATGTGTTTTCTTAGAAGGAGCGCATGAATGCAAATGCGAATACTTCAATATGATCAGGAGTGCGTAACAGGTCCTCTAGAGCATGGCATTTCTGTTGTCATCCTCGTATCTTAGAGGATGTTGACAAACGGACAAGTGGATTTGTAGAGTATAAGTCTTGGAGTTGGTTGGAGACGTCAGCACGAAGCATTGTTTGTCATTCTCCCATGCTTCACAGTGATATCATGACGAAATGATGTCAACAGAGAAGGGTTAAAGGGATGTTATAGTAGTGGTGGAGATGAGAATTAGGCTTTTAACTTTTTGCGAGATACCGAGAAATCACCTATGAAATAATACAGAGCATACCATTCTAGGAGGAATTTAAAGTTTATTCGGTGAAAATCGGTTTTAGAATCCCTGAGATATCAAAAAACAAAGTAAAACAAAGCGATAGTAATAAAATGTGAGTCCACCTTTAATCAGGATCGCTCTGTTTTGCATTACATCTCAGCCATTTGGAAACCAATTTTCATCAAATAAACGGTGAATTCCTCTTGGAATCAAATGCTCTTTCATATTTCAAGAGGTTTCTCGTTATCTCACACACACACACACAAAAAAAAAAAATGTTAGAAACCTGAAATTAGATCTGAACCAAAACTATACGATCCCTTTAAGCAAGGACTGCAGTCACTTTAGCCATCATGGTTTGACCTGCGCCAAGTGATGACTCAATTTTTTTGTCTACAACACTCAGGGACCAAGAGGACGCACGCAAGAGGCTGGATGAGTGGTAATCAAGGTCTTACAGACGGCCCATGGCATCTCTCCTTTCTCTCCTTGACTTCTCTTTTTCGCCTTTGTCTGTTTCCTCTCTCCAAAATCCACCTAGTTCCATGTCCAATCCACCCCTTCTGCTCCCCTCCTCTAGATTATCATCATGGTTTTCAAAATTATGACGGAAATAATAGTGTTTGTTTGTGTGTGTGTGTGTAGGTGTGTGTGTGTGTGTGTGTGTGTGTGTGTGTGTCTTGCTTGTCTGTTTGCGTATGTACCAGGTGTTTTATTTTTTTCTTTGCGTTTCATTAACCTATTACCCCACTTCAAATGGAAGGTAGCGTTAAGAGTTTTATCTTAATCCGCCTTCATTTGTCACTACCTCTGGGGGAACATAGCACCATTCTTGCTACGGCACGCGGAACAATTTCATATCAGACCTAGATATTAGGGGGTATTGGTTACCAGACACGTGCGTTTCGCTGCACTCTAAATGCGGCAGATGTAGGCAATACGACACGCTTGGCGCAAGGCCACGGAGAAGCGTGCGCCCCTAATGGGGGCATCAGTGTAGGCACCTGTTATTGAGACCAACAAAAACTAATGTCTAAGCACTGGCAAGGGGCGGTGACTAAGAGAGAGAGAAACAGAGACAGACACGAAGACACATATACACTCACATAATAAGTAGTAACTGCGTACGTGTGTATGCTTGTATGTTTGTATGTTTAGATACATTTTTGTGTTTGGGGTTTATTTGTTTATTATCAATATAATGTGTACAAATATCTGCAGAGAGAAGGAGAATAAGAGAACGGAAACTTGGAAGTAAGAAAGGGTACAGAGAAGAAAAATATTTGTCGAAGATAAACATCATAGAGAGGCATAATCTTGCGTGCATGATCGTACTTCCCATTTACGTTTTATAATGAATTTTGTTTTTTTTTTCCATGTGCAATTTTGATATCCACGCTCAGTATTGATTTTTTGTTGATGTGGCCGTAAATATCAAAGTGTATGTGTGCTTGTCTGTGTATGCTTGTGTGTTTGTCTGTATGGGTTTGTTTGTGTGTGTGTATAGCTGCCTTGGATGCGTTTTCGTTTGGAACAGAAGGTCGTACAGAGTATTCAAAATAATATGACCTTTTTAGGATCTGATCTATTCTCCTAAAATGACTGGGCTAGCAACTGTTTTTTTTTTGTTCCTTAGTCATTTATTGTTATTCTAAAACTTGGCATTGAACTTGCGCTTGATTCTCGTGATTACAGTGTAACTGAAAGCATTTATCACGTGTATACACACATTAAAAAACTTGGTATACTTAGTACTAGAACTTCACTAATGACAATTGTAATTGGCGAAAAAGTTATGTTTATGCTCATTTGAAATCATATCAAACCTTCAGTTGTACATTTCATAGAAATGAACATGAACATCAAAGAACTGATAAGGGTTCTATGTCAAATTTCAAATCACTTAAAAAAAGTCAATCCCGAATGAAGGCGATATAAAGATTTTCGCTTGTTTGTATGCATGTATGTATGTATGTATGTATGTTTGTTTGTTTGTTTGTTTGTTTGTTTGTTACGACCGACATTATTGTCTTCGGAAGCCCAGTGACTACACTGGGTCATTTTCTGCAGGGGTGCATTATTCACAAAACATTTCGCCATTTCGCTTTCCACACACCACTCTGTACATCCGGCGAAGCTTTATCTCCCTGGTATATGGCAAGCTACTGAAGTATATTATGCGTAAGTGGTTTACTTCAATGAACCCGACGCAGAACAGGTGCAGTATGGGTTTTAGCTTTTCGAGGCAATTTTGTTTACCCATTAACTGTCACTTATCTAGAATAAATCCATTAACATGAAGGGTTTTTTTTAAGATTATTTTTTGGGGTTTTTTTTTCTTGCATTCTGGAATTACGTGCATCAGGGAACTCGTAATGTAAAGAGGACACTTAGTTATTGAAGAATATGAGTGGAAGTTACATGATTTCATCTGCAGTGGCAATTTGTAAACAGATCGACAGCACCAGTTTCTACACGACGTGCCGGTGACTAGTGGTAACACGTGTTGAGGGTGGCAAGTTCGTTTACAATAGTGTTTGTAACAGATTGTTTTCTGGTTCTTTTTATTTGTGAACTACTATCACAGATGCTGGTAAAGCCGCAATGGCCAATGGCAGTCTTATCCCTTATTGAAATGGTGCATTATATTTGTGTCTATACCTCGTGGTGCCGTATAAATTTAACACAGAAGCGTTCAAGTCTAACTGTGTTTCATTAAGAACTGCATTTTATTTTAATGTGATAAATAATTCGGTGTGTTTGTGGTCGTCGAGTAAGGGACGGACCATCCCCGTTCCATCTCACTTCGCCCATTTAAAAGATCAGTCCGCCTGATTACCACCTGGCCGAATGACATATAGAGGTCAATAGTCGCTTCCGCCCAATAAAGTGCAGCGCTTCAAATCACCGGCCCTCCATTAGACTTCTCACCCGGCGGACTCGTGGAGAAAACTGGAAGACCCTTCATGTTGCACGCCACGGTGCTCGACAAGAAGTTAAGAGAATTCAAATGAGCGTACCAGATTCAACACAAGAGGTCTATATATGCATGCCGAGTGCGCTGGGATCTGCATCGATTCCCGAGAAACACGATACTCCTTCAATTAATTCGCCTCTGGAACGGGTCTGATTTGGGCCATTGATTTGTTTAGACTACCCCGGTTACAGTAAATGCCCTTTTTACATCTAAAGATAAAGCTAGATTAGGTGCATCACCTATGACACGTCTCATCGCTATGCATTATGAATGCCGTGGATACACTTTCCACGTCATTCACCATATATTCTGAAAGGAAAGAAAGATCAACACGAATACTCTATTATTTTCGATGAAAATTTTACTCTTACAAGATTCATCGATGCATGAGCAATACACTCACCAAAAATGTTCACTAGTCTGTATGTGAGGTTCAACACCGACAAAATGTTACGGTAACAGTCGGTCAATATACCAACGGTTTTGTTTCTGAACTGCTCTTCTTCTCTCTCTCTCTCTCTCTCTCTCTCTTTCTCTCCCGATTTAGTCTCTTTCAGGTGAGTGTAAATGCAGTTGGCAGGAGACTGGTGTGAGACGAGTTTGTGTCATTACCTGTTCTCATGACAGGTACCCCACGCCAAATGTAGTTGAGATGCATGCGCAATCAATACACTATCCATTGCCCTGGACTACTCTTCTAGGTGCTACTCCTTCACCGTGAGTGGCCTGTGGGGGTAGTTTAAGGGTCGCGCCTTCATCCCACCAAACCCTCTATCGGGAGGGCGAAAGCTAATCATTTTGTGGAGTTTCGCATGGCCGTCGGCGAAGAGCCGCTCCCCGCGCCGGTGCCCATCGTCAGAAAGAGGGCTGTTGACCCGGCGGCTGAGGCACCGAACCGCCGTTACCATAGCCGCATTTCCATCTGAACGCCCCGGTCAGATATTCTGATAACTTTAATTTGTTTCCAAATGGTGTCTCGTAAACAAATCGGGTTGGCCTCACGACAACACAATCTTCACGGCTTGCCTGTCTCTCTCTCCCTTCCTCTCCCCCCCCCCTCCATCTCTCCCTCTCTCTCAACGTGCGAACTCCCACACATACTGACTTAGTCTCTATATTGGCAGCTGCACCTTTAATGATTATTATGAACTTCGACAAAGCCGAGCCGTGAATCCTCGCGACACGTCTACATTTTGCGGCTTCGGTCGTTGTTTTCTGGGCGACTTTGTCGTTTTCCTCCTTTTTACCCCCGACGTAAAGTCCGGAAGAGAGTGAAAAACCTTGAAGGGGAATCTCTGGATCAGAGTGAGGCATGATAATGCAGGAATCAGATTGAAAACAACCTTCTGGTAGGACAATGCGTACAGGTGGATGGAGGAAATTTGAGCGCTGGCCGAGAGCTGAAGAGCTGTGGGGAAAAAGCCCTGAAAGTCGTCTGCTCTTCCATCAGAGTTTCATATTTCACTCTGATCAATATGACGCAGGATTGAATCCTTTCTAGATGTCTTTTTTTCTGTCTTACAAAACGAAAACAACCTTCTGTCCAACGCCTAACAAGAGGAATATCCTCTATTGTAAATACGAGTCTTTGCTTTTTCACCACGAAACGTCTTTTCTGGACATACAATGAACTCACCGTTTCGGATTACAGACATCTTTACCCAGAGCAAATGAATTAATGCACACGCACACATGCTTATAAATGCATTAACACTAATGAGGTTTATCCTATTTCACTATCCATTCAGTACTCGAACCAAAACTTCCAAACAGATGCAAGTAGTACAATATAACGTTTCTTAAATGCTCAAAAGTCAAAGGTGCCTTTATCAGAGCGACAACTTTGTCGTTAGAATGGACTTTATAAGAAGATTTCCATCTGTTTCACAGAATCTACAAGGATAGGACAGTGACACAAGCACGCACATCATATCCACATAATATTGAAAAGTACAATAATTTACAATTCTAAAAACCAAGTTTAGATTGAACATCTTCCATTGTAACACATTTCTTTCTGCATTCAATGTCTAATGAATCATAAGATTGAAGAAAATAATGACTCTTGTGAACAAAAATTGTCCCCCCCCCCCCCCCCCGACTGATGATAATCTACAGTGGCTGTAAAAATTGAGTGAATATAATGTTGAGTCTTCCTAAATTCCGCCTCCTACAGACATCTGCATTGCTGCATCCGAAGTTATACCTCGGGACCCAACCAACGCCACGTTTGACGGCATTGTGGAATACTTGATCAAGCACGCCCCCAACGCTAAAGGAGCCGTGGTTTTCGCCTCAGAGACGGACGTCCGGTGGCTGTTAGCCGCAGTGCGGCGCGCCAACAAAACCAAGCATTTCGTCTGGATTGGCAGCGACGACTGGGGCACTAAGCACAACGCGGTTGAGACGCAGGAGAAGGCTGCAGAGGGCGCTATAACGCTTCTTCCGGCTAGGACTCCTGACGCAGGTACATTAGAAGGGCCGTTCTATCGGGTGCACGTCACGAGACCGACACCCACGAGTTATACAGCCCATGAGTCACACAGCCCACGAGTCATACAGCCCACGAGTTATACAGCTCACGAGTCATACAGGCCATGAGTTCGACACTAAGCTATTGACAAGACTCACAAGACCGACACTTTAAGCCCCGTGTTGTATCTGTCGAACTCGTGGGCTGTTTTTATCTAGTGTCGAACTCATGGGCTTTATTTACCTAATGTCTAACTCATGGGCTGTATGACTCATGACTCATGGACCTGTTTTCAATGTCGGACTCGTGGGACTGTATGACTTGTGGGTGTCGGTCTTGTGGGATGACCCCGTTCTTGGTGGGAGGTGCTATCGGAGGTAGAATACTAGTATTTTTTCAGTTTGGGAAAATGTATGCGTAGATTCTATAGCATGACTAATGAATGCTTATCATTCCACTAGCTTGTGGTGTACCATGCTTCCATAGAGTTGGATATGGCTATCCAACAGGTGGTTCTTAATTTCAAAATATTAAGCCGTATTTCAAGGGAAATGTTGGAAATCCTACAATAAGAAACTTGGTGGTAATATTGTACGGAACAAATTCTTCAACTTTTTCTTCAAGTCTCCTCCGCTAATAACATCAATATTAGTATCTCATACAAATTATAAAGTTGACATTTAAACATCTTGCGCATAATTTCATGTACAAAGTCTAGTACTTGAATGTTGAATGTGTCGGATTTATAATTGTTATTGACTACTGCGTATTTCTGCGTCTTTAGTGACATTGTACAGTAAAGAAGTACGATTTTGACAGATTTTGTTTGTGTGTCCTGTTCTTTGCACACCAAATAATTGCTACCAAAAATATTGAGAGGGACAGCGAACTGCTGCCTCCTGCTCTCGATTGTGTGTGTGTGCGTGTGTGTGTGTGTGTGTGTGTGCTTTAGAAATGATGTATAGTTAAACAGAAGTGCTCGTCTCTTGTCAAAGCAATTAATAAAGGCATGCGGTAGAGTGCGTAACTCCTCGTAGGGAGCTTGGGTCATACGGGCCTACAGAAAAGGTGTTCTTAAAACTAGTACATAATCTAGACGGCAATGGGTAAAAAAAGGGGGAGATTTGTGTTTCCTCTCCTATAACAACTCCCTTGGTCTATGATTTTTACTTACGGGTTTTTGTTTCATTTTTAACCCTGCAGTACTTATACATTCGAGCTTGCATACAAACGACGTGAGATGTCTTACATGGGGGACTGATTCTCGAGACATATACCAGACAGTTCGTGATTTCATGTGCAGCCCCGAAGTGTCTCAGGCGATACTGAAGGACCATTCATTAAAGCACGCCAGTAGTAGAGTGCCTCACGTTGCACAAACCAACGTGGAACAATAAACGCCTTAAGTCAACAGGAAAGGGGGGAAATTAATTGCCCCATTGAACTCTTAAGAGATCTTTGCTTTTGCATTCATTTTCATGTACACCAATGCGGAGCAATTGCATTAATGTCTCTTCAAACCATTAACAGCTCTATGTGTCTACGATTCCTTATAGGGTGTATTATCATGAACGAATCAACGAGATATACAGTAGAAAAGGGGCCTGTGACTTTGGGCTATGAAAAGGTATGCACATGAACACTCTCCTTACTTTAAAATCCTATATTACCTGTATTTCATTCTATTTTAAGACCCCTAGAATAATATAGGGTAGAGACATTTCTTTCTCGACCAGGAATGATTTCGGTAGAACACATTTCTTTCTCCACGACAGATAAAACTAAAAAAAAACCTCAAAACACACATCAACAATATTTTCAACCAAACATGGACGGCACCCCCCCCCCCCTCCCGAAATGCTAGTGTGTTTTTGTCTGGGGCAATTAATGAGGAAATGATGATTATGGTTTGCTGATAAGGCTGACGAATAACCTGAAATGCTTTTCAGAGAATTCACGATAATATCGTCGTCTACGCCTGCACGTCCTGCAGAAGGACCCTAGCATGAAATTTCATCCCCCAAATCGAATTTTTTGTTTGTGACATAATATGACAGAGTTTTGAAAGCTCTGTCATTTCATTGTGATCATTTTTAGCGATTTTTCGAGCCCGCAAGCCTCAGAGGCCTTCTGCGGGCAGGTGACAAATTATTGTAATATCTCAGGTTTTTAAGATTTTTAATTTTGATTCAATGCTTTTATTCGAGAAAATGTGTAAAAGCTTAAAATGCTACAAGTGTGCCCGGCTACCGAATAGCTTTACGATTTGTCCGTGCTTAGTATGTTACCAAGGCGTTAGGGTGCGTGACACTAGTCAGTGACAGTAAGCTAGCAATCTGCGTTATGTCATCCACATCCTGGGCTCTCTCATAAGACGTTTGCAATTCGGCGCCTCCATCTGACATGTCCCCCAGGGGCTCTGGGCTAGATCTCATTGGATTACGACGCAATCCTTCCGCGCAAAATGTGGATTAAAGGAAGGGGCTACTCGGAATGCCACAAATGCGATTCTCCTTTTTGGAGAGCGCGTTATTGGAGGGTGTGAGAAGAGAATCCCATTAAGCGTGGACTTTTGCATACAGAGGCGACATCACTGAAAGAACGCCATGAGAAATTGTCTCGAAATAAGAAGAACAAAGCCGACCGCTTTTTGAAATGGATTAGACACAACGGACTTCAACGAGAGGTTATACTTTTTCTCTCCACTGTGATTGCTCCCGCACGAATGTTGATCAAGAAGTTGAGCTGGATGTGCTACACCTTTTATCTGTGCAATAAATCATACAAACTACGACGTTTCTGGCTCATGCTAATCTTGACACTCTTACAAGCGTCTTCAACACCGTGACTGTAGGGCTGTACTCTTAAGGAGTATAGGCACCAGGCAAATTGACGACAGATCGAAGGATTATAAGCTTCATCATTTCTTGTCATTTATAATCTATATTTGAAGCGCTTGTGAGGTCTCTTTTTTTTGGCTACGTCCTCTCTCTCTCTCCCCCTCCCCATGCCTTTTCTCCCTCTCTGTCCTTACTTCATCCCCCCTCTCTCTATCTCTCTCTCTCTTTTCTCTGCGTCCCACTTTTATACGAACCTCTTCCTTCTGCTTCTGTTCTCTGTGCACATTGTTAGCTATAAACGAAATAGGTCTGGCAATCAGGCCAACATTTGGTACAATTTATACACTCTGACGTCCAGCAACGATTTCATTGGCCCTGCCATAACTTATTTTCCATCCAGGTTTCGACAATTACTTCACCTCCTTGAACCCTCACAACCACTCGACTACCTGGTTCCACATGTTCTGGGAGCGTACCTTCCAGTGTAGCTTCAACTTCCGCCGGAAGCGTGAGGAGGCCACGGTGCCCACGGCCGAGACCGTCAAGCAATGCTCAGGTGAGCTCAATCGTTGTGATATTTAATTTTAATTTTAATTTTGATTTTAATTTTAATTTTAATTTTGATTTAATTTTAATTCTAATTTCAATTTTGATTTTAATTTTAATTCATCAGTGTGCTCTGTTCATGCAAAAGCATTCACTCCGATTCCTTATTTTTTACTAATTCATTTTTCCATTCATTCCGTATCAATCATAATCATTTATTAACACGTATATCACTTTACACATATTATACTGTAATAGAATATGAATTAATCATGACTCTATCCCCACAGGCTATCAGCTTACATCCATATGATCTGCTGGTCAGGCCGGCCAGTGCGTTGAGCAAGCTTCTCGGCAAAGCGGGTGGATGGTATTTGTGTTATCTTCCTTCAAGCCACCTCTAGATTTTACCTTGATTGAAGTCAGGTTTTAAATTGTAATTTTAAAACTTTGGACAAAACATTAGGACAGGTGGTTTTTTTTTTTCTTTTCCCCCGACAATTTTAAAATCTGCAATCAATTTATAAATGCAGTGTGTTTGGGTTTTTGTTGTTGTTGTTGTTGTTGTTGTTCCAACTGAACATTTTTTTAGTTTCTTTTTTCCAAGTGGCATACATGATGAAAGTGCCACGTAATATCCTCCGGAAATTATTGTTGCTCAGTGACACAATGAACATGTTTGTAAACGGCTATTTATTACAAAACTTGTCGCCTTTAGTGCACGTCTCGGGGGAATTACCCCCCCCCCCCCCCCCGATAATTACCCTTGGTTAAATACTGGTTAGTGATAAGATCATAGTAAAGATCAAGGTTAGGGTTAGGTTTAGGGTTAGAAGTTAGAGTTGGAGATTACGTTCAGAATTAGGATTAGGGTTAGGGTCAGGGGAAGGGTCTGGGGAGATTTGCCCATGAGGTATTTGCCCTAGACCCTGTAGTGCAACGTAACGTATCCTATAGCACAACCTTACCTCGTAAAATAAGCGCAACAGAGGGCACTATTGACTACAGGTATCATCACCAAGGTAAAAAGTCGTAACATCGCTTATATTCTAGTGCATGCCAAACCTTTCATAAAGGTTTTTGGGTTGCGATTCTTGCACTGTACACATTTTCTATTCTACGGGACGTATATCCGATGACCTTAATTACTGTGACAGCATATAGTGGCTCGTAGGAAGAGGTTATGCAATCGTTGTTGTTATTGTTGTCATACCTCAAGAAGGGGAATAAAACGAGCGCAAATTGAGATAGAGGGGGCCACTCGAAAAGACAAACCGTAAACAATTTAGATGTTACATTTCCCGGGGATGCCCAAATTGGATGAAACTCAAAATTTTTTCACGGATGACATTTCTTTCCGACTGAAAGAAAGTACGTTGTGCTGATACAAAGAAAAAGGCCGCACATTCAAAACATAAGATAGTATTCGGGGAAGAAGAAACAGTTGAAAATAGTGTGTAAGACTCACAAGAAGTTGAATAAGATGATATAAAGAAAAACAATAAGGCGAAAAATGTGTGGAGAAAACTGGCAGAGGAAACGGGGAAATGACTGGATATACTCCATACTAGAATCTGTCCCAAAACGTGATGAATTGAAATCATTTATCCAACTTTGTCATCCTGTATCAGGTCCAGATAAATGCAAAAGAGAAGGATTTATTCAGTTTCAGATGAAAATGTTCATGAATGGAGGGCATGGTTTTTACGACACGTCTAATGAGGAGAAAGTGTCCCGTCAAGATTGAGTAGATTTCCAATGATTCACATTATTTAGACCTTGTCGGAGAAGCCCTTTTCGTCTTCATTAAGACTTCCTGTCAATATTTTTGACATCATTTTGACTTTTATGTACGAAAACAACTAGATCATTCTGATGCAACAGCAACATCTTTTCCTGGCTCAATGGCAGCCTGGTATATTAAGAAGAATGATTGTGCTTGTAGTTTGTCTTACGTCCTTCTTTCTGCGCGATACAACTGTTGAATGCTGACAAAAAAAAAAAACAAAAAAAAACCTGTCTTTGACTTTGTTCCTGGTTGCACCAACGTCTTTCCTACTATGCCTACGGAAGTTTTAGGACGGTGATAGTAATAAGACTCACTCTAAAAGTTGGTAACAAATATTTTCTTCCTTTTCATGCTTTTATCAGTATGATTGCTATGTTCATTCCTGATTTTATTACAAAGTATACAAATGCGGCCAAACCAATCCGTTCTGACAAAAGTTCTTTTTTCCAATTGTAAGACACACAATAGCTTCTTAAAGGGAAATTCCAGGCCAGTTATACGTTAGTCTCATAAGAAAGAGTAAAATCTTACAAATACAATAGTGTAAATTTAATCAAAATCGGAGAAAAATTTGGGAAGTTATGAAACTGTAAAGTTTCTCTAATTTTTGCTGAAGAATTCGCGTATATACAGTTGATATCAATATGCAAATGAGTGAGCTTATGATGTAATCGCCTCACAATTTTCCTTTGATCATGTACCAAAACGAAAATGACGAAAATTGAATTTTTCTGTAATGACAGTATAAAACATAATGCTATTACTGATAGATATCTTCAAGATAATGATCAGTCAGATATATCAGAATTTTAGATTGAAGCACAACTGCGTTTTGAAAAAAGCAGGAAATTTCACAGTCTTATATACAACTATAATATGTAAGTTGTGAGGGGATCACCATCACTTCACGATTTGCATATTACAATGACTGCTCAAGAACTGTTTCTGGAAAAAATTGGCGAAATTTTAACATTTCATATCTTCTTTATCTTTCCTCCGATTTTGATCAAAAATTATCATTGTTGTGCAAAGAAAAAATAGCTCATTTTTTTAAGACTAACTTTCAACTGCACTGGAATTTCCCTATAATATCCTCTGTGTTCAAGAAGATGAGTGGATAAAGAAAGGCAACCCTTCGTATGAATCACCCGATGGAAGATGAAAGGTGAAAGGTGACCATGATGACTCTCTATCGAACGTCAAACTCATTCAAGCTCATTAGATTTGCTAAACTCATACACTAAATCAAAATCTAGAATATCGTTCATCACCATGATTTATGACTCGACAGGAAAGCGCTCATCCCATGGCAGATATAAATGAGCGAAAGAGAGAGAGAATGAGAGAGGGGGGGGGGGCTGAGAGAAGAGAAAAGACGAGACGTTGTATGAGAAAGGGAGCACTAACATGACACGGTATTTTCTTCGTGTGTTTTGCTTTCTTGTGCACGGCGTTACGATAACCTGTGACTAGCACAACAATCAAACTCCTGTGGCGCTTCGTTAGCATCGTCTACTTTGGATATGAACTCCTTTCACTATGCAAAAATATCCATGTAAAGCAGCGTGCATCCAAGTGCTTTGGCGCATTTTAATACAACTGTCGATACGAAGCATTATTGTGCTGTGATCCTTCATTACTCGGAAAGTCTCTGTTGATATCATTATGTATGGAAAACCGCGGTACTCATCATTGTTTGCCTGTTTTTTTGTCCTCTCTCTCCGTCTTTCTCCATCCTTCTCAGGTTACGAGCAGCTCACTAGTGAGGTGTACGAACAAGAGGGAAAAGTCGCCTTCGTTATCGACGCCACCTACGCCTTCGCGCACGCACTCGACAAGATGCAACGCGAGCTATGCAACGGCACCGAAGGGCTGTGTAGTGCCCTGACCCGGGTTGACGGGGAGCGGTATCTCGACTATCTGAAAAACATCTCTTTCCAAGGTATTCCCTTTCGGCGTTGGCTTACACCATCTGTCGTGTAGTGTCCCCATGGAAAGGGCGCGGAGGGCAGGCTAGAAGGTAGAAACCAAGCGAACGAGCCTCCTTTGGGCGGGCGAATTATTTGCCGTTATGGGGCGAAGACGGCTTGTAATCGAGTCTCAGTAGGATTGAATTCGGAAGGCATATCTGCATCAAACTGCATTCCGAGAAAAGCTCGAGTTGAATTCGTCTTCACCCTTTAGCAGAACAAATACTGAAGTAATCGCGCTCTTGCAGGAGTAATGCTCGAAGATATCGTGCACTCGTAATTTTAGAGATACGTTACACGTGTGATTGTCTACTTATTTCCCGTGGCATTTACACCTTCAACAACATTGCAACTTCAGTTTGTTCACTCGGAAGTGCCTGGGAGGACGGTTTCTTTTACTAGGATATTTCAATTGCAATAATCGTGCGAATTTTCGATTTCTTGTTCAATTGATGATAATGTATGTCATCATAACATAATCCCTCATGCTGATATATCCATCTCCCTATCAAATCATGTTGACGAAAGTAGGATATGACATGAATATTAGTTTTTGCACTTTAAAGGGCTGGAACAGTTTCGGTTGAGATGGTGCTTCAGGTTTCCATCGTTTTTTGATGATGATTTTTTTAGATAATTCTATCATTAAATATGAAAGAGCATATTAAATCCTGAGAGGAATTTAAAGATTCAAAATTTATTTGATGAGAACTGATTTTGAAATGGCTGAGATATCTAAAACCAATTCCAAAACATTTTAATAGGATCGCTTTGTTTTACTCTGTTTTTGGATGTCTAAGAGATTTCAAAACCGATTTCCAACAAATAAACTTTGAACTCCTCTAGGAATTGTATGCTCTTTAACATTTAATAAAGTGATTTCTAAGTATTTTGCAAACAGTTAAAAGCTGAATCCTCACCTCAACCAATGCTGTATCATCCCTTAAACTATACCTTAACTTGTCATAAACAGGGAGGGTTGACAATAGTACAAACATTAGTATAAATCACAAATGTGAGGATGTACATGGCTATCTAGCCAAACGCATGTATTATTTCAATCTACTTTTAAACCTAGATGCATTATAGTTGGTCTTCATTCTAGCTGTAACGTGAGTTTTGCAGGTACTTTAGATATTTCAAGGAGAGATGCCCAGTGATAATGGTGGGGATGCAGCTAGCCCTTTTTTATTTTAAAGTTCTTCTAAGGGCTGTTTGATTTGATACCAACAACTGAGATTGACCTTATTCTTTCTAAAAGTTTTCTTTCGGGAGGGGGCTGACGGCATCTTGGCTGTTAAAGCTCTTTCGATCAGAAATCTTAAAATTGAAAAATAAATATAGTATAATGGCTGATTAGCACTTCGAAGAATGTAACCAAAAAGGCCAGGTGTTTCAAGAAACTGTCAAATCCGGACTCCCTTGTAGTTTTTCCCTTTCGGAAAACTTCCTATGTCCTACATTTCCATCAGACAAAGAAACGAATCTGACAAAAACAAAAATACTGGTAACTAATTTGGTGTTTGAAGAAGATGGAGTAACTGTCACGGCTGTTATTTTCTTTTCGAAGAAACATTTGTATGAATATTGTTCGGGATAAGGGTTATTTGAAAGCATGAATTCAAATCTGAGGCTGTCTCGTCCGCTTATCCTGACTACAATGCTCGCCAAATAGATTGCGATTTGTGATATGAGGATTAAGTAAGGGCTGTCAGAGAAGAGGGAGGTGCAGGGTGGCAACGGGAAAGGTAGAAAGGATTGTTGTAAAAGCTAGAGAATAGATAGAGAGAGACAGAGAGAGAAGAGAGAGACAGAGACAGATAGACGTAATGAGAAACAAAAAGGAGAGAGGAGGTTGTTGACACTCGACTTTGCATTTCAATTCTGATATTGAAGAGAGATAAAAGCAAAGAGCTATTGCTATGGAGAAGTTTTCATGGAGCATTAAGATTCATGAATAGAGAGTGTGATCAGTCTGAGTGAAGGGTCGACGAGGGTCACATCATTGTGGTAATGCAGAAAATTACCAATATCACTTTTTATCCACTCCTATCCGTTTTTCCCATGTGCATGTCATCTATAGTGTTAAGCATATCAATTTGTCTTCTGTCTCTTACAACGTTATGATATTATGCATTTGATAATACAATAAGATTTATTTCCGAACAATCGGTGAGACCACGATGCATATTCTCTAAATAAGGCTCTCTTTATTTTCACCCACCATTTACACAAGCTATATAGAGAGCCCATAGAGAGTGAAGCACTATATGGATTAATATATTCGTTATGTAGTAGAATCTTACTACATTTTTGTTGCGTCATTACTTTTACCTGTATTAATTGTCACTTCATGTTATCATAGGAAGCAGCGGAGGCGTACGTTTCAACAAAGACGGCGACCGACCTGGAAGCTACGACCTCTTCCAGTACCAGAGGTTCGACTCTCAGTACAAGTATGTACCGATTGGATCGTGGCAGAATGGGCGGCTTAGTCTAAACACCAGCCGCTTTAACTGGGGAGACAAGGTAACCAGCAACACCATCCCGCTTTCGGTGTGTTCTTTGGCCTGTCAACAAGGCTACGTGCGGAAGAAGCGGGAAGGAGACGAATGTTGTTGGGTGTGTGCTAAATGTGATCAGCTGCAGTACCTCCAGGATGAATACACGTGTAGGAATTGCTCGCTGGGAAGCAAGCCAAATGCAAACCGAAGCGGATGTGACGTCATCGAGATCGAGTTCCTCCACTGGTCATCAGCTTGGGCCATCGTACCTATTGTCCTGTCGATCATGGGATCGTTCTCCACGCTATTCGTAATCTCCGTCTTCGTCTACTACAACGACACCCCAGTGATCCGTGCGTCTGGACGCGAGTTGAGTTATGTGCTCCTCGTCGGGATCCTGCTGACGTTCGCCACGCCCTTTTTCATCATCTCTCAGCCGTCGACATTTACCTGCTGCCTCCGCCGCATCATCCTGGGTCTTTCCGTGGTCATCTCGTATTCCGCTCTCTTCACGAAAACTAATCGGGTGTACAGAATATTCAACAGCGGTAAACGGTCGGTAAAGAGGCCACAATACACGAGTCCCCGGTCGCAGCTGGTCATCTGCTCACTTCTCGTGTCTGTGCAGGTGATAGCTGTGGTGGTGTGGTTAGTGCTAGTGCCACCACACACTGAGAAACACTACCCCTCGTGGGACAAAGTCATACTAGACTGTAGCGTGACGGACCTTGCGACTGTCGTGTCGTTAGCATATGCAATGCTCCTAGTAGTTTTATGCACTCTTTATGCCTTTAAGACTCGGAAAATGCCAGAGAACTTTAACGAAGCCAAATTTATCGCGTTTTCCATGTACACGACCTGTATCATGTGGTCAGCCTTTATTCCCATTTATCTTGGTACTTCAGCAACAGACTACAAGGTAAGGAAGGAGCTCCCGGCAGCTAGCCGATATGCCTCACACTTTTCTCGTGGTAAATGATAAGAGAAGAGATGTATTCATTTCATCCAGGTTCTCGCTAATGTGGTTATGTGGTTACACGCTGTTTGCAAACTTGCAACGTGATACACCAAATTTCCTCTGTCCATCTGTTCTTAGCTTTCATAAAGATTTACTCCTCTGCTAGATGTGGTCAACTGATAAACACCGATGCGTGAATTATTTGAAAATATTAGCGAAAAAAAAAAACAACAATCATGACGATCCGGAACTTAAGGGGCTTCACATGCTGCCTTTCAAATGTGCTAGAAGGAATTTCACGGAGTTGTGTATTACCTTGAAAATTTTAGTTTACAGCATTGGATCCAGAGGATCAAAGGGAGGAAATGACGAAATAATACTTTTTTTTTTGCCCCCTAGAGTCAGGCTTAAGAGTGTGTTTTCACATCCTACGTAACATGCTGGTTTAAAAAAAAGCTTAAGGTGGAAAGGCAATAAGATAACCATTTTTCAAGATTAAAAAGATAGTCAGGCCACTAAGAAAACGAGTGAAATGGATTATGAAGTACACAAATCATTTTTTGAATAATGCTATTCTTTAGCAGCTACTCACATTACAAAAGCGTCACGATCTTTTTGGGACGGTTCCATTCAGCCAATATTGGTGATTATAGCACGAGGATTCTTTGATAACCAATTTTACTGAAAACTACACCTGAGATTGTTCTTGTTGGAGAGATCATTCCTATCATTCATTCACTGAATTGGGTTTCATCTATCGAGGTGTCGGTATATGTTTACCATATACAGTGCAATGCATGCTATAATTCTATCGGTCTTAAATTTTCTTTCGCGGCAATTGGTTTGTGTATGTGAGTGTTCTTGTAGCTGTTCAACCTTGATGATTATGGCATGATTCCGACAGCCTGATGATTGAACGAGTTCAGTTTTATTCCCATTCTTATCCAGATCTGCAAACAAATTTTGATAGAGCTTATAATCCTTCATAGCTTCTTATTTAGAGACAATGATACATTCTTGCCGTTTGATATGTGCTGTAATCTCTATTTATATCTCACTTTTTTAAAATAAACAGATGCGTGTGTTCAGGGACGTATCATTGCTTGCATACTTCTTGTCACTAATTTTGAATTAAGCTTTTCCGAATCACTTTTCCTTTGTTTTCTGTTTTGGCTCCCCGCCGGCTTCTTAACCGTGTTTCCACAGATTCAGCAAATGCTCCTGTGCCTGTCCATAATCATCAGCGCAGCTGTCACTCTGGGCTGTATCTTCGCGCCGAAAGTCTACATTGTGGTCCTGGCGCCGCACAAGAACAAGAAGCAGCCGGGGACAATGGTGATGAACAGCCGGATACGGTCGGCCTGCGGGTCGGCGGAGACGCGGCCGAACGGGGACTTGAGGCCGCGGCCGGCCCCGTCCACCTCCCCGACGTCCAACACAGCATTGTCAGGTACTGGACTCCGACCTCATCTTACCTTGGGTAAATCTTTCTCAGCAAACTTTGATTTGATAGACAAATACAATTTAACTATCAAGTGCAAGTCAGTGCCTATCAGATTTAGGAATTAATCTTCAGTCCGATACCTGAGTTATCATCAAGTGTCAGATGTTCAACCGTTTTTGTCTTCAGAGTTGACCTAGATAATAAAGACCAAATTTCTACAGATCAAGGAAAATAATGAGATTCAGGCAACCCCATATAAATCAAAGCTACTGCAAACTTCTTTCGTATAATGTGCTGAATGCCAATGTGGTAAAACACAACGTGAAACGTATCACCGTCAATTTTCGCATGTCAGGTAAAATATTTTCTGCCGATTTCGGCCTTTAAGTGAATGAAAGAACATGTTTTGTTCCAACGAACCTTCTCTCAAATTCCAGCATTCTGTCACACCCTTTTGGATCCAGCACGAGATACAGATAACCATCAAAGTTGACCTAGATCATTCTAATTCAGGCTAAAAAGCCCACAAACAAACAAACAAACAAACAAACAAGCAAACAAGCAAACAAACAAACAAACAACATCTAAACGTTTCATTTCCAGCGTAAGATAGCGTAGAGAGAGGTTTTGGTTTGGTCTTTGGAAGGGTTTGTCTTTAAAGGAAATGAAGACACTAAAAATAATTACGCTCACGCGTCCTTGCTCTCGTGTTCTAGTTAGAAGTAGGGCGAACACGTTGATAATCCACAAGGACCTTCGATGGATGCATATGATATGATATCACGTTAATTTTCTTTTTTCTCATTTTTGTCCATTCTCACTTACTCGGCTTTCCTTTACCTCCAAAGTCGATCACACTAAATCCAATTAATGATTTTCGCTTAATACTACATGCTTTTGATGATATTCTACATTGTGATGTGATATTTTGTTTCGCTTCGTTCTGTTTTCCGATTGCTTATCATTTTCATGTTGTCACAGAAATCGATTACAAGGCCGGAGGATCGGATGACGAACAGACTCATTTAAACAGACTGGAAGCCACGACGGACGTGTGATGTTTAAAACTCACGGCTCCTCGTCTACGGCGGTATCGAGGAGATCCAGAAACTCATCAGCAACTGAGGCTTATCGTCGTGCGTTTGTTCTCTGTATGTCTGATGATAAACGTTCCAGGGAATGTGGCTGAACTGATATCGCAACTCATTATAGCACTGTCTATCACATTTAAGACTGAGAACTCAAAGACAAAAGACATAAACTGTTAAAAACTGTCACGGAAATTACACCAGACGTCGCACATCCCACACAAATGGCAACAAACTTTAGCCTGGAATGAAAGAATGTTCGCTAGAAAGCCATGCAGGTAACATCGGAGCTTTCTAAAGATAAGTTTCGAGGAAAGACACAATTGGATCGCGTCAGTGTCAGTTGAAAAAGAGGAGTGGTCGCGGATCGCCAAACTTGCGAATGTGAATCGCAGGAGGGCACCTGTCAAGTATCCAGCAACTGGGAGCGGTTTGCTAAGCGGTTTGGCAGGTTTGGCAGATTGTGTCAACTGATTTGAGGGAGCAGAAAAGTGTCCCAGCAAATGGATGGATTTGATTACATAAAGCCTCGCATTGGGCGGTCAGTTCACATGTGTCTGATCGAATACGAAAGGAAATTTGAAGTGATTATTTTGCGAACGTCTTTAATGAATCAAACACTCGCACTAAGTGTAGGTGTGGTCCCAATGATTATAAACGCTGTACCACGAGATGGCGCCCGTGGTATAAACTAAAGTGAAGAGCCAATCAAACGGAGTTTTGAGGAGTGGTTTCTTTTAGTTGCACAAGCGGAGTTGCTAATAATCGCCCTTCTCGCACTGCACGTTTTATGAAGTTACGCGCGGATTTCTCGTCGTCCGCACTTGTGTAGTACCGTCGTCTGCCACAATGGTATCTAACGTGTGGTGGTAACCAAAGGGGCATGGAATTGCCTGCGTTTACAGAAGGACCTCAACAAAGATACAACAATGTTTCTCCTAATTTTCTGAATCAGAAAAACCGATCCAGTGGTGTTGCTCCTATCCGACACGAACTATGTCAGAGCACGTCAGATTACGAAAATGACAAAGTCATTCAGACGAAAATCAACCAATCACATTATGTCGTCTGCAACCCGCAAAGTATCGCATAAAGTTTTAGCGCAATATATCTATACCAGGTTGCGAATTGAAATCGTGATCAAAACCGATTCTTGTTAATAACTGGAATGAAATGTGGTTTTAATTTTGATAGTCGATGTATGTCATGATTATACCATAGCACACGGTTAGCAATGATTCCAAGATCAGTGATGCCAACTTAACACACTGTTGATATCTAAGTTGATGTTACGCTGTTCTTCCTTGCACAAGATGGGTAAAGTGATTTTAGCCGAATTGGCTGTAGTGTTCATTATCTTATGTTAACGGAGTGACAGTGTGTGATAGGTTTAGTATGGTTTAATGTGTGCAAGTGATCACCTTTCAACAAAAGTGTACCCACTTACCCAGTCGATTTTATGTATTTTGTCTCAATGCTGCCAAAGTTTACAGCATGAATGAATGACAAATTTTAGTGTCATGGCATGCCAGATGTTCGCCCGACTGCTTTGCTCTGCAATAACACTGGGCGAGTTTCTTGGCAATATACCGGTTGGTTGTCGACTCGTTAACAACAAGATTTTCTGTGTGGACATGATTGCCAATGAATATTGACAAATATTCAGTTAAGTTATTGTATTTACTTTCCAGATGTGTTCTTCAACGAAAAATCGTGATCGAATCCTGTATTTCAAAAAAAAAAGTATACGACATCCTCAAGAAGTAGATTAATGCTAGCTTGTATGATTATGAAAACACATTATTTCGTTCTTTTGAAAGTTATTCCTTTCATTCGTTAAGGTATACCCACGGGGTCATCCCACGAGGTCGACACCCACGAGTCACACGGCCCACGAGGTCGACACCAAGGAAAAACAGGCCCACTAGCTATACACTAAGTAAAACAGGCCAGTGATCTAAACACTTTACAAATCGGCCCATGATCTCCACACTAGGCAAATAAGGCCCACGGCCTTGACACTAGCCAAAACGGGCTACGAGCTCGATTAAGCCCCGTTACGTAATATCAAGCTCGTGGGCCTTATCTGCTTAGTGTCTAACTCGTGGATCGTATAGCTCGTGGGTCTATTTTAGTTGATGTCGAGTTTGAGGGCCTCGTTCACTTAGTATCTAGCTCGTGGGCGGTATGACTCGTGGGTGACAAGTTCGTGACGGGCACCCATATCAACGAGTGCTCCAGACATTCGAGTTAGCCCTCTTATACCGTATTTAGCAGTGTCCGTCTGTGCTGATATGTGGCAGTGTGGTCGTGCGTTTCTTTCGTTTAGATACTCATGAAAGCAGGTCTTTCACTCTACGGTGGGTTAATGAAAAATGTGTGAGAGAAACAGAGTAAGAACGGTTGCGTTTTCAAAATTTGTATGGCTGAAATTTTTATAATTATATAGTCTGGCAAAACTTGATAAGTGTTCAGACACTGACTGTGGCTTCCCAACATACTTTATACTGGAGGAAAAAAAAATCGCTTTCACAGTAAGTTCAAAGTTTCGATTCCTCTGCGGGTATTTGTGGCTTGCGTGTATGGTTCAAATTAACAAGAAGATTATGATAGAAATGATATTTGACATTATTTTGAAGGTCGGTAATCAGAGATGAGATTTTAGAACAAAAATGCAAAGAAATATCAATCATCCCCATGCGTGCAAAACGTCACTGTATATAAATTGTGGCGATATGCACTGTATTTGTTCAGCGTTATGACGACATTACAAAGAGGAACGAACCTGTAGCAGGAAATTAGTATTCTGACCATACGGTCTCTCTGAACAAGATACCTGTACGTTAAAAATCATCTCACATGTTGTAGTCTTATAGAGGGCAGGCTCTCAATGAGTTAAACATGCATGAAATGGCGCATGGCGATTTCTTTTGCAGTGCACCTTGTGCGCAAGGTTCAGTGATGTGTTTCAAACGATTAAAGTAATCAACTCTTGAAGAGTAGTTCGCCTGTCATTGGTTTGTTATCGACTATAGATCGACATGTGATTCGCTTGTGATACAGTGGTTTTGTGTTTTTTTTTTTAGTTTTTTTAATAGTAAATGTCCATAATGTAGATTTCATGTAACTGTAACAAATATATCTGGTTTCACATATTCTGTCAAGTTATTAATTAATCTACATAACATCAGTACCTACCAGTGTAGTAAATCATTGTAACAAACCTTTATGACGTGCAGTTCCGGTAAACTAGGTTGCAACAAGTCTGAGCTAATGCTCAGTCAATAAATCAACTGAAGCAATCGTAAAGAGATAATCTTCCTGATATTAGCGATGTTTTGTGAACGTTTCCAGTGTCTGGAAAGTGAACTACCGATTTCTTCAGCTTGCCTTTATTTTGGTTTGGAATTACAGTCTCGTCCTGATTTGAGGCCAATACTTTTTTTCGCAGCTTACAATTTTGCCCAACTACTCTCATGATCATAGCCCATGGCTGATGCCCACATACAAACACAAACAATCTTAACGTAAGGATTATCACTCTGTGAGTGTCACTCGACTGCAGTGTTTCAATCTCACCGTTGCATTTACAACTTGGTTCAGTGCGCAGTAAGCTATAAGAGAAGTAAAAATGCCTAGGGTAAACTAAAATGAGAGAGAGAAAAAAAAAAAAACAGATGTGAAAAGGTCAAAGGTGAAAGCACTATAGAGATAGAATGTGATAAATTGCCAGACACTGAAATGCCAGAGTAGAGACATTGCAGGAAATTAAACTCAATGAACTTGACCGAGAGTGTTCATCGAATGTCTATAATGTTAGGTGTTTTATTAATTTTTGTTTCGACTGAGTGATAATGACGTCATAATCTGTGGCATCGTGACGTACTCTGAATCCAACTGATGTTGCGCGAATTGTAGATCTCATCAAACCAATCGTACTTCTTGAAATCTGTCTCGATTCTTGCTTATCAGATCTTGCCAACTGTGTCCTGGTGAATAACATGTCTCATCGTCACGTGTTATTTTGATGTAGCTGTCTACGCACAAAAAATAATGATTTAGACTCGAACGTACTTTATTGCATCATTGTCACGGCTTGTTACATAACAAAACGATAACAAGTCATTTAAATGGTCGTTTTTTTGTTTTGTTTTGTTTTTTTGGCATGGCTTACAAGCTTCTCATTTGGCTTGTTCGTTCAGTTCTATTTCTAATCTTAAAACTCGGTGTATTCAAACTTGGGCAAGCTTCGATTTTTTTCACAACTGCAATGGTTTTTGTGAAGTAGTACGTTCAACCACGGAATAGATTCATTGTAGCCTGTGAAAATCGTAACAATGTGCATTTCTGCGCCTAAGCAGATTATTTTCATTGTCATTTTTTTTCTTCGAATTACATCGTAACTTGTGATTCAGTGTACTTGATACGAGCAATGTACTCGTACAATAATGCATTCGAATCTATGGCATAATATCTGTGACTGTGGGTTTCTATGGCAACATGCACCAAGTCCGCATGGCGTATCTTAGTTGACGTAGTAAAAAGTAATGCGGGAGAAGAAAAAAAAAGGTCCAGGCCGACGAGAAAGGAAACACAGGGAATTAACAATCCATGATCGTAAGATCCACGTAAGTTGTGACTGAAAGTATTGTTCGTGGCCGGTTAGATTGTATTCAATGACCTTGTTACTTCTTGACGCCATATATGACTTAAGGATAATTTATAAAAATAGTCATAGTCATGAGAACTCTACCTTGTAACTCTGATATAGATATTTCAATCAGAACCTCTGAATATCTTATGATTATTTACGTGTCTACTGAATTCTTTTACAGACGCTTCGAAAGTAACAGCAACACAGTTATATGCGTACACATAAAACAGGAATGTCCATTTAAATGCTGAAATTTAGAACCTGGGAAGATTCCACATAGAATAAATACAGATTGCATTGATATAAATGATCCATTCGTCATTGCACTGTCATTCATTCATTCATTCATTCATTCATTCATTCATTCATTCATTCATTCATTCATTCATTTCTTTATTTGTCCAAATTATGTATAAAAACATGGCATGGAAAATTGGTATTGTCACACATTCATAAACACTGTCAGGAAAAGCTCAGGGAAATTCAAAGTCAGGGATGGTACAGTATTGGTGGAGATGAGAATTAAACTTTTAAGTTTTTGCAAGATACCAAGAAAACCAAGAAAAGTACAGAGCATACCATTTTAAGAGGAATTCAAAGTTGATTTGATGAAAATCGGGTTTGGAATGACTGAAACATCCAAAAACAAAGTAAAACAAAGCGATCGCAATAAAGTGTTGGTCCCACACTTTGTTAGAATCGCTCTGTTTTGGATATCTCAGCCTTTTCAAAATCAATTTTCATCAAATAAACGTTGAAATCCTCATGAAATTACATGCTCTTTCATATTTCATAAGAGGTTTCTCATTATCTCACCAAAAAATGTTAGAAACCTGAAATTAGGTCTCAACCAAAATTATACGATCCCTTTAATCGGTGGTAACGAAAGAATTTACAAAAATCTGAGCACGTAATACAGGCGAACATATTTTACTGAGATAGTTGGTAAGTTATGGTCATTACACCAAGTCCTCATAGAGCAGCTGAAAAAAAACCTCGTTGATTGCAATTACATATATATTCCAGATAGATTCACAGAAAACCACTGATTCTGAATAAAATTTGCAAGATAACATTCAAAACATATGCTTCTTACTTCAAGGCTCTCGACCTGGCATGACATCTTATAATTTCAGTCCCTAAAATAACCCAGACGCAAAAAACAACAAACAAACAAACAAACAAACAAACAAACCCGATAACAACACAAAACAGAAACAGAAATTCTCAATCGCCCAATATTGTTTCTATCTCATATCCTATTATGACTTTTATATTGCAGCACACTCGTAGGGCTGGCTTATTCAATATCATTATGCATAATTAATGATGCACATGCTTGAGCGGGTAGGTGGGAATTTGATGCACGAGTTAAATCCAAGATTGGCTATAAAAAATTCATGAATTAGTAATATCGATAAAAATCACGTTTGCATATTGATGACGTCGTCGGGTGATGTTCGTTAATCAGAAAGTTCGTCAATCCGAAAATGAAATAAGGTTCGTTGTTCCCAAGGTTCTTTATTTCCAAATACACCAAAATCCGCATACCTGTATATAAATGTTCGTTAATCCAAACATTAATTTTTGTGGCGTTGTTCCGAAGGTTCGTAATTTCGAAATTGAAATAAGTTACCATATGACGAAAGTTCATCGTTTCGTAAATCCGAAAATGAATTAAGGTTCGTAAAAAAAAAAGTACGTACTAACAAACCTTTGGAATTACGAGCCTTGTTTCGTTTTCGGATTCAACCTGCGGAATGATTTTTTTTACGATGAAAGGATCTTCTTAATAACGAACCTTATTCCATTTTTGGAATTACGAACCTTTGGAATAATGCCCCTTCGGAATAGCGAACCTTCTGACCAATGGATTTTCGAAATAACGAACTGTAACTGACGTCATCACCTTACTAAACTCCCCTTCTTAAGACGAAATTACGAACAATAAGGGGTAGGCCTATCCTTTGCATCAGATGATATTGAAGGGCAAAACATGATTTGATCACTATTTGCAAAAACAAACAAACAAACAAACAAACAAGCGAACAAAACAAATTGGACGGTTGTGACGACATCATCTCCTCTTCTTACACACGTGTGGAGTTGCACCAATATCACTATTCTCTGAAGTTATTTTGTTTATGCTTAAGAATTCCGTAACCTTCATGTTTGATATCCGATTTGTTGAAATCCGTATTATTCTAATTGTGTTGATTTATCTTAACTGTCAAAGTCAACCCTAACATTATGTGGAACTGTGCTTTTACTCTGAAATGTTTTAAACCCACAGGCGCAGCTGAGTAGTTATCATCAGGCTGTTTTCAAAGTGTCTAATTTCATTCGAATCCGCCGATTCACGAAACAATACTATAGATGGTGAAGTCAAATCCACTTTGTCATTATGCGCCCTGTTATTAGCACTGAGCAGTGCCCACAGTTACCGGAATAAATTTATTGACACATTGATTGCAATGCACAAATTCATCAGAAGGAATTTACCGACACAATTATGTCATCATAATAATAATTAACGATCATGGACATTTGATTGGAAAAAATACTCGAGCATTGCAATCTGCCATTCAAGATTTAGGTTTGGTTCTGAGCCATTTTTGCGTCCGCTCAAATCACAACGCAGAAAGCTACTTGATGCACCGATCATCTACTGAGTATAAGGGGGCGCCATTTTCCTTTGTAGAGGTTGCGTCTTTGCGTAATCTAAAGCTACTTTGCAACACGTCGCAGTGAGAGAGAAAAACGGCCAACGTGAATAGTCGTCTAAACGTCTGCCTCGCAAATCTAAAGCTCCCTATGATGGAGAAACGCAATCATTGTCTTAGAGGGTTTCGGGCGTGTATCACGAGGCCCCATATTCATGAGATAAAAGAGAGTGAAGTTGCATTAGAAAGTTAGAATTTGAGTTTTTGGTCTGCTTGGTTGTTTGTTTCTTTATGTTTTCGAAGCAATGTTATATCTGTTCTCTTGAATATCCCACACGTAGAGTAATAAGTCATGTAACTGACAAGGTGTCAAAAGTTTTATGGTGATACCTGAAAGGGCATCATAGATTAGCCAGGCATTTTAAATGATGTATGTAAGATTGTGAGGATGAGATGTGTGTCTGGACGTGAATAAAATAGAGTGTTAAAATGATAGGGTGCAATAGTGTACAAAGACAAATGAAATATAACTGTTGATATCGACTGGTTTTAATAAAGAAAATACTGAATCTATCATCTCTTTGCTCTCGTTCCTGACTCGTTATTTCATTTTATTCTGGTATAGGTTGACATGAAGAATTGGTGTCTGAATAGAGCAAGTTCACAAATGTTGAATATTTGAACTAAGTTTGTTCACAAGCAGTCTTATTTTTTTTTTTAAATTCATGATTTTCTTCCGTCGAGATGTTTTCATTGCAACTGATTGACAAATTGCCCTACATCGACGTAAATAAGCACTGAATTGATCAGTGTTTTATTTACACTGTGCTTATTTACGTCGATGTAGGGCAATTTGTCAATCAGTTGCAATGAAAACATATCGACGGAAGAAAATCATGAATTTAAATAACAAAGCAGTACCCGCTGCATGCTATAAGGGTTAGAACCAACACTTGCTTTCGGGCGAAAGCTCGGTGGTCTAGTGGAGATGACGCCTGTCCGGTGATCAGGAGGTCGTAGGTTCAAATCCTGCTCGAGTATGTACGCCCATGATTTTTTATCATGGCTACTACTCAAACACTGATCAATTCAGTGCTTATTTACGTCGATGTAGGGCAATTTGTCAATCAGTTGCAATGAAAACATCTCGACGGAAGAAAATCATGAATTTAAATAACAAAGCAGTACCCGCTGCATGCTATAAGGGTTAGAACCAACACTTGCTTTCGGGCGAAAGCTCGGTGGTCTAGTGGAGATGACGCCTGTCCGGTGATCATGAGGTCGTAGGTTCAAATCCTGCTCGAGTATGTACGCCCATGATTTTTTATCATGGCTACTACTCAAACACTGATCAATTCAGTGCTTATTTACGTCGATGTAGGGCAATTTGTCAATCAGTTGCAGTCATAATTTCTTCTTTGTTCTTATCTATCATCCGACCAGATGCGCTGTTGTGTTCTATTACGTTTTGTTTTTATTTTTTGTTTTGTTTTTTGTTTGTAGGTAATGGCGATTCACGAAACTTAACTAATTTCATAAAAACAAATAACTTTTAATTCCTGAGCCATGAAATACCTTTATCTTGATCCATGAATACCCCATTAAATATGAAGTCGAGATGATTTCATAATTTCACATCATGTAGTACGTATATGGACAGCTCCATCTATAGATTTGTGGTATCTATTGTGAACCTTGAGCAGAGACACCAATACTCTGAAAAGCCCAAAACAAATTACACTGAACAAGGATGATGACATAGGGGGCTCACATATTTCAGAAATGTAGCGGTGTAATTCGATTGCAATACGGCTTGTTATTTGTAGAATTTATGCGTGCTTTCTTTTGTTCTGCTTCCTTGAGCCCTCATTCATGCATTTTTATGGTGAAGCTGCCATGTCATCATCCTTGTTCATTGTGATTTGTTATAAATTTCGAAAACATTCTTATTCCTCATCCCAATCACTATAAACTTTGAAACTCTGTACACCATACCCAGTATAACCATACCCAGTATAAGTAGTTTATAGTTGTTCAAACGTAAAAGTCAGAACATGGTCATCCGGAGTTCTCCTTAAACACGTCATGTTTTTAGACAGTTGTGTTACTTTATTCTTTACTTCATTTTAATCGAGCTATTATACGTAGCAGGAATAAGTAGTACTGTCAAGAAGTGTATACAGTTTGTGAGCTGCATAGAAAGAAACTAAAGTGCATATGTTTTCATATACAGGCATTTTCTCAGGGTTTGACTTTTTATTTAATTCATGCTACCCCAGCAGAGGTTTGCACTGCGGATCATTCTCTGTATAATATTCCCGACTTTTGACTTTTGTTTTGAATTCGATGAAAACCACGTGTTTACCACTGACAGTCCCCACAAATTCGACATTCAAATGTACACTATACAGGATCATATTTACTGGTTTGTTTGTTTGTTTGCTTTGCTTTGCATGTCTCAAGAGGTGGGATAGGGTCATTTTTTATGCGCAATGCCGGTCGGACTTGAGACGTGGGGGTTTCTGGGGTGGCACCCTGAGACAGAACGAGAACATCTGGGTTTTAGTGTGAGTGCATAATGTGTTTTTTTTTTTCTTCATTATGAAATTTAGCATCTTTCATACAAAATGTAACTATATAGCTCGTGTGTGTGTGTGTGTGTGTGTGTGTGTGTGTGTGCATGTGTGTGTGTGTGTGTGTGTGTGTGTGTGTGTGTGTGTGTGTGTGTGTGTGTGTTAAGCACCTCATGCATCACCCCTCCCCCCTCCTCAGTCATCGCCCCACTATGATCTGTGTCACCTGTGATACTTTTTACATTTTGCTTTCTGAAAGGTGAAGATTCTGGGAGAATTTCGCGTTGAGGAGTGTTTGATGTCAGGCTGTTCAGATACAGAACATTAAATCGGACAAGACAAATCGACAACAAAAAATAGAATTAGAAATATGAGATGTTCAAACCCCGAGGCATGCGTATACTCTTGCACCCTATTGACGTATACGATCTCGTCATCACTCGAGTACGGCTCTTGTACACTCAGCAAAAAAAGAAAATAAACACTTTTTCGAGGTCATATTTTTCATAGAAGATTTTTATGAAAATCAATGTATTGTATACCATATTGAAGGGAATTAATTGGCTATTAAGCTAATAGGTTAATTAAAAAGAAATCTTTACGCATGAGTGAGCACATTCGTTTTTGTCCTCCAAGGCACAAAATTAAAAATTGCAAAAATTGACATGTTCTCTTTCATTTGCAATAACATTTACAACAAAAGACCAATTTAACACAATGAGAGACATGAATTAAAAAGCAAAAAATAAGTTTTCGTTCTCTTTATCTCTTTATAACCTCTAAGAAAATCAAAGTGGGAAACTAAAGGGGAAAAATAAAAATTTTCTGTCAAGTCAAACTCCAAATGGCATACAGAATAATAAGCATTAAGATGATTAAATCAGCAGAATTTCTTTATTTCTTTCTTTTAATCTAGTGATTTAAGAATCCATGTGACAATTTCAAAAACCAAACATTATTTACAATTTCCTAATTTGAAAAAAAGCTCAAATTTGTACCATTTTTGTTAATTATTATTTCTTTTCTTATTTCATTTGAATTTTGATTTGACATAGGATGCTTTATTTTCCTCCATTATTTTTAGCCTTCATTGATCTTTTGGGCTTTAAAGATACCACAGAGATGAAAGGTTTAGTTTTTCAGCTTAATTCATGTTTCTTTTTGTGTGAAATTTGTTGTTTGTTCTTATCGTTCTATGGAAGAGCACATACGCATGAATGACAACTTGTTCAGTTTTGCAATTTTTACTTTTGTGTCCTGGAAAAGAAAAACAATGGTGTTCACTCATGCGTAAAGTTTCCCTTTACGTTGACCTACCAGGTTGATAGCCAATTAAATTACCTTCAATATGGTATATAATACATTAGCTTTCAGCCAAATATTCTATGAGAAATCTGAACTTGAAAAAGCGTTTACTTTTTTTTTGCTGAGTGTATAACTTGCAATGTTATTACTCAGTCCTTGACCTGTTGTTGTTGTTCTGCCCACGTATTCAGCCACTATTATTCGGCCCACATATTGGAGTAATCAGTGATCATCTCAATATGAAGCATTAAAGATCCTTTGCGTGGAAATGAATTAACTGGAAGGCATGAAATCCACTGGATCTGTTTAAGAACTCGGCTGCATTACTCAACATCAGCTTTGACACAAAACATTACCAAACCTTCAACCGGAAGATTATGACCTAAACGTTTTGGACTTCTCTTAAGTCTGGATAACATAAACGATTTATGTGTCTCAATAGGACAGTTCAGTTTGTTTATCTGTATTTTGTATTTACTATAGAGTGTTCTAAAGTTTGGTTACGTTTACATTAAACTCCTGTTTCTGTGCAGCGTTGTGGTAGGTTGTGTTTACCATACTGATAGAATAAAACAATGAAACCCGAATAAGAGGCACGAAACTACATTAATTTTGGCGGAAGAGAACTGATTTTTTTAAAATAGTATTTATCGTTCTGTCTGTCTGAAATTACCCATTGTAACCTTCATGAACTCGCATCTGACGCAGCATATAATAAAATTGGTTGGACCTATAAATAAACGTCTAGACTTGCGATATGAGGTTGAAAGTACGTGGGGGTCACTATACGATGCAATGGGCCTGTATACCTTGAGAGCTTACATCCCGAAGCAAGCCTGACGCAACAGACCCTTGTAGTAAAGAAGATAGACAGATACTAGTAGATAAATAGATAGATAAATAGGTAGATAAATAGATAGATAGTTAGAAGTTGGATAGATAGATAAATAGAATAGATAGATAGATAGATAGACAGACAGTTAATATATAGCTGGATGAAGAGACAGAAAGATTGATAAATATTAGAAAGTATACCAACCAAACAACAAATGAAGGAAGAAAGGAGAATTCGTAAGCACCAAAATTACAACGTTAATAGGTCGTCAGAGATGCCCACTTCTTCCCAGCATCGCTGTCAGTTATGGCATTATGATTGTTATTGTGACATTAGCTTGACTTTCCAAGAAATGAAATCACAAGAATTCATCATGGTATATTATGATTCATAATGTTGACCTTGTATCTATCGAATGGTCCTTCCCAAGCTTTAGCACACAAACAAATCATCAGCTATACAGACTGGGGACAAAATAATCTTGAATGAGAACTTGTTGGTTGAGTTTGGAAAGGTTCCCCATTTTGAGACTCTATGGGCTTTTCTTCGATTTTAGAGGGCACTCGTTTCTGTTTTCAAAGATGCATAAGTTACGAGCATGCTAGTTTCAAGAGAAAAAAATGTTTTGTAATGTTTCTCTGAAGGAACCTGCAGTAAAATAGAATTAGACTGACACACCTAATCTTACATAAATTTCAGAATTTAAGTGTAACGAGTTGGTGAGTTAGTTCATAACGAGTTAGTTCATCATTCCGTAGGCGCATTAATCCAAAAAATGAAACAAGGGTCGTTAGTCCGAAGGTTCGTTTAAATATTCCGAAAAATGAAAAAAAAAAAGGGGGGGGGGGTTCGTTATTGGTAAGGTCCGTTGCTCCGAACATGAAGTAAGGTTCGTTATTCCAAAAGTTTGTTAATACGAGGACGAAAAAAAAAAAGATTCATTATTATGAAGGTTAGTTAATACGAAAACGAACTATGGTTCATAATTCGTTAACTCGTTAAATTCGTTAATGCATTAAGACGCACTTTTTTTCAACTTTTGAGCTATTGAACCTTGGAATAATGAACCTTTTTTTCATTTTCGGAATAACGAATCTTACTTTATTTTCGCTTTAACTAGCCTTTTTTCATTTTCGGATTAACGAACCTTTGGAATAACGAAATCACCCCTATTTGGGGTTGGGTGATTTTTTTCTTCTTCTTCTTCTTTGAACACAAGATACAGAGCGTATTTGCAGTGATGTGTGACCTGTAGTGCGAAGAGTAAAAATCCATTGGATAATAATTACAATGTTTATCAACGCTGGTGGCGCTACGCTGCTTTCCACACCTGTCTACCTTGACATCAGACTGAGCTCCCTGAATGTATGATGTACTACTGTAAGGACCTCGCTTCTCGAGTACACTATAGTTATTATTTCAAATAACTGTTTGTTCATGTGACTCATAGTGTAAACAGAAGTTCAATGAACCATGTGGGATTTATCATAGAAGCATGGATTTAAAATTTCTCCTCGAGTTTTCTTTTTTTTCTGACAGTGCTCAGTGGGGACACCGATAAAGGCTTGGCAGGGATCTATTACATATACACCATAAAACAAACAGAGACTTGGCAAACAATATTTCAAATTTATTTTAAGAAGCTACCGTAGTACCAGATTGTGGGATTTTCCCAAAGCAGATGAACTGTTTACATCATCAGTAGCAAAAGGGAAGCTGCTGATCTATTAAAAAAAAAGATAGATGAAAGAGTATTCGTTAACTGTTATTCCCAAATCAGCTGCAATCACCCACAATGTGTGCATAACTCCTTTAATTCGTGTTTGTTTTGCCTTTTTTTTTCTTTTTTTTTTAGCAGATTAACACTAAAACCCACAGAATGGCAGTTCTCATTGAGTTTACCAAGGTTATGATATGATCGTTGAAAGAAGTTTGCTGGGAGTGTAAACATAAATACAACAAAACAAACACAAACAGATCAATAAAAGTCACAGAGTATTGTATCAAAAAATGTATCCGCATAAAACCGCTGGAGTGTCGGTCGTCGGCAATACCACATTATCATCGCTGTCCTAAACCTACTTGATGAGAAACCACTTTGCTCAAAGCGCCCACTATCAGCCGTGTGTTCTTTTGTGTTTCTGTTTGTTTTGTCTTGTTTTGGTGTCTTTTCCCCAAAACTTCACATCTTTTGGTGCTCTCGTTGGCAAAAAAAAGAGAGAAAAAAAGCAAAAAAATGAACAAGTGCACTTACAAGGTACATCAGCAGCACACACTCGAAAACGATTTACCCCCGTGAGCAGTCGACAAACACACAAACACATACATTTACACACACACACACACACACACACACACACACACACACACACACACATACACACACACACACACACATACACACACACACGCACACACGCACACACACACACACACACACACACACACACACACACAAACTGTGGACTTTACTGTGACACGACATTTGCTTTGTGACAGTTACTCCGCTCTCCTGGTATGCAGTTCTCTCTGTAGACTGATCCAGCATGCGAATGTGGACAGGCAGAAACCGTGTGATGGTCGTAGGTTCGTTATTCCGAAACGCATCAAATCCCCATACCTATAGAGGTGCATTAATTCGAAAATAAAATGAGGTTCGTTATTCCGAAACACACAAAGTCCCTGAAAGTCCCGAAAATGAAAAAGGGTTCGTTAATCTCAGCATTTGTGGCGTTATTCCGAAGGTTCGTTATTCCGAAGGTTAGCTAATCCGATGATGAAATAAGGTTCGTTATTCCGAAGGTGTGTTAATTTGAACATATAAGGTTCGTTAAATCCGAAAACGAAATTAGGTTAATTATTCCGAAAATTGAATATTATGGCGAAGAATGGCTCATCTTGATGATGACGTAGAAAAGGGGAAAGGTTGGCATTATATGGAGGAGGAGGAGAAAATACCCTTTTCTCTTTTCTTTTTTCATCACACAATAATAATTATTGCAAATTACCATTTCATTCAAGTTCGGCAATCAGTATATGTATTGTATGTGTTTGTGTGTGTATTTAGATTCTTTCCCGTGTGTGTGTGTGTGCGCGTGTTTTCATTCAGTCTTCACTGCGTAATAATCTACCATTTTTTTCTTAACTACAACACCACATTCAGGCACTATCAAGTTTATTTCATTTTCGGAATTACGAACCTTACCTAATCTTCGGATTAAGGAACCTTATTTCAATTTTCGGATTAACGAACCTTGTTTCATTTTCAGATTAACGAATCTTATGTTATTTTCTGATCAACGAGCCATCGGAATAAGGAACGTTATTTCACTTTCAGATTCTATTACTTTCGGAATGACGAACATTTCATTATCATTCATGTTCGGATTAATGAACCATCCGTGTAACGAACCTTACTTCATTTTCGGATAAATAAGTCTTCGGAATAACCAACCTTCGGCATAAAGCTTCGGAATAACTGCAGAGGCCGTGCCAGGAAGGGTTCTTATTCTGTGGTTGGTCAGCGGGAAAGTCATGAGAGAGAAAGAGGGAGAGAGAGCAAGAGAGGGAGAGACAAAGGGAGATAAAACAGGAAACGAAAATATCATAAAAAAGATAAACGTAAAAACCAACATATATAGGGAGGTATGAAATAACAGATAATAAAAGATAAAAGGTATGACAAAGGAAATACAAAACAGAAAAACAAAGGATAACACAAATAAAGACAGATGTAAAAGGAAGACTAACATTAGTAAAACATTATTGAAGGAAGACATAACGATAGATGAAAAGGGAAATTGATAAAAGCTTTAATACTCCCCCCAAAAAAAAAACATTATAGAAAGAAAGCAGCAAAACAAAGAACAAATTTAGAAAGGATAGCAAAATAAAACCACAGAGAATAACATAAAAGGATAGACGATGAAAGGTAAACAAAGATTAACCGAAAGAAAGATAAAAAAGGAACTTGATAATGTGGATCAATATCTCCCAAACAATTAAAGGTCCATTTTCACGACTGTCGCACCCCCCCCCCCCCCCCGCCACAAATCCTGGCTATGGGCCCGTCAAGAGGCCGCGGGGCATATTCCTTATTCTGCTATAAGTGCTGTTATGCTAAATCAACATTCTTGATTATTAGAACTCATTATGTCAAAGTTTTGAATTTTTTTTTTTTTTTTTTTTTTTTTGGGGGGGGGGGGTATTTTTAGTTTCATCACAAGCTGGGAGACCACGCAGATGAAATTAAAATCCACATGCCAATGTATCATTAGATTTTCTGTACAGAGATAATAATGTCTGGGGATCTCATAGCACATCATCGCATTCTTTTCTTAAAAAGGAAATTATACTTCTTCTAAAGGCTCTTTCCCAACGAGGCTAAACGTTCGCGACAGATGGAGGAGAATAATATAAGTTACTCATATGTTTGGAAGATCATGAGTTGTTAGATTCATTAATTACTGTACCTTTATCTCTCCTTGATGCGTTGCCATGTGAGGGTATCTCCGTTCCTCTCCCTCATTTTCCTCCTCCACCTTCTCCTCCTCCTCCTCCTCCTTCGACTCTTCCCTACCATTCTCTCAATCTTCTCTTTTCTCTAATGGTTAATGTTCGCTATTCCGAAGATTCGTTAGTCCCAAACTGAAGTAAGGGTTGTTATTTCGAAGGTTTGTCTTCCGAAAAACATATATCCCGTATATATACCTACAGTATATGTTCGTTAATCTAAATTTAAAAAAAAAGGTTTGTTAATTTAAACATTGATTTGTTCCGTTATTCCGAAAGTTCGAATAATTCTGAAAATGAAATGAAGGTTATTCATTCCGAAGGTTCGTTACTCCGAAAATGAAATAATTGAGTCCGTGAATGAATGATAATAAATTCGTTATTCCGAAAGTTTGCTAATCTGAACATTAATTTGTGGCGTTATATTCCTAAGGTTCGTAATTCCGAAGGAAAAGTAAAGTTCTTTATTCCGAAGATTCGTTACTCTGAAAATGAAATGGAAGGCTCGTTATTCCGAAAGTTTGTTAATCCGGAAGCGAAAAAAAGAAAAGAAAAGGTCGTTATTCCGAAGGTTTGTTGATACCAAAACTAGGATAAGGTTCGTTAATCCGCAAATGAAAAGAGTCAAGGCGCATACTAAACGAACCTTCAGAATTGCGAACCTTTAGATTAGTTTAATATATCTCGGTGCGATAAACCTTTCGGCAGAAGGATTAAAACCCATCACCACAATATTATCTCAAATACAAAATATAAATTTTGTATTGATTCTGGACAGAACATGCCGCCATCGAAAACTAATATAAAGATCTTTTGAACTTTATGCACTGACTTCGCTTTGATCAAAGTGCTAAAGATGAATTTAAAGTGTGATTATTTCGTTCTAATAATATCTTGAACACTGGCAGGGTCTTTACAGCACTGTTGGTTCTTTTAAAAGTGCTTTCATGATAATTACGATTATTCTTGATGTTACTCAGTCTATATTTTTTCTTTTATAATACCTGTCTGTTTCTTTTATCTATCAACTCTTGTTCTCGTTATATTTCATTTATCTTGAAAAAACAAATGATTTTCGAGAGCTTTAAGTTTTATCTACATAGTTTACTTAATTTCTTTTGTTTACTGAATTTTGCTATTAATTTTTGTATTCATATTTTTATTCATTTTCCCTTTGTTTGGGGTTTTCATCCTTCCTTTTTATGTCCTTTTCCCTTTTCTCTCTTCTTCTTCTTCTCTTTGCAATTCAAGTCACTGGTATTTTAAGAAAGGCGAACACGTCCGTTGTGAAAATCTCAGTTGGAATTTTGTTATAGGACAAAAAACAAAAACAAAAACAAAAACAAAACCAAAACCCAAAACCATAAAAGTTGATAACAAAAAGTCAGAAAATCAAACATAAGATTAGTCTCTGTCTGAAAACTCGATTCTGATTGGCTGATACCTGACTTACACTCTTGTTTTCGGTCTTATGTTTGATTGCTTTGTATGTAACAGGGCCCTGGATGATTTTCACATACACATAGTATTCAAAGCCTCTTCATTATTTTTATATCTCTTCGCCGGGTGACACGACCTAGTTGCTCTTGCGACAATAATTGCTCTTTTTTTTCACGAAGGTTGTGATAGGGTTGTAGTTTCAGTTATTTAATTTTAGTGTGCAGTGCATGTAATACCAGGACAGAAGACCGAATATCATACCATTCTCTGGCAATTTTTCCCATCAGATGGTGAAACAGCACTGGATGTGTATAGAAAATCAGCTGATGAAAATATTCTGTCATTTTTCCTCTTCAACGAAAAGGAATACCGCAGATATGACAAAGTGGCGACACCCGCAGGGCGCAGTGAGTTGGTTGATTGACGCCTGTAATCTTTCCCGATGTATAGGAATTCGCATACAACGTACTTCATAATAACGCAGATGTATAGCACGCCGCCGTGCGCGTGCACTGGTCTGTATGTACGTCTGTATGAGATGGTTATGGTACGTGTACACTGCATACGGCTCGTGATACCGTGCATCACTTCCTAGTTTTCGACTCGCGATTGAATGACCCGAGTAGAGTGACTCTGTGCATAAACTTTGTGTGGAGAAGATTGCGATAGATTATAAACCTAGTAATTTCCGCTTTCATGTGCCAGAACCCTGTCGTGGATAGCATAAATGGCGGTGGCATAGTGTGGCATCATGTGGCAACCTGTGCAGGGCAAGGGCCGGATGACTGGCGTTGGTGAGTTTATTCAGAGAAACTAATAACTTAGTAAGTTTAGGGGTCTACATTATTTAGCCACCGCTTGATCACAATCAAGCAGTGTCGCCTGGCTGTGGTGAGTCCTGCTGAGTGTGACGGACAGCCAAATGGAGCGGCGGTTCTGTTACAACATGATTCCATGACATTTGCTCCTGAGACAATTGCTCCCATGAAATATACGCTAAGGCGATAAGCCAAGCATGAATTCTGCCCACAAACATGTACATTGTAACCCTATCCTCAATAAACTAAACCTAAAACCCTATCACAACCCTATTTAAACCCTAACAACCCTAAACGTGAAGTCCTTGGAGAAAATAGATGAGACCGGAGCAATTATTGCAGGAGTAAATGTAGTGTCATCCACAACTTACAGGAAATATGACTTTAAAGGCCGGAGTAGATTGTTTTAAGGGAGATCTGTGTTCTTTTGTGTTTACATTGCATTTGGCACATAATAGACATCTAACGAAGTTAAGTCTTGCAAGTGCAATGACGCCAATGTCCCATAGCCAACAGGGTCGGCAGTGTAAGGATTTCATAGTATTTACTCATTTAGTCTCCCGGGGTCAAGATGATGATTTCACATTGCAGGGGCAGATCCACGAATTCCATGAATAAAGGGGAGGCACCTTTACAAAAATTAAACGGGGGGGGGGGGGGGGGGGGGGGGGGGGGGGGGGGGGGGCGCACCCCCCCCCCCCCGGCAATTGTTCTTTTTCTTGTTTATTTCTCCTTCAAAATGGGTCTAACGTCAATTACGGTATGGTCGCCATTTCGGTATGGTCGCCAGACATTCACATCGCATGTAACGCGCGCTGCGATCGGAGATGAGCTTGGGCGACGGATTTTCATCACTCTCAAAATATATTCGTAATTCACCTTTTTCCTCCGTAAAAATTCAAATAATTGTAATCAAAATATATTTTACCATATGTAAGAGGTATTCAAACCATTTTTAATGCGAGGATGTTTTGGATTTAGAATGGATTTCAGGTTACAGACTGAGGGAGGTTTTCAAACGTGATGACGGATGATGCATCCTTCATTGAAGTGTGTGTATAAACACACACGCTAATAATATGTGGCAGGCTATGGGCGGCGAACTAATTCAGTGCCGATATTAGTTCGCCCACCCGGAAGTGCATAGGAATTACACACAAGTGGCGACCATACCGTAATTGATGTTACATTTTTTTTTTGGAGGCCCATTTCTATAGTTGAATCAAATCTTTTTATTTTCTTTTTGGCCAACATTGCGGCCTACTGCACTGGTTGAGAAGCATGGGTCCAGACAATCTTCATGAAGATTCAGGAAGTACAATGTATATTGTAATAAATATCATGCAGTAAAATGATCTTATTCAAAACTAAGATGCAACTATAGACCTACAATTTAAAAAAAAAAAGTGCTTGAAATCAGTGTAATCAGAGTCATTAGATTTTCAAAGTGAATGAGTACTGACTAATGCAAGACATCAATGATTCAACCACAAGGCTTGTTACAGGCTTTATTATGCCAGGCATTGTGCCGAGCTTGAAGTCCAATAAGCCCTTAAAGCAGCTCATTGACAAAGAATTGTCACATCTGCAGGAAATCAGTGTGAATAAAAAAACTTCTTACTGGAATATTTGCATCATGAGTTAAATGTGTAACAGAGTAATCAAATTGCTCCTTCTTGAAAGGTCTGCAGTGACATGAATGCATTTGTGATATTTTCTTCAGAGTACCGTACTGTAATAAAGAAAATATGGATAAAGACAATGCAAGAAGAGTAACCCCCATCTATTTGCAAAACAAGTATTACAAGATTGAAATGGATGTAGGCCTACAAACAATGCATTGTATGTACATGTATACTCATCATATGACATGTAAAAGACAACCATTATGAGGTACCCATCTAATGTCAAATGAGCAAAAATGTATTGCTGACTTCTGCTCAAAATGTTTCACTGGCCTATTGCTTTTGTTTAATGTGTGCATACATTGTAAATGTTTGTTACTCCATTTTGAATAAACTATTCCTACAAGAAAAAGTTGTAATATTAATTTAAGTCAGAGCAACTACATAGTAGGTAGCAAAATTAAATGACATCATCATCAGGGAAATATGAAACATAGGATGTCAACATCACTAATTCCATCAGAGCTCAAATTGATCAGTTGACCCATGCACATTCTTTTTAAAAAGTGATAGAAGAGAGTAAAAGTCTGAAGCAGCAATGGAAAAAACAGTATATCATTCACTTTTTTAAAACCATAGACTACAATACTGTATACGCCGAATATTTCGCGAGGTTTTTATTTTCACGAATTTCGCGAGTCGGGTCCTATTCGCAAAATTAAAGACACGCGAAAATATTCACTCTGATCGCATGTACAGGTACATTTCTCCGTTCAGTACAGGACTCCACGATCGTGAATTTAACCACTAACTGTCCAGAATTTCCGATTCGCGAAAATTTAGACTCGCGAAATATATGGCGTATACAATAGTATCATATTTCCTTCTTGAAAAATACCCATTGTTTGACGGGGAAAAAGTATACTGTACTTGGTAGATATTTCAGAATGCATGTCATTGTTAAACAGTTTCCTTTTACAAAAGTTCAAGAATATTTTGTGGGATTACTCTAGTGTGACACATTCGCGTCTCGATTCCTGTGCAGTCATACACTGTATGTTCTAATGGGGTATCATGCAGGCTGTCTTCAACTTCATTCTGTCTCAATACAATTCAAATCAAAATTCAAATCAAAATTTTGACTTACAGTGCAAAGCCTAATCCATTGACAAGTTGAAAATTTTTTTTTTCCAAAAAACTCTTAAAAATCATCTCCATACTATGTCAGTGTGCATTTGATTTTCATTCTGTTCCATAAAAAAAGTAAACACATAAAAAAGAAATTGATTTATGTATAAAATTAAATTTCATGTGATTTCACCAGATAGTGAGTACATACATGTAGGCCCTATATTCTATGGCCTGACAGTGTAACACTATAAAACTTGATCAAAATTATTCATTTCTACCAGTGATGATGATTAAGTAAATGCTTACATTGTACATTGTACATGTAGTATTTGCCATGAGAATGGTGGAGAACAAGAGCATATCTAGAGTAGGTTTTTTTTTTTTTTGATTGATAAAATCTGCATATTACATAAAAAAAAAAGAGAGATAGATGTTTAGGCCTATATATATCCATAGTAGGCAGTCTCGTATGTACAGTAACACTGGTGATTTCCTTTGTACGTCCCCTGTCTCATACTCCTACTGTACACTTCCTCCTTTTTTAGAAAAAAAAAACACCAAAGCTTCTTGTCGAGAGGAATTTACTGCAGGGAAGTGGCACACTGAAAATATGTGACTTCCCCCAAGTTTTGGTTTGTTTAGAAGTTATTCAATCTGTTGTGCAGAGGAGCCGCACTGTTTGTTGAGTCTCATTCTATTTGAATTTCCAACATCAGACAGTCAGATATCAAACTGTAGGACATTGATATTTAGTCTTCATGCTTTATCAATCAAATAGGTGATTATTTTGTCTTTCCCTTTCTGCACCTTTGAACATACATGTGTACAATAATAATGATTATCATTATTAATGATGATGATGATAATGATAATAATAATTATTATTATTAATCGTGATGATAATGATTAATAATAATAATAATAATAATAATAATAATAATAATAATAAGGGGTATTTATAATGCCTTTTACCATTCAATCTGAGTGCCCAAAGAGCATTACAAATCTCTCACACAGCATAAAAGAAAGAAAGAAATAGAGAAAAGAAAAAAAGAAGGGAATATAGTCATTGACTAATCATACATGTTACAGACTATGACATACATTGTACATATCATTTTATACTAACTCTGATCTGAAGAACTGAACTTTGTAGATAAGATAGGGTGGATTAATCTGAGTTTAGTGTTATCATAATCTTACAGAATTATACAATTGTTTAGGGCAAAGAAATCATAGAGGTGTAGTTTTGATGGAAATGGCTTTAATGACCTAACATTTTTTTTTAAAAATCCAATAACTATTTTTTGTCTTGCTTTCTTTCTTTAAATAAACAAAATACAATTGTAGTATCAAGGATAACTCATAGAGAATAGGGCCTTAAACATGTTTTTATTACTTTCCTTTGTAAGCCAAGACTTCAGAATTCTTTGGTAATGTCTGAAAACTTATTTTTGTCGCAGAACCTAAGCTGCCCAGAGCTTTAAGGCATTCCAGACTGAGATTAGTGCAGATTCCTGCAGACTGCATAGATAGTAAACTGTTTAGGAAGTAACAATGCAGATAAAATATATTGCTTTAATGTGTTGTCATGGCATGTGTTTATTTTGTGTCCTTTCCTCCCTCACAGCTGTCTGGAACTTTGACAGCAAAGCCGAACATGGATTACCTCTCAAGATTGGAGATACGGTGCAGATCTTGCAGGAGAACGCTGGTAATTTATCCTTTCTTGAACCCATGAGATATACAGTCATGTACACAGTAATATCTAATAGTGTTAAATCCTGTCCCCACCCCACTCCACCCCCACCCCTCCAAAACAAAACAAAACAAAACAAAACAAACAAAAACAAACAGTTGTATTGCAGCTTGACAAACTTCCAAGATAAACCTTTGTCTATATTCAACTCATCTACAACAATTAGTTATAAATTCAGGCCAACAGTGTGACATTTGTCTCTTTGTTTCCGAGAAGATTTAATATGGTACTCACAGAGCTGTATGAATAAGAAGGAGAGCAGCTAAGACGTGTAGAGTGAGAATGTTTGTTTTGACATGATGCATACAACCAAATGGAATGCATTCAAGAGTTGTGTTGTTTACACTGAGTGCAAAAACAATGTGTTGCATTCCTATACTCAGTGTCATTCAGCATCCTTACCTTCATGAAGTGTAGATATCACTTTTGCATTCCATCTAGATCCATGGGGAAAGATTTTCTAGTTTTACTGAAGAACATGACTTTTACTTGCTATATACCCATAGTGTACAGTAGTCCTCACAAGACAACCTTTTCAAACAGCAATGATATTATGTATAGATCTACAATGTATGATTTTTAGTACACTACCCTAACAAGGTTTTCATGGGCTAAAATTATCAGTGACTATTGTATATCTGCAGTATACCTTTGTACTAGTGGTGATGACATAGTTACCGTAAAGTGTGTCAGCCCATTTGGAGTGCGATGTGATTTGAAAAAAAAAGAAGCAAGAAAAAAGAACAAGAAATGAGGTTCAAAGTGGTATATGCTGGGTTTTTGTGCAACCCAGTTTCTCACAATCTCTGAAATGTCTGAAAGTTTTGACACATTCCATGCCAGGGATAGGCAGGGGTTGTCAGTAATGTCTTTGGCGTCACAGTTTGTCTGATAAGTTTACCATTTATTACCTCCTCCATGCGATTGCGAGAGCTGGCAAATCACTCAGCCAGTCATGTCTAACCAATGTGGCAGTGAAGGGATCGGGAGTGATTTCTTTGTCAGAGTGTTTTGCAGGAAGCCATTGAGCTACTGACTTCCACATCTCGGGACCAGAAAGTTGCTTTTTACATCCACACAAGCCATAGGTCAACAACTACCTTCTTGCGCCATTTCTCACGTTGTATATTAGTCTCTTTTGCTGCTAGGCAACAAGACTGATTTTTCCATTAAATCAAAAGCAGGAGCAGCAGGGTATAGCATGCAATATAATATAGCATGATTTGTTGACTTTTGCTGCTAAGCATTTTTGAAGTTCAAGTAACCCTGACTGCAGGGTGAAGAATTTGCCAAAATTTTAAGGAAATGTCTTTGCAGAATGGTTCAGAACTAGTTCAAAGTCTTCTAGAGGGGGCACACCATGTGGTCATTTTCATGCTTACACTGTACAGAGTATTTAAGCTCAGTGGCTGGTCATAGAGCGTGGATTGCTGTAGCTTGCTGTAGAAAAAGTCAGTAACTACTGATTGGAAAATCAGCTTTCTTGATACATACATTTGTACTCCATTTTTGGCTAGTGTGCATATTGTAAAAGAAAAAATTTTGAATTCATGTCCGTGTGAGACAATGTAAAATTTATGTGAGCTGTTGCAAAGGGGGGGGGGGACACTTAAGCTTGTTAGTCTTTTATTTTGTATTTGGTTTATGATACTTCATCCCGATTACAGGAAAAATTGCATCTGACATCATACAGAAATAATTTGTGCATTGTCCATCTGCCAGTCAAAGTACAAGAGTCCTAAGTACAATTTAGGACTCCTACATTGGTCTGACATACACCAAATGTGTTGCTAGGTGACTTTAGTTTTGCTTTGAATCAATTGTAAACTGTATAGACCCGGTCTAGATAGCAAAATGCATGAAATTTTAACTTGTTAATCAATTTTTCCTTAATTATCTGCAATGAATTGTATGCCAAATATAGTGTCCAGTTCGAGATGTTCAGCAACATTAAGCCATTGGATGATGAATAAAGAACGCAAATATATTAGAAAAAAAGAGAAAAAAAAAGAGAGAGAATGGAATATATGTACCTAACTGCACTGTCATCTTTATGCAAAGTGCTAGTTTTCTACTCTCATCACACAATCGAGAGTACATGTAGCTCTATTGGGCATATATATGCGGTACTAACACTCATATATTTCTTTCATTTGCAGGCTGGTATAGTGGATACTGCACAAAGAATCCTGATGTGAAGGTAAGCTGTATATAGAGTACATTCAGTTGATAATTAGAGTACTCTACCCCTCCCTGATCAAGTATTATTGTTGATGTTTGGGAATATCTTTTACACCTGTTTTTTTCTTATGTATTTCATGAACATGTGTATGTTGTACATGGTAAATATCATGAGGCAACATTATTTGTATACAACAAATCACATACATTTTATACACATTTATAGGTGCACAGACTCGAATAATATGTAGTATTGGAGTTCATGCAAACTAGCATATCAGAAGTAAACTTGAAAATACTCATGATGAAAGAAACAGCAGTTGACATAAACTAGAAAAAAAAAAACCTGTAGAGAGTAGAAGCCCATCATCCTAAATTGAAGAGGACCAGTTCTTAAAGTATGCACCAAGCGTATTAAAGTTTATAATTGGATTTTGATTTCACAGGCTTCATTCTTGCCTTCCAAGACAAAAGTGATATTAAAGGTCCTTTCTTGAATGGATCCATTGCAATATTGAAAACTCACAAGACATGACTTTTTCATGCACTTTGCCGTGAAAAATTACAATGCTATGGCACTTTAACAAAAAGTAAGAGTTCTGACATAACAAAAGCCTGGCTGACTGGCTGTACATATTACCTGTGGTTGTGGGGAATATGAAACATTGCATAGACTGAATATCGCACAAAAGAATGCAAGTCTTTTGCAGAGAGGGTTTTACTCTACAATTCATGACTGCAATTTCTATGCGAAGCTACGTGTAGTTAAATCGCACTGCGATTTTACTGGCAATGTTACAGGTGACTTTTGGCACAGTTGTTAGGCAACTTTCGCTGTAATATTGTGATTTTTCTGTTGTCGTTGCAGCTGTCTCTGTCAGTGGCACTGTCCTTTTTAAAATTTGGATTAAATTTTGATATCAGCTTGTATATTACATGTACAATGTAAGTTGTCCATTGTTATATTTGTGGTTATATAACATATAATTCTTCAAGTAGTGGAAGAGCAGCAGTTTTTCACAGGTGGTGCCAGGGTTGCCCCATATGGGCCCTGACAAGAAGTCCAGTAGTAGTTGTTGCTGCTGTTTAACTCTTCAATTGCCATGTTCACACACCTGACTCAGTTGACGGCTTGCCAACTTCGCTAATTTTGCTCAACTGCACAACTGCGCACAACCTGATTGGTAAATTGCAATATGCCAGCAGTGCATTCAAAGCGTCAAGTAGAATTAGCTTTGTCATAAAATTTGTAGCACAGCAAAGCTTGCATTTCTTTATACAACTTTGCTATCCACTGCATTTTTGGCATAAACACTTCAATGAAAAGTTAAATGGCTTTAAAAAACAGAATATCTTCCAAAAGTGCCCATTTGGTCTCAGAATACAGTAAAAGCTGTTATTTTTGCAAATTTCGTGAATCACTGTTGGGCCGTGAATTTAGCAATGTTACAGATGTACATGCAAAAATGTCACCACACGCAAGGGTATTAAGTGCACTTATGATAAGCCTCAGTATCAGATCGGGAAAACAACATCTCGCAAAAATGTCTTTGTCTTATCTCTCATTAAAGTGTTCTAAAGGATCATATTGTATTCGGGGGGGGGGGGGTAATGAGCATTGAAAACAGAAAGTAACATATACAAATGTACATACAGTAGTTTGGTCTGCATTACAACAGCAAATTCACTTAAGTTTATACAGGACTAGTGAATGTGGAGACAAAAGTTCTACAAATAACATGGCACATATACCCCTCCACTACATGTTAACTTACCTTAAAATAAAAGATATTAAATGATATTACAGTATAATGAACAAAAGATTTGCATGCTTTTATTTTTGCGCAAGCTATTACAAAATTATATTGCGCGAGATGAGCCAAAATTTCCACTTTGTGAAAATTTTCATTTTCATATTATTATGAGAGCCTTTATTTGTATATGGCCAATTGGGCAAGTGAGAGAAGTATTTAGTAATTCCCTGAAATGTGAGTTTGTGTTTTGCTGATTCATGTACTCTGGAACTCAATGTACGCTTCTAAATACACTGTAAATAAATACCATATCATACGTATGTGTAGTCATGCATGACCAAGGCCATACTGCAATTGCATCCCACAGTCTGGTGACTATACAAAGTACAATAAAACACACAATCAGTGTATTTTGTATAAATTTTATGTTAACTTTTTGTAACACATGCATAATGACACACCATGCAATTGACTGTGTATAGCATAATAACAACCAGATTATGAAATAAAACAAATATGGTAGAAGTTCCGTCAAATTGGGCTTACATTAATTAGAAACTTATGGATTGTTTAGTTTTACAGTGTACACTTAATAGTCTTTTAAACAAGATTTTATATCGCTCACAACCACATGTGCTAATTACAGTAATTCAGTTAGTGATCTCATAATAGCACATCTCTCCATTGACAAGACCAAATTATGTCATTCAAATTGTAGGTTTTTCTGTAGTTTATTTCAACAAAAAGAAGAGAAATTAGTGAAGATCTGAATGCACATCAAAGGGAGACTTGTTAGGCAGCTGACACCATGACCTCAACCTTTCACAGGAGTGTGTGGTTTGGAATGATATCCCATGGGCCCGAATTCACGAAGGTGGTACAAATGAAACCATCAGAGAATAATTTTCCAACACAAATTTGATTAGCAATTTCAGCGGATGAACAGTATTTCAAATGATATCCTGTACACTTCTATGGAAAAAAACTGCTACACAAAAGATAGTTTGTGTAGCAGTGGTGTAAAAATGCATAGCAAATTGCGATGCGATACCAGGAAAATTATTCCCTGACCATGATTCAAACCATGGACTAAAAACATGGAGCGCCGAGTGTCGCATGGAATATTTTGTTACGAAATCAGTCATTTCATCGATGAAATGACTATTTTGTAACGAAATGACAACATTTTGAAACTAAATGAACATTTCGTCCACGAAATGATAATTTTGTTCACGAAACGGTCATTTCGTCGACGAAATGACTAAGTTAGTAACGAAATATTTCATGTGACACTTGGCGCTCCATGGTTTTTGTCCATGGTTTAAACCATGGTTTCATTTGTACCACCTTCGTGAATTCGGGCCTTTGTGTCTAGATACGAAAATTAAAATTCCATAGATTTCATCTTTTTTTCTAGCTTCCGTCACAGAAGGTATTTTTCCCACTTGCCATACAAAATGTACTTTTTACAGGCAAGCATCCATTCCAATTAATCACCTGGCTGTAAAGTCTTTAATAGTTGCCCCGGACTCATAGCACCTTACAAATAATTATGTTCATATTATAGTGTATATTGCACTCTATTTATTACAGCTTACTTGAGTGTGGATATTGATATGGATGCACAATACATAACAGATTGTTGTATCTCACCTGTTATATTGCACTGCAGATCATTCTTTGTAATGTTAACACAGATCAGCAATAACTGTGAGATATTCACCAGTGGCTACGCTAGAATAATTTGGTAGGGATAGCTACAAGTATACAATGTACTTTTGATACGGGCAAGTAGATTGTATGTACATTGAACTCTGCTGCTGTGGCTTGTGAATTAGTAACTTTTTACAAGTGACGAGCCACATTGTTCTCTTTACTAGATACAGGCCATTGAAAAGTTACAAAATGTCTGACAAACAATAGACAATAAATAGTAGACTAGAGTATTGTCTCAGTCGTGCTGTGAAATTCCATTGTGAAGCAGTAAAATATCCATGGATCTGTGATAGTAAATGGGTAAAGCTTGTGAAGCATGATGCCACCTGAATACTGTATAACTAGAAATGTTCACATGCATTTCAATTTTGCAAACTTTGCGAGAGCCAAGGTTCGTGAAATTAAAATGCATGCGAAAGTTGTAGTGTTTACATTATGCATGGAATGCCTGTGGCATTTCATGAAAATTTCATATCCCGAAAAAGGCCATCGGCTCAAATTTGCAAAAATGTCGTGCTGCGAAGATTTCTTGCTGCACAGTAGCAATGTGGAAGAGACTTCGTGTCACTGATGAGCAAATTGCCTGTCAGGGTTACATCGTTGAATGTAAGCCACTTACATTCTAAGCGGTGTAGTTTGTTGGTCATGCTACTACAAGCATTCTGCAGTTTTCCTTTGGGACAATCATGTTAATGTCATAAACAGAAAGACACACTCCTGCCCTAGAAAAAAGAAACACCTGGAAACACTGCCCACTTGTTCTCAAAAAATAGACAATCACAAAAGAAAGTAGGGTGAGCTAAACGCACATTAACTAGCAAGTAGTATGATATCAGAAGTGGAGATCACAGACAGTGACATGATACGGGTCCACAAAATCACACTATCTAACAGTATAGATCTCAAACAAGCAATGATAGTTTTATACATGTAATATCTGATGATGCCCGCTTACACACAGTGGAATCTGAGTAGTTAAATTCATCATCAGAGTGTAATATACTCTGAGGTAATGTGCTGTGAGTTCATGTAGTGTACAATGTACATCAAATAAGTGTAATGTCATGGGACATGTGCTTCTGTAAAATAGTGTACAACTTGTTTACTTTGTTCGCTTAGGGTCTGTTATGGATGCACTAGATATTGCAAAGTTTATGGATACACATAGCGCAAATATTTGTGTGAAGTGCTGTTTTTTCAAGAGAGACAGTAGGAATTTAAGTATCATAAAATTGTGAACTTTAAAGGAAAGTGAAAGCCTCTATGTTTATAATGCACAAATAAAGTGTTGTAAGTTGTTACAAGCCATTGAGAATGTGTGAAACTTGGGTTATTTGTCAAGATTGAAACCTGTCTTGTTTCAGTGTGCACAGCTATTGTGAAGGAATTTTACCAGGCAGTGATGATGCATCCCTCACAAATCAGACATAATCCACTTCAACAAAGCATCATAATATTACATCCTGTTTCGGTAGACTAGCTGATTCTAATGGCAGGGCTCAATGCTACAAACTATTTCGTAGCATGGTTTCATACAACCTTTACAGTGTTGCCAATAGTGGTGCATTGTGACTGCATACGATATACATAACAGGGAGTACACTTGTGATCAACAGATGTGGATTGAAGGTACATTGTACAGGCCACAACACTAAACAGGAGGGAAGAGCAGCACCCAGTCCCATACTTGCTATAGGACACTGTTTGTCAAGTGGCGAATGATGCTGGCAATATTTCAAAAAAGTGTGCCAATGACAAACATATGTACCATGGGCAATTAGCGCACACACTTTGCTATGCAGGTTACCCCGTTTGGTGGGGAGAAAACGCTGTATAATAGGCAGTGGGGGTGTATTTATAATGAGCACAACTTCCTCATTTTTAACAATGTCACACATTAGCATTGCTGTACTTGTACATCGTACCTCAGTGAAAGGCATGTGTGTCTGTCATAGAGCCCCATCCTCTGAATCTATGCAGTTTCTGGTTTTGATGGTCTCTTACAATGTGGTATTCAAATGAGTAATTAATTATTTCAGCACATTTGTAATTCCCCAAAGGATGCACCATGTTCTACATGGTGTAACTGGAGCGTGACACTCTGTGACAAGTCATCAATGCCCCACAATAGAACTGTAGTGTCGTTACAAGTTTCAATGAACAATCTGTCTCAGAAAAGTAGTCCTTGAATCACACTGATGGGGAACTACCCTTTATATGGCACAGACCATGTGAAACAGAGAGCCACAATATGTAGGGCCTATGTTGGAACCATTTGAAAGAATCTGATCTGCAAACAGAGTTTCTTTCACTTATAGAGTTGAGTGTAAGACCTAGTAATATACAGTTGAATGTAAGAACTAATATCATACAGTTGAGTGTAAGAACTGATATCATGAAAATAAAAGAAACAAAAATGCTCATGAAGGTCACTGTCTCATCAACAGTTCAGAAAAAAAAACCAAGCAAACATGAGCTTCATTTTCCCAGGTATCTGTATGTGTGTATAGGTGCTGAATAAAAGTTGGGCAAAATCCTTCATGGTCAAAGGTCAAAGGTGACTGAAATTTAATTAAAAGCTGTTTTTTTATCAGCTGTGTGAAGGAACAGGGTAGAAGCAGTTAAAGACAACAATTTCCCTGAGATAATGCTTACAAAGGTCAAGGTCAAAGGTCACTGTACTTTTTCAAGACATTTTATTTTCAGAGTCTACTTCAGCATGAAATATTTGGTGATTTTATGAATGTGAATTGGTGGACAGGGTAGAAGTAAAACATAAATGGCAATTATGTCCAAAATGTGAGAGCGGTGATACTTGGTAGGTCAAAGGTCACTGAACTTCGATAATTTTTCATTTTCCAACTAAAAAGTCAGACAGGGAATCTCTATTGGGATATTGTCTGGTTTGATGGATAGAAATTCAAAATTGTACGTGTGTTTATGGCCATGATTTTTTTGCAAGTTTTTTTCTTGTTTTCTAGGCATTAATGTATTAACTTAGAAGGAGGAAGACAAAAAAGAAAACAAAGTGAGGGTTGATGGTAAAGAAATAGAGAGTATTAAATCTATATTTATGCATGGAGCTACAAACTAGCTCCATGATTTATGTACAGTGTAATATGCAAGTGTATTTCATCACCCCCTCTGAACAGTGCATATTTATATGCTACTGCACTTAGACAAGTAGGCCGATGAAATGCACTCACAAATAACTTTTCATATAGGCAATGAACAATTTTCGCCGCAGTACTGTTCTGTAATACATTGTGTGTAGATTATTAGGGAAGATCCTGCTCATTTCAGCCCTCATGAATCTTCCTATTATTGCTTGTGCAACACTTGTTATGCCTTCAGCCCGGGAGGCTGGGAATGATTTACGATGTTTGAGTGTTTGTGTTGACACACACACACGCTAGAAGACTGATGCTTCCTCATGTTATACAGAAGCAGAAGTCTCCAAGCAGTGCTTCTCTACACTGGCATGCCTTTTCCGGAATCATTTCATCCATTTTATGACTTGAAGAGAGAGAAGCAGATGTGCAGCATCTGCTGTGTTTATCATTTATCCCATGTTTGAAACACGTTTCAATACCCACTATCATAACATGTTTGCAAAGGCTTTTCGGATCGTCTTTCTCGAGTTCTTGCAATTATCATCTTTATTGTGAGTCAGAGGAAGGTCTTGTCACTACGCAGCTCCATTGCGCAGTTTGACTCAAGAAGCGGAGATGTGTATTGGCAGTGATTGGCGTGGGCAGGTCCAAGCTATAAACGTATTTCAAAACAACTTTGCGTTCATTCATCTCCGCAGAAACATATTTGTGGCTTAAACGTGTTGCAAATCACACTTTTTCAGCATTTCAGAAAACCCCATAATCAAACAGCTTTGCATATCAACTGCCCAAATCTCCTTTAAAGTTGTTTGGAAACCTTAATTCTGCACCAGAAGTGAGTCGATATTAAAAGTGCACCCCTAGTCTGCAGTTCTGTCCTTCTTCACTCCCATGGATATGATTACTATTAAGATTATACTTTGGCAGGACTTACTAATAATTATGATATTAATGATACTAGTGTAGTAGTAGTACTACTACTACTACTACTACCACTACCAATGATCCTACACACTACATAAGATGGTCAACTCTCAGTCGAAAAGTGAAACGCTGCCTCTTGGAATTGTGGGATTTTTAAGGAATGCACCAACTAGCGTTGAGCGGGTAAAGTTTCCAGGTGAGCTGTGCTTTCCCGATATGTTTGTGTAGGACCAAGACAGGCTAAGACAAGAAAGAAGGTATTTTCTGATAAGAATCATGAGTAAACCTAAGAATTGATGGAGTGCATTAGACTGCATCAATAGCTACACCAAACCATCAGTAGGTTTATCATTATTTTGATTTCCAAAAGACTGTGTACAGCAAGTTTTCGTCTCACCTCCTTGTTCACAGCGAGTAGTAGACTCGCACACAGCTCGCTCTGCTCTGCTCGCAGGTCCCTACACTCGCTGTGACTGTGCACGTCCACAAATTATTGCAAGCTGCCTTTGCAAAGGCTTATGCTTGTTCGATCTATACCCACTCAATGCTAGAGGGCAGCAGCCACTTCTGTTCCACCAGCGGCCGTGTAAAATCGGGAGAGTTGACCATCTTACGTAGTGTGTAGGATCTTTGGTACTGCTACTGCAACAACGTTGTACTTCTGTTAAGTTATATTAATGTTTAATAGCTACTTGTATAGGACACAGGTCCACCCTTCTACGTTTGTAATACTTTCATATCTGTAGACAATTAACTACACTTGACATGATACACTGGAGCAAAGAAGCAATTCTCGGTATCGCCAATGCGCAGAAAACTTCTGCGCATGCTGAAGAGCCCCGTCACAGATGCACTGTGGGATTCCTCAGTGCCATTGTCGCTTCCGATTGTCTGGCGCGCGTCCCAGTTCCCATGTGATTCAATGGAGTTATTTGTCTGCTTTTACGTTGTTACTCCTTTTTTTCTTGGTTATAATTCAGCTTTAAAAAAGTTGAAAGTTTCTAAATTTTACTGATTTGTGGTCACTAGAGTTATGGTTCACAACTGGAAGGCTTCAATGTGCTGGTCACATGATGGAAAGCGAAGAAATCTTCAACAAAAAATACCCCTGGATAAAGACAGAACATGACCTGAGTGCATATGGAAAAAAATGGGGCATGTTTGTCCCCTGAGCTATCCCATAATGCATCTAAAATGCTGCTCTGTGCACGGCACCTAGGTATTGGCGCTACCAAGAATTTGGACAATATCTATGTAAATTATAAAAATGAGCCATACAATGTAGATAATTAAAGGCTGAATAAGTGTATTTTAAGTTTTAATTTTGAATTTGTCAGTTGTGGAAATTTGGCAAAGAGTCATGGGGAGATCATTCCAAAGTTAGAGTACAAGTTGTATGTGGTATGTATGTTTGTGTGTTATTATTGTTCATGAAAAAGATATTCATTACATTATCAAGATTACACGCAATACTTGCTTTGTCTTTGTTCAAGTGAATTTGTCTAATATGCATCTTGATAAGGTATGCAATGTGCATATAAGTTTTGTGTTCAATAGTACTTCTTTAAAACCCATTATGCATAGAGGTGCATAGTTTGCTCAGTGGTGTTATAGGAAGAAAACAGGAGTAAATGAAGCTTTTCTCTAGTGTGCTTTCTTCCTCATTTCTTTTTCCTGTATGCAGGGTATATTTCCAGCTGTTGTGGTGCACATTACAGATGTTGCCAAAGATGGGTGAGTTTTCAACTATAAAGCTTGTAGACTTTTAGACTAATCATTATCATTAAAAGTAATTGTGTCATTATTCATATGAATGAATGCAATACTGAAGTACAGGTGTATTAATGATAGATTTAAATCACGAAGAATGATCAAACGATACCTCCTACAGGTTGTACATTTTTGAACCTGCCATGTCCAAGTTTTGTGATCTTGTCAAGAAGTTAGATGAGCACTATGAACTCACATTCCCACTGTAAAGCAGCTAAAGCTCATAATGAGCTACATGTAGCATAAAGGAAACCGAAACCCAAAGAGAAATGTTGGATTGAGTGAAAGCAGCAACATTAGTAGAACACATCAGTGAAAGTTTGAGGAAAATCAGACAATCGATGCAAAAGTTATGAATTTTTAAAGTTTTGGTGTTGGAACCACTGGATGAGGAGACTACTAGAAGTTCTGGCATCATGTGTGGACAACAATATAAAGAAAATATAAAGGGAATTCCACAATCTTTTTTTTTCGTGAAAATTACATATTCCATCAACTTGATACTGACACATGTTAAGGGTAGCAATTATTCCCCCTGTTTTCTGAAAGTGGTTAGCAAAGTGCTCTTTCATTATACTAGAAAAGTGAATTTTTGTGGAATTTTCTTCATATTTTCTTTATATTGTTGTCCACACATATGTCAAAACCTCTAGTAGTCTCCTCATCCAGCTGTTCCAACACCAAAACTTTAAAAATTCATAACTTTTGCATCAATTGTCCGATTTTCCTCAAACTTTCACTGATGTGTTCTACTAATATTGCTGCTTTCACTCAATCCACATTGCTCTTTGGGTTTGGGTTCCCTTTAATAAAGATAGTTCTTTCCACTGGACCAATATTAACACAAAATCTCATCATCTGATTGTTTAATAGTTACAGGCAAAATCACGTGAAGAATCACCCAGTACTATTTACTTCTTGTAATACATACACCTGTATATACCTACACGACCTCACATTTTGGTTAACCCGTCGAGACCTGGGAATATTTCCTGCAGAAACATCATGTTAGTTAAAATTTGCCAATTGTGGATGTCACTGTATCTTATACTCCGTATTAATTAGAAAAAGATGAAACTGAACTGGACAAATTCATGAAATCTGCACAAAATCTGAAAGGAATTTTCAAAAATTTGCCATATTGAGAGAAAAATTAGAACATGAATCTCAGTTTAAAGAATTGTTGTTAGCTTGTCTAAAAGTACCAAAGTCTGCACACATGTCAAACAAGTTCTAGACTGATACATTCTGTAGATAAAAATATTGAGCCGTTCATAATTCTGACATCTTATCCCATTACCATGGTAGCAGATTATCATTTTTTTTAGAGAACACATGGTTTCAGGACAATACTGAAATGTATTAACAAAAGTGACTAGAATTATATTTCTATAATTACTGGTTTAATTGTAATTAGAGTGGTAGTCATACTCTGACATCTTTTCCAGTGACCATGGTAACAAATTATTCATTGAAAAGCCTAATATTCATTAGTCATTTTCTGATGTCTTTTGCTGCTGCCATAGTTGCATTTTTTTTTTGGAAGAAACATTGTATTTCCAATTATACAGTTATGCTGAAATGTTTTATCAGTTTAATATGCAGCTACATGTATGTATAGCTTTAGCAATTTGGAGATTAATTGAAAATTATGCAACCAAGAAATAAACCATTGCAAGGTGCTATACATATGGTAAGCGCTTGCCTGATTGCCCGGGGCAAGTCAAAGTCAAAGTCAGGCAAGCATTTCTGAACAGTGAGAAAAATTGCTTGCCCGAATTGAATTGTATGCAAACAACAAAAGACTCCTGTAAAAGAGAAAGACTATTGACTAATAGCAGTTCAAATAAAGAGGTACAGATTCATCAAACCATAAAAATGTGGTCCCGGAGACTTTATGGCTGAAAAAAAAAGGGGGAGAAAATACTGTATGTGTTGAAATTTTCAAGCACAGACATTTCTGTGAATTGTTGAAGTCAGGTGTCTTTGTGTCTTGTTGATTTTGCGTTTTGGAGGGTCTACAGAAATCGGTACTTTGCCTTTCATGAAATAAATGAGAATGAGTAAAAAGGGACAATGCTAGTACTTCATATTTTTTCATTGATGATTCCCTCTACATGAACAAATAGTGTGGTCTGCATTCAAAGTACTGTGCTAGCATGTCATGCCCCAGATATTGCTATGTCATGGCCTACTCAGCATATTAGACCTACAATTGTTACCAGTTGCATATGATCTAGTGCTGGCACGGCTAGATATATATATTTTTTTTTTTGAAAAATGATATTTTATTATTTTTGTGTTTTTGTAATTAGATTCATGCGGATACATTGTTATTTTTGCAGTGCAAAGGTCATTTGTGAAAATCACTAAAATAAAACCACTTCAAAAGTTTCAGTTCCTGCAGTCTTTTTGACAACTAGAATGGTACTACAGCATAAACACTTTGCTCTCAGCTGACAATTTATGCATTCTGGGAATTTCTTAACTGTATTCAGGAAGACTGAAAATTGATCCTCTCAAAGTACTTGGAGTTCTACAGTGTATGACCATGAATTTAACATAAAAAAAATGGCATATTGACCGTCTTGTACGCCTTGCCAAAAATCAAAATCAGAGTGAGTTGATCCCGTTCAAGAACCCCTTAGTATGTTGCCATGGAGCACCACTGTTACCCCTACTATTTGGCATCTGCTGTGGAAGGGGTGCTACGGGTCTAGAGGGGCACCAGTATCCAGAAATATCGCTGGAGAAGAGTGGAAATCACGGTAGGAATAAATCCTGATGTCATTGTCCACATATTGGCACAATACTGCCACATCTGATCCATCTGATCTATATTTGGGTTTCCTATCAACTGAAGGCGCAAAGGAAATGTGACATGGCAGGAGTCCGACGTATGCTAACTACCTGCACAGGGTCAGGTCAGTTAGCCACACTGCACTGAAATCTTTTTTTTTTTTTTAAAGAGAGAAAAAAAAAGTGAACACCTAAAAACAAAACAGAACAGATTTAGAATTCCCTGCAAATGATATCTTACTCAGATTATTCCATGCAAAAGTTTAGAATGGAATATATTCAATATTAATTTCTATATACAGGTTATATTCATTTACTGTACATCCGGATGTTATGATATGATATGATCGGTGCAATGCAGGAAGATAATTGTTTTAAGTAACTATTGGGTATTTTATTTCAAATATTTCATGCTTCCGAAAGGAATATATGGCAGTTGCTGTCTATGAGTATGTTTTATGTAAAAAAAAAACCCACCTGAATGCAGCAGGAGCTTGAAAAAAGTGAGATTTTATCATTCAAAACTTTGTAAGGTTCACAATAAATCCTGCTGTGCGGACGAAAAGCTAGGGGAAGTAACTTTAGAATATTAAACATACATGTAAGGCTAGTCAAAACTTTGACAGATCTGTGTCAAGTAAAGGGATATAATTATGAATTTGTTTTAGCCACTGGTTTAATACACTTTACTGTACATAGATTCCAGAATTTGTGAAACAACATATTTGTAAAGAGAATTATAGGATATAAACCACACTCAAATTTTTACAGATCTTTCAGATGTACAATGTCCATATTGACAACCAAACACAACCATGAGTATTGAGGACTCTGTCATAAATATTCTGCTTTTAAAGGGGATGGCTAGTAACTGATCAGTGGGAGTCAGTGGGAATGCTTGGGGATGATTGTTCTAATCCTTGTGGGATTCATTTAAGAGTACATTATTGTTGTGTGAAAATTATTTGCTTCAGAATGGTCTCATATTCAAGTTATGTGTAGTTCAATGTTTCCAGGTTAGCATGACTGTACAGTGTCGGGGCGATCGTTAACGGCCCAACACTGTACAGGCATGCTAACCTGGAAACATTGAACTGCACATTGCTTGAATATGATGATTACTTGAACAATAGATATATGATGTACTCTTAAATGAATCCCACAAGGATTAGAACAATCATCCCCCAGCATTCCCACTGATTCCCACTGATCAGTTACTAGCCATCCCCTTTAATATGAAAAGAAAGATAGTATTGCCTTGAGTTTGAAGTTGCAAGTAATGAATGCACTATGCCATGGCATGTCTTCTTTTATTGTATGATTTAACACAGAAAGCAAAGCAATTGATTTTTTTTTTTCCCCAATGAGGTAATGTCCATACAACACTTTAATACAAGAGCTTCTAGGCATGACGACTGATGAGTTAATAAACTTTCCAACAAACACTTGAAACTTGGCACTAAACTACTAAGATATTCGTAGGTTGCCAGTACTGGTTGGCAAGAATTTGTTGTATCTGTCACTTGCTATTTGTCAAACCATGTCTTTGTACACTTTTCTTCAAACATGTGGCAGTTCAAATCCTATTGTGTATGTCTAAAGTATCAGACACCTGAAGTCATACTGTATTGTATTTTTTTTTACACATTCTTTTAAAGAGTAAAAAATCCTCTCAAGTAGTTTAGCAAAATTACGTTAAAAGACAGATTTGAAGTAAGCATCCATAGAGTACGCAAACATTGTAATTTACACATGTATGTAGTTGACTGCCCTTCTCCAGAAGTGGGGGAATACTGTTACACTTACAGATAAACGGATCAGATACTGACCCGAAAAACTAAAAATAGATATTAGATTGTTCTGAATATATGTTGCACAGGATATTAGTAACATGGAAACCAGTAAAGAATGAAACTTAGAACAAATGCATACATTGATCTTTACACAGTTTAAAAACACAGCCTGTGTTTATGGCATTTTCTTTCCTTTATGAGTAACAACAGATATCATACAGATTTAGTACAAGAAGTTTAACTAAGAAAATTAGTGACATTTTATGCTGTAATACATCAATTCTAATACAATTTAGTACCCAATGACATTGACAAGGAGTTGTAAACTGAAGTTCAGTTTTCATTCCAGGACCGTGGTAAAAGTATCTATGTACATGGAGTCTTAAACTGAAGTTAAGTTTTTATTCCAGACCCATGGTTATTTCTGTAAAGAATTATAATTTCTACATACATTGTATGTTTATCCATCCTATTTTGTTTTTATTGTTATTATTATTAAAGGCATTTCCTGGTGTACAAACAGACCAATTATTCCAAATATCTAATTGCTTGTTTTGAATTGAATTCGCCATTTTCTTGTGAGCTAAACATTCCTCTCTCGTTTTCTCCTGCTGCCCTCTCCCAGGGAGGATGAGCCACTGAGGAAGGCTAACGAGCCCCTCATACAGGAAGTGACGCTGGTCCTACGAGAATGGCATGTCATCTTTGCGGAGAGCTTCATGGTAAGAACCCCAAACAGCTCACATGGCGGCTGCCCTGCATGCCAGCCTGTCTTTCGTTCACAGTGACCTCCAGTCCTTAGCCTTTGTTTTTCATTTGAAATCCTTCTATTTCCATGGTCCATTCTCTGAAAAATGAAACCAATGCTAGCACTGGTAACAAAATTGATGTGTTTCCAAGTTGCTTTCAGCATTTTCAATTTGTTTCTAGGTCAATAGTGTCATGTTCTATCATTCTGAAAAAAAGGTCTCTTAAACTTTATGCAATCCAGCTAGGTATTTAATATGGCCTTTTATTAATATGAGTTTAACATGAAGGACATGATTGCTTTCTGGCCTATAAACTGCAATCAATCCTGTATTGATCATACAATTTTGGCAAAGGTTTTTCAATTTAATTAGAGATTACAATTGAGCTGGTAATCTCTGTCCATGATCAATGATTCTTAAATAGGACTTGTCAAGCTGGTTCTGTTTTATTCTGTGTAAAATTAGGTACATTCATACAGAGTCGTATCATTGATGATTTTCAGTATAAGTGCTTAGCCCTTAAACATTGATGATCATTCACACAACACCTAATCTTTAAAATTTATATTTCGAGCAAGAGTCCCACATGATGATTGAACAACAAAACTGCAAGCGTCACAATGACCCCTGTACTTTATCACATGGAACTACATACACACAGCGCAGCGATAAACCTGTTAAAGGGACTGTACAATACTGGTTGAGGTGGGGATTCAGGTTTATAACATTCTTAAGTGAGATAATGAGAAACCTCTTATGAAATATGAAAGAGCATGAAATTTTCAGAAGGATTCAACGTTTATTTGATGAAAATTGGTTTTCAAATGGCTGAGATATTATATCCAAAAAAGTGATAATAATGGAAGGCGACATGCCACGCCTTTTATTAGGATCTCTTTGTTTCACATTGTTTTTCGATATCTCAGCCATTTCAAAACCGATTTTCATCAAATGAACTTTTGATACCCCTCACAATTGCATGCTCTTTGACATCTCATGGAGTGGTTTCTGAATATCTCGCAAAATGTTAAAAGCTAAATCCTCACCTCAACCAGAACTGTACACACCCTTTAATGTGCAGTGATACAGTAGTGTACAGCAAGCGTGTGTTCTTCAGTCTGGATATTCTGGGGGTTGACCTGGAAGCTAAGGGGGAATGGGAATTCAGGGAGAGGTTGTGATAACATCCAAGTTTGTTGGTTATTGTGTCCAAATGACATGAAACTACAAGTGGGGACCCTGTGCAGCTCATGGAAACTGTAAGAAATCTTATAATTTTATTCTTCAACTGATCTTTAAAGATTGCTAACTTTTGACTCTGTCCATACAGGGCTCTACTACATTGCAAGCTAAATATAAGTTTAAAACTTAGAATTGATCTCAACATTGTCCGAGCCTAACTTTTATTTTGTTAGGGGTGAATGGGTTATGATAAAGAATATAAACTTGTGCCAAATTAATACCGTGCTCAGTGCAGTCAAAATAATGCATTATTTTGGTTCAAGATCAGAATTGTGACACAAACTTTGAAATCTTTACATTAGAACAAAAGTAATGCATTATTTCACAAGATTTAGGTTTTAATCCAAATTGCACTACTTTGTGTGATTTTTTTGCAAAAAGATGCGAAGTTCTGCAGTGTGAACGGTGATTGCAAAAAATTTACATGTAGAAATTTTATATTCCACCATACATGATGCGTGTTGTGCCTTGCTATTTTTACCAGCTGTGGTGTACTGTATCATTGAATTACCATTGCGACATAGTAAGCATATCATTCATGTACCTAATGAGCAGGTCAGCTCTTTGCAAATAATTGCGACCAAAAAAGATTAGACATTTTTTACAGTGAGAATGAAGTCGAAAAGATGTGACCCTGATTGTGACCCAAATTTTGATTTTTTTTTTTTCAGTGAGAAATTACCTGCTATCATGCGCAAGGCCACAAGATTCTTTAATTAGAACATGTCCATGATTAGACAGTACCCATGTGTATTTGGGGTCATCTGCAACAGGTATCACTAGAAATTGTGCAGATAAACATTATACACTTACAAGCTTAAAATTATATCTATAATGCAAAAGTTGCAAACTGCTCTTAGTTTATTGTTACTTTTATATCGACTAGATAATGCAAATTACCTGGTACTTTCACCTATGGGTTTCTGTGTGCCAAGAAATCATGTCCTTGGGTAGATGGACACCTGTTCATTATGCAATGTACCTCAGGTGCTCCACCCAGGGATATTTACCTGCTTTCAGTAGCATGATATCACAGAAATCAGGACACCTTTAACCTGAGTGGCCCCAATGGGTATGGGATGGGTGAAAAACTCTCGAACAAAGCCCTACTTCTGGTACTTGATGAGGACCTCAGAGAAACAATACGGTACAACATCACATATATCTCTGTCCGACATTGATTAAACCTGTAAAACCAGACATTTTTGCACGCATGAAATTTTTGCAAATTTCGCGAGGAGCCAAGATTCGTAAACTTAAAATGCATATAAAAGACATAAAGTTCTTGTCTACACTATATGCATTTAATGCCAGCTGCAATTTGTTAAGATTTAATGCCAGCTGCAATTTGTTAAGATTTAATGCCAGCTGCAATTTGTTAAGATTCAATGCCATGAAAACGGCTGTTGGCTCCAGTTTGCAAAAATTTCATGCAGGGAATATTTCTGGTTTTACAATATGCTTCTGTGCTATAATCTATCACCTCTATCATCTACAGTGTAATCAGTGTACACTTGTCTGTGCTAGTTACAGAAAGTGGTACCTACATGTCCACTGTTTAGCCCATTATTATTATGTTAGGTTTTTTTATGATATATACAATGCCAATTGATGTTACTGTTTTTAGTGGTTTGATAAAGCTCACTATTTATCCATTGTGGGAAGAAAATATAGTTTGGAATGAAGACAGGATCTACAGTGTACAGTGTATCATTCATGAATTGAAAATGTCCTTGTGCAGTGTCAGTCACTATCTGGTGAAATTTTCTAATTGTAACAATTTGTATAGATTTTTTTGATAGTTTGCAGGCACACTATGTATGAAGACGTGAGGTTGCCTTACTCGAATAGAAAAGAGTTTCGGTACCTGCGTCCGTGTGAATACACTATAGATTGGGTGGGAGGACTTGTAGTGTTAAATGGCATCAACCGCTTCCTCATACACTTGTAAGTGCTTTGGCATTGAACTATCAAACTTCCACATAATTAGTTGCTATGTTCGCCATGGACTATGGGGTATATCAACTACATGTGTAGAGTACCAACATGAGGTTGAGTATCATTTCCTCATGTTTGATGATGCATCTATAGCATAAAAGTTAAGTCTTTCCTGCTTCTAAAACTTTCAAATAATCCTCTCATATTTCAGGTATATTCCCTTACATTGTAGTCACAGAGAATTTATAAGGAAGTTCAATGCCTCTTTGATATCTGTTATCAAGGATTTCTTGAACTTGGCCAGAGGGAGGGATTTTTTTCAAACAAAAGTATTGATGCCCCCCCCCCCCCCCCCCCCCCCCCCCCCGGAAAAGAAAGAAAAAGCATGATACTCAACATCCATTATTAATCCATTAGTTTGCATGGCATACAATGTACATGCTATGTGTTTACCATTTGCGGACTATTGCTGGTCACCATTGACAAACCACAGGGGTCAATATCATTCACCCAATTTTCAGTGTGTGTATGTGTCAATGTCAGATTGACCGTTTTACATATATCACAGGGCTTCTGTACAGCTCTTAACACTGAGGAAAATTGATATTTAGGATGCATGTATGGTGTCTGTCTCACATTATACGGTACGTAGTACCTCCATTCTAAGGGTCTATCCGAGGGACTGACTGTTTTGCTTCTAAGGACCCGTTTTAATTTTTGACAATGCATGTAAATTATTTGTGAAGGATACAAATGTAGGGGAAAAAAATGTCAATGTCCAACATTTGTATGTTGGGCTGCAAAAAATTTCCAAATCAACATGTGGATCTAAAGCTTCTTCAGATTTTGCAATATCTTACAAACATCACGAGTGTCCAGGATTGTGATTTCCTTGTGATTTGCTTTAGAAAATGTTTAACGAGCTTTGCCATATCTTATGCACGTGACCTACACAAGACATGCGCGGTATTCACAAAATCTTCTTGAAAGTAAATAGATCTTGACAGTTCGGAGACTGTCTCACATACGTCTCATGAAAGCAGCAAAGTCCGTCTGATCTTTTCTTGACCTATTCACAAATTGTTCGCATGCTTCCCATGACAGTCTCATTAACATTTGGTGCATGTTTGGGAACAAATCCGCACCACCACCGAAATCCCCCCCCCCCCAATAAAAAAGAGAAAAAATACAACATGCTTTGACTTGAACATTTAGTCTACCTTTGCTTGTGGAAGTGGAGGAAGAAGAAGTAATAAGTTAGGGAAGAGAAGATAGTTCAAGTAGTTTATTTATATTTTTGTTGTTTTAGAATGAAATGACTGTGACTACAATGAATGTTTTATTCTTCGCAGCCAAGCAATTGGAAGCGGTTTAGAAAATTAGAATTAGAAATTGAGTTCTCATGTCATTCACTGTATACGCCATATATTTCATGAGTCTAAATTTTCGCGAATCGGGAATTCCCAACAATTTCACGAGTGGTTGAATTCGCGATCATGGAGTCCTGTACTGAACGGAGAAGTGTACATGCATACGTCACATTCACATCGGGATCAGAGTCAATATTTTCGCATGTCTTTAATTTCGCGAATAGCACCTGACTCGCGAAATTAGCGAAAATAAAAACCTCGCGAAATATTTGGCGTATACAGTATCCTTTAAAACTGAGGTACACGTACAAATTGTATGATTAGCATCATGAGCTAAAGTTGTTGGAATGTGTTCAGAAAACTGGTGTAGAGCGTGATGTCATTCTGGTGTAAGGAGTGTTTTGTTTCCACAGCATGACTTGGGTATTTGACACTCTCAAGTGACTGTCATTCTTGAAGAGATAGATTACTGTGATCTGAGAATAGTTTTAGATCCCTTGCCATGTATGATTTATTAACAGCCTTGAAACTATCTCATCTTTGTAATTATCCTTGGCTAGCCTTTTCATCAGATTTCTTAACTTTGGCAATTTTGAAACTGTTAAAGCAAACTCTGTATCAAACGGACTGAGAGATGAAATTACACAATAAGTATTGTTATCTCAGGAAATTTATCTTCAGGTTGCATTTTTTTTAAATGTGAAAAGACATGTAAAATAAAATGCTCATACAGGAAGTATACAGACACATTTGCGAAGTATTTGATATCAGGACTCATGCACAAACCACATTTATGGAGCATGAGTCTCATTTCAGATCATAGTATGAGAGTGAAATGTAAAAGTAATAGTGGACTTTTTGTTCAAACTAGCTTGATAAACACTTAAGAAAAGAAAGGAAAAAGAAGAAATGTTTCTGTTTGTTGTTTTTGTAGGGAAGATGCAGTGTAAAGTAGAGATTCTCGTGAAGTGTAGTTGAAGATTCTGTCTGCAGTCTCTGTCATTGGAAATTGAAGTGTGCAAAATTGATTTTATACAAAATCCATATATCGCCCTGTGTTCAGTCTAAGGCACACAGATTTTGTTGCCCAATCAGAAAGATAACGCCTCATGACCATGAGCAATGCCTTTACGTGGTCTGTTATGTTTAGAAAATGCTTAGTCACAGTAATCATATTCAGTGTTTTGTTAGGTTTGAATATTGATCAGAATCTCATGCCTAAATTTTGATTCTCCATTTGTAAGTATGTCATTCCCTGTGGCACCAGCTTTGCCAAGTGAAGTCCTTTGCCGGCCCGGAACAGAAACAGGCACACAAACCATGAGCACCGATTGCTAAATTTAGATCCCAGTGGGGGTGGTTGTAAGACTGAACTTGGGGAAAATACTCGTCAGGACTGGAAACCTGTCGCAATAATATTTCTGTTGCCAGGAAAAAAGGTTCCGTAGAAGGGGAAAATCTTAACTCGATACAAACTGTAAGTGGAGGAGAAAGTGTTCAATGTGAGTAATATATTTGCAGAGTCTCCTTAGGTATTAAAGGGGTCCTCCAGTCTGGAGAAGACTTAGCGAAATTGTCTTAATACTATTTTCGCTCTAAAAACAATTGCCAATGAAATATCTATAGTTTGGCTATGACTTCTGGAAAGAAAAAAAAATGAAGTCTTTGATCATGTTTATGGGTTCAGCAAGTATATACATTGTAAATTCTGTGCACAACTTTGTCTGTCTGTGCATTTAATGATACACATAGGTTTACTGTTTCTATTAGTGCATCCACTTTGTAGGTAATACTACTAATAGTAAAGCATCCCCTGCTTGAATTGCACGCATGTACTGTAGGTAACGGTAGAGACTAGCTACACACATATCCTACTACCGGTATGTCATGCGTGCACGATGGTTGTTATAAGGTGCATGCCAGGACCAGCAAATTATCACTCTACATGTATATGACATTCAGCAATATTAAATGGGTTAGTCAAATGTCGGTTAGTGATTGGCTAAACACAGTCACATGATGGAGGCACATTGATTATGTTCGCCCATGGGCAAAACATTTTTGTGATGTTCTCCCATGGGAAAACATTTTCACATAACAAATGGCAAACGATACCAAACGATTGAACAATCATATTTTTCACGCAATCGATAGGATAAATTTGCCTACACTGTATTCCATACAATGTGAAAAAGCAGATGATGGTATTTGACTAACCCATATTTAATATAACAGATGATGACTTTTTTTGTCGGGAATATGTACCAAACGTTCCACCCTCAGGGTTTGAAATGCCATTTCAGGAGGCTATAATTCCCGTGACTTCGTCTCGGGACTTATAACCTCCCTCAATAGCATTTCAAACCCTTCAGGTGGAACATTCAGTATGTTCCCTCCCCCGCCAGTCATCATCTATATAATGTACACTCCTGAGCTGCATCCTGGTGAAAGATTGCACTGATGTTTTCCTTTTATGGTGTTAAGTTTTCAGAACAAAATAGTTTGTATGTGCTCATGAGTGTGTCATAGTGCAGAAACAAAGTCCTTGCCAGGTAGCACCCTTTAATAACAAACACATTGTGCCAAGAAGGTAATGAATTTCTTACAATATTTACAGTGATGTTTAGCGCATGTCTGTTTTTGTTTTTTCTTTGATTTAGTAGGGAAAATGAAATTTTCACAAATTTTACAGACTGGTCTTTTTGTGCTTTTTCTCCAAGTGGTAGGAAGTTCTAGGAGTCTTACATATATAGGCCTATGTGTTATTGTAGCTCTGTCATGTTAAAATGCATCTGCTTTGGAAGGCTGTTGGAGGCATTATGTTTTGGGGTTATCTGTCTACATTGCATCTGTGTGCACAAGATGTCTTTAAACCTTTCAGAAATTAGATATGAGCCAGATAAGGAGAAAGAAAGATATGCCGCCAGAGTTTTTCTTTCTGAAGAACGGCCTATAGGCCTTTATGGTCACTTTTGAGACTTTGTTCTTTATTAAGTACACTGTACTTCAGATATCTATCAAATATTAGGGGAGAACTTTGTGGGGGGGGGGGGGAGTGGGGGTACTCTCTTAAAAGCCCTGCAAACTGCAGTTTTGCTATGTGGCTCCAAATCGCACAAGGGTTTTTACATGTGATGTGAGCGGTCATCTACTTGGAACGGACAGCAGAGATCATGAGCTCTCTTGGGTGGATTATAGTTTCCGTGATAAGCCGCCTGATTAATAGTGAATGCCATGAGATCGTCTGTAGTGATTGAGGCAGAAATCTGCCAAATGTATGTGAGCAAGCCGAGTAAGAGAGGGGGGCACAGATGAGAGCAATTAGCTGTGCGTAATTGATTTGTCATCACCTCCACTCACGGCCCCCAATTGGCTAGGACAACGATAATCAGCAACTCTGGCCAGCAGCGAGAGAGAGAAGGCACATTATGAGATACTGTATGTATTGTAATGTAAGAGGCCGTGTCATTCATGCCCATCAGATTTAGTCCTTACCACTCACTGGATATATGCAATCCTTGACATCATGCTAGGACAACATGCCAGTCGATATCAAAAGCAAATAGTGAGATAGAAACCCCCCCCCCCCCCCTTACACTGTAATCTGCCCCCCCCCCTCGCCCATTTACAATCCTGTAGAATGTTTTTTTTATTACTCTTTCTGTAGTACAATTTTATGTAGTGCAAATGTTCTTTCAGTTGTATTCAAAACTTGCAGTTCTTCCATACTATGTCTTGTGGAATTATGCCGCTTCCTCAAATTGGCAACATCAAGTCTCACAACTACAGTTTGTATCACCACCTGCAAAAGTATTCTGCAAAATGGCTTGTAATGTAGCACATATTGAACCTGCTAAACCCTCCTATAGACATTCTTTTAACAACCTGAATACTTTTGAGAAATTATAATTACACCATCTTTTCCCCAATTAAGTAGATGAAAATTTCCTGTCTCCCCTCTCATTTTTCCCCTCCCCTGTCATTCAAGTAGAAGATATGTCAGGGGCAGAGTTTAACTTTGATAAGTGACTTTTTAACTCTGAAAGTGGGTTAGAAGCAAAGTAAGCAAACTAAGAAATCATAAAATTTGAACTAGTGTGGAACTTTCTTTTCTTCATGCAGCTCAAAAGAGAACATGGAGGGATTTTTTTTTTAAAGGAGGTGTATAATCTTATCTCGTATGTCTTTGTTCTCCTTTATTTATTCAATACAGTCTTAGAGTTGGAATTCTACAAAGCTGTGTAAACAAATCTGTGATCAAATATTGATGCCTAAAGTGAGGGATGGGGTCAAACGAGGAAGGACGTAGAGCTTGCGACGAAGCTGTGATATTTCCCACTAGCGATCCCCCAGTGATGTCGAAGTGAATCATGCTGCAGTATCTGATGCTGCTCAGCTGTCTGATCTGTCAAAGCGCTAGTCTCAAACATGCGCTGATTGATTGGAAATTATTAGTTAGCAGCAAGTCGTACAGCCGTAGCGTAAGGAGCAGCGGTCGAAGGATAAGGGCTGAACTTCCTGCGGCATGCGATTTGTCACTTGACAAGCGTATTATGCAATTAGAGCTGCTATGGGTGGTATCGGTGGCATCGCGATACGGATGTACATGCAGTCCCGACCGTTCATGAAACGTTCTCCACAGTTCTGACATGCCATGGTGGGCTGGTTAAGAGTGCCACACACTTGTTGATCCCTTGTTTGCACCATGACTCAACTGGCAATCGCACCTTATTTTGACTTTGGAGTATAACATATTGTAAAGGCTTACATACATATAGGGAACATAAGAATAGACAGAATTATTATTATCATTTGTGTCTTTTTTTTTAAATTCTGGTCCCAGTTAGTTAGGCAATAAAAAGTATCATCTGGAAATTGCAAATCATTTTGATCTGCTGCACTACTCCAAAACACGTTACGAATATAAGACATAATGTGTTCATACTCTAGTCCTACACATAGTTTATGAGGCAATGACATGGAATAAATGAGCTTTCCTAATTTGTTTACTTTGCTTTTAGGTACCTGCAAACAACCCATTTAAAAAATAAAAGTATGAGTATATACCAGTGACTGATAATGGTATTTGAGCAATAAGATATTCACATTCCTCTCCTTCATTTAGACTTCCCCATTTTCTCTCCAGCAAGCACTTGATTAGATAATCTCCTCCTACAAATACATCCCATAGATACATCAGTGGACTTTGTAGCATTCATTACATTCTGTGCGAATGCTTTGATGGGAACAATGTTTGAGGCGTCCAAAATCAAACAGGAAGTATAGGAACAGAAAAATGGCTTGTGTGACCTCAAACTGGGTCACATGATCGGCTCTCGATAGCGAGCCGGTATTGATACAAGCCCCGGGTTTATTCTGTCTCTGCGGTTGCTTGAGATGTGAATGGCACCTTCGCATTCTGCGAGGAACCAGAAGAATGCTTTGTATTCTTCACTTCACATAGGCCATGATTACGTAGTTTTGATACCCCTGTCAGGCAAGTAATGACCCATAAAAACTCTGACTAGTGTGAACTCTTTATGTCGGAAACAGAAACAACATTTTAATGGGTCGGAAAATAGTACAGGCAAATGTCACAATACTTTCAAACTACAAATAAGAGCTTCTTCTACTAAGAATGTTGGGTATAATATAGTCATAGATAATAGTCATTGTTGTGACATGCTTTATCAGACAATTGAGATATGCAAAATCATGGCTTCACATGTTCAAAGCCATCTTTGTAAAAGAACAAAGGAATCACTTCATGTTACTACCATCTTTAATGGTTTATTCAAACAATGTATTTGAGATGATGTAATGAGAAACCCTGGATTTTTATGCATGATTTACCCTTGAGTAGATGTTTGACAAATCTCTTTCATTCAAAGACCAGTGTAGAGCTTAATGCAATATCCTTAGCAGTAGTTGTTTAGCTTGGATGAGGAATAGGAGGAAGAGAAGATGAAAAGTAAGGTAGTAGATGTCAAGTAGGGATGGAGGATAGGGTATAGGGATGGGTGAGGGGAAATTGGCATGGGGTATAGGGAATGGGGAATAGGCATGGGGTATAGGGAATGGGAAGGGGGATGATAAATGGGGATGGGGAAGTGGGAATAGGGATAGAGAATGGAGATGGGGAATGGAAATAATGATGGGAGAACAGCAAATGGGAATGGGCAATAGGGGGTGGAAAGGGGGTGGGAAATGGGTAATGGGACAGGGAATAGGGACGGGGGATAGGGAATAGGGCTGTGGTAAAGGGAACACGGATTTGGGAATGGGGATGGGGGATGGGGTATGTGGAGTAGGGATGGGGAATGGAGATGGATAATGGGGATGGGGATGGACAATGGGAATGGGGGTGGGCGAGGGAAACAAGGGATAAGGGAATAGGGATAGGGAATAGGGACGTGGAAAAGGGAACATGGATTGGGGAATAGGGAATGGTAATGGGGAATAGAGAATAGAGATATGTGGAGTAGGGATGGGGAATGGAGACGGATAATGGGGATAGGGATTGAAAATGGAAAAACGGATGTGGGAGGGGGGTGGGAATGGGGGGCAGGGAAGAAGAGTAGCTAAACTCTGACTTGATTCATTGAACCAGATTGCCATCATGTTCTCTCCCTTCAGAGTCACAAAATGGACTGGTTCCGTGAGCTGAAGAAGATCATGCTGGAGCTGATTGAGCTGCGGAGGCAGCTGTTGTCGGGCACCATGACGCTGGACGAATGTAAGGACGTGAAGTGCACCATCATGAGTCGAGTGGACTGGGGCAACTGTCGGCTTGGCCTTGACCTCGTCCCGAGTGTAGATGGCAAGATAGTGGACAGCAGCCAGTGCAGCTTGGTAGAGCTGCACAAAGTGGTCAGTAGCTTATAACAAGATGCTCCTTTTGTCAGCAAATCTTTGTTATTTTTTTTTCAAATTTAATTCTTGCCTAATGTTCCAGCATGAATAACCCTTTAGTTGAAATTGGCATGAGACATGTACAATGAAGGACCAGCTTTGTTTCCTGAGGATTTCCACCTATATGCTAATTACCTGATTTGAAACAATGATTTGCGACAAATTCTGTTGACAACAACCACATTTCATGTATCCCCTCAGCAGTCGTAGACTGGTTTGATGGTACATTTGTACGTAGAAACACATGAACTGTAACTTCTGGAGTTGTTTACCAAACCTGCGCTTCCACTTTGATTGGATTTGCCACACAGTGGGAATGATGCGTAGAGAGAATGGACAGCAGTCTCGATTGTGCGAACGGGGGATGTTCTGACAGCGTAGCTGGTTTCGAACCGTGCCACAAGGGGGCTCAGCTGGCCTCAATTTCCCTTACGGAACTGTGCAAAGACAAAGTCTGGGGTTTGCTGCTGGGGGGAGGTTCTGAGATCAATGCTGTGTTCTCTCTTTTTGTACTTTGTATTTTGTATTTTTTTTTTTTTACAGAAGGAACAAATATAATAGTAGGAAGGGACACACAGAATTGACATCATAGATGAATTTCCAGCGATGTACAAGAATGTAGTGAATTTGCAGTGTTATATTGTAAGAGATTACAAATTGTCCATGCTCATTGAGATCATGTCATAGAAATTATTTGTATAGGGCCCCATTTTTCTCTCTCTTCTTTCCTTCTATAAAACAACAACATCATAGAAATAGGATTCTGCCCAACAGCCTTAGAGTTGTTCATCCATCTGACTGATCTTTGAAGCCATTCAGAGCTAGGCTTAGCTGGATGCAGACTATGGTCATTTTGAGAATGTCTTCTACATCAAAATCAAACTTATGGAGGGTCAAATCTGTCAAGACAAAAATTGCATTTTAACAGAGCTGCCAAAAAGTCTCCATGAAAATGTCAAAATCTGTTCATGTCTAAATAAGAGAATATTGAAATCTCCCTGATTTGGGAATTATTTTTGCCCATTGAAATGCATGTAACACACAGATATCTCCCTGATTGCTGTGTGGAATCTCCCTGATTTGGATGTGGGAATGTTGGCAGACCTGCATCTAGATTGAATCTCTGTGAAGAAAATGTCAATCATGAAGACATTGGTGTAATTAGTTCATTCTTGTACCATTCACGTCACATTTTGCAGCATCTACGCAGTGCACAAGAAACAACAAGTTCGTCCCTGGTAAGTAGAGTGTGTGAAAGACAATTATGTTGTGTGCAAAATGTACTCACTTCAAAGACATAATCCAACATACGGCACCCTAATATACCAAAGCCATCGAACCCCATAATCCGTCCACATAATTACAAGTTACATTGATTGGTTAACTCTCGTGATTCTAACGTTTGACCCCTTGACTTATTACCTCTGACATTCTAATATCATTCAAGTTTGTCGAGAATAACATGTAAACTCCTGCATAGTTGTTAGGTCCTCAATTTTTAATACTACAATCCGCCCATTTGCCTCTAGTACACACAATTGTATCCTCATGGGTGTAATGCTTGTGTCAGTTCTGTATTTAGTAAGCTTCTATATATTTTTATTATTTTCTTTATCTGTGGCACTGATGCACTATGCATGCTTTTCATGGTTGTTCAAGGTGCAGATATATTGTACAATTTTTGTCTTGGTTCATGTCTTTGTGAAATATACTTCTGACATATTTGAGCATGCTCACATGAAGGTGTTTGTCATTGTATTATTTAAGCAAGCAGGTGTTTATCGATCACTTGGATCTGTCCATTATGCTTTAGGGGTGTGATACTTTAACTCTGATGCAATGCCTGCTGTAGAAAAAAATAACAAAAAAAGTTTGAAGTCATGACATTTGTTGTGGTGCAGTGATTTGCAGTGACTAGTAGATTGTTTAGAAATGATCCTTAGAGCTAGAGCATGCCAAACTGTGAAAAAAACATTTGACTTCTTAAGTTGCATTAGCCGTGAAATTCATTTGAAATGTTCTAGAAGGAAATAATGCATGTTTTCCTGTCTTCTTTCCACACCAAGTGTTTTGTTATGTTTCTTTCATTCAATGTGTGTTTCTTTCTGTTGGGTTTTCTTTCTTTTTGTCATCACACCTCCGATTTTTGTTCTTGGTTGTCCCATTTGCCACTGTGGTTTGAAAACCCCCGGCATGACCAAAACCACCCCCCGCCCCTACCTTTGACGGTTGTGCCGCCCACCCCTTCACCGTGTCATGGGATTGTCGGCCGAATAGCCGGTTCAGACCTCAATGCAACCATTGCTAGCACTTGTTTCTGTACAAGTGCCCAGTGAACCGGCCACACCACAAACACAGGTAAATTTGATGTGGTTCTTGAGGGGAGGCTAAGCTTTATGTGAAAACAATGTCTATTGCAGTCACAGTCACAATGTGACATTAAGCACATGGTAGTGGCACAGCATGCAAGTGTGTGTATGAAGGTTAACATGTTTCATTCAGGTGTAAGGTATAAATTATTAATTTGGATTCAATTGTCAGTGCTGGATGTCTCCGTATCAAAAAAATTGCATCATTCTATGGCCTATCTGTTGAATGCTCCAAAAGTTCACTTCTTATTTGGCTTTATTGCATTCTTCAAAGCTCACTGTCTTTGAGTTTGCTAGCAGAGTCAGACTCTCTTTGAAAGAAAGATCACCATCAAGTACATCAGAGTAGACTAAATACATCATTGCATTTCACACATTTCAAAAACCACTTTGTCCGCATTTCAGCAAATGAGCAAGATAAAATGGCAGTCAATAATGCGAGTCAATCTGAGACTGTGCGATGTACCCTATGAGCTGAAATTTTTGAGGTGGTTCTATTTTCACAAATTTTGCGAATTGCCTTTGAACTGTGAATATAAAAATACGCAAATAGAAAAAAAACACACACACACACACACACACACAAATATCAGCTGGATCGTACACACCTTGAAACTACTGTAACAGTAGATCTAGCTTTCTGCGGGGGCTGTGATGTAGTAGTGATATGTGTTACATACATGTACCTACATGCTAGCACTGTACTTCGCATGCAGAACACATTTCTTGTTTTTGTGCAGGAAATCACAGAGTAAAAACATTCACTGCTAGTATTGTTGCTAGGTTCTCATTTGTATTTGTTTCTCGAACGGTGAAGTAACAATTATTAGACTTTCTCAACTGCAAAAGTAACAACATGTGACAATGTGCGGCAAATAGCAATGCGTAAAAATATCTGTAGGTGAAAATTTCAGCTCGCACAGTATATGACTCAGCTTGACACATCCATGAAACTGTACTTAGTGGCGTTGCTTTCATTCTCAGCTGCTGATCACATTTTTATATGATAATAAATCATCAAGATTAGATGATAACATTAAAGGGATGGTATAGTTTTGGTTGAGATGGGGCTTTGAGTTTCCAGGTTTTTGTGAGATTATGAGAAACCTCTTTTGAGATATGAAAGAGCATGCAATTCTAAAGAGGAATTCAAAGTTTCTTTGATGAAAATTGTTTTTGAGGTCCGCTGTGTTTTACTTTGTTTGGGGATATCTCCGTCATTTCAAAAACAATTTTTATGAAATAAACTTTGAATATACCTTTATAGAATTGTATGCTCTTTCATATTTCATAAATGGTTTTTAATTATCTCGCAAAAAGTAAAGATCTGAATCCCCCATCTCAACCAAAAACTATACCATCCCTTTAAGAATACATTGTTCATGTTTGTAGTGGTTCCAAAGATCTAAAGGCAGTCAGAATGCTCTTCCGCAATACCTTCTGATTGTGAGTTGAAGACAAACTAGGGATGTGGCATGTTATTAGATGGATGTCATGCAGAATTTGTCTAGAAGTGTGATAAAGAGGCATGATGGCGGGTTTCAAAGGTTTGTCTCACTGTTCCGACCAAGCTGTATGATTATGGTCAAGTAGATAGGGGGTGGTGGGACACAAGAAACAATCAGCTTTCAAAACAAATAAAAAATCATGCTTTCTGTTTTGAGGTACAGCTATATTATATGTATTAAGAGATAGTGCCATAGTAGTTACCATTTTCTGAATGGTTCGTTCTGACATTACTTTCTGTGTTGGAAAATCTTTAGTTTTAGTTTGCGATTCAATTACTGTCATGTTTTCCTGTTCTTTGAAGCAAGTAGTGATCATTTTCAACTTTTCTTTTTTTTTTTTAGCTCCATTTTACACAATATCAGCGACACTAGGAACATGTAAAGATGTGCAACTCATATTTATTTTAATCTTGAAGCTTTGCTAAATAGTGCCTTGTTGTGTACACTAATAATGCAGTTTATGGGCTCTTGGTACCAGAGGCTATTTCACGCATGTGCACTCAACTGTGCTCTCTCAACTTCCAATTGATATCACTGACGCTTATGAGAAGAAAAATGGAAAACTAGTAAAATTGAAAAAGAAAATGATAGTCTTCAATTTAAGATGTAAATCGTAGTTTGGTAATAAATCATGTGATATCACATAGTATAAACATTATGGCATATGAATTCATGTCATACACAATCATGAAATGCACAACTCTTTATCACTAATTCAAAAGAGACCACCTGTGAAAGATTTTAATAGTCTTGCACTTATGACGAAAAACAATCATAATTTCTGAACTCTTCATGAGCTGTAATTTCAAAGGAGAAATCCAAAATCTGAACAATAATGAAAGGAAGCAAAGCAGGGACAAAAAATTCTATGAATGATGTAATTCTCTAAGTTATTTCTGCTGCGGATTATCTGGTAGATCGGTGATTGCAGTATTTGTGTGAATTGTATGGGATATCATGTAGATCTGCAGGTATAGGTTAAAGAAGTGTAGATTGTTACATATTGTGTATGTGTGTGTGTATATATATGTATATATATATATGTACAAGTGTGTGTGTGTGTGTGTGTCACATGATACAAAGTATACAGATGCAAAGTAAATTGTAATTGAACCTTTGAAAATAGTTGTAAATAAATAGCTTGAAAACACTTTCATATGAAAGAATAATATTGAAAAAAAAAGGGATATCAGGAAAAATTATTTCCTGCTATCAATGATACAAGAAAAGTTAGATAAACATTTACATTTGCTCTTATTCTCATAATTTCTTGTGATAGAATCCTGTGAGGAAGACAAAAAGAGAGATTTCCTGTCAAAAGTTTAAAGCTTTACCACCTCAAGCACAATATGGAACTTGATATCAGGAACCGTTATACATAATTGCATCGCAGTAGTAGTAGTTAACAGCAACAATAGAAAATATAATTTTTAGAGTCTCACATAACCATCTGAATTGATGCAAACATTTTTGTTTCTTTTATATTTAGCATATACTTTAAATTTTTATTAACATTTTTATTAACTTTTTTTATCAACATTTTTAACAACTTTTTTTTTTCCACCAATCTCACCATGGCATTAACATATCTTGTCAAGCACAACATCTTGATAACAAGAACAGACATTATTCTACTTGTCTTAACAATCATTTGCATCAGATTATATTATGTAAAATGTGTTCACATGTATTCGCTTTGCTGCCTGACTTCTATCTGGGCTGTTGCGTGGCAATGCACGGGTGTGAGGGAATATTTAGTTCTTGATGCTGTTCTTTATAAAAATTGTGGCAATGATGTACAACATATGTGTGATAGTTGTTGGGTTTTTTTTTTCTCTCTCTCTAGCTCTGCATTAGTTCAAACAAATCACACAGTCATACAGAATGAACATCGTCTGACATACAGGAAATGAAAATTAGGGTCGAATTTGTGCTCTGTCCATATCAATTACATATGCCTGCTACAAGCTGTGGAGAAACATGCAGATGATATTATATGGGTGTATCACAAAATTAGGTTCTATATCTTATTGTAATAAAAGGCATGTTGTGAATGGTAGTCCAGATAGTAGTGCTTAATAAAGTGTTAAAGGAAACCAAAACGTAAAGAGAAATGTGTATTGAATGAAAGCAGCAACATTAGTAGAACACATTAGTGAAAGTTTGAGGAAAATTGGACAATCGATGCAAAAGTTATGAATTTGTTAAATTTTGGTGTTGGAACTGCTGGATGAAGAGACTACTTGAGTTTATGGCATCATGTGCGGACAACAATTCTAAAGAAAATATAAAGAAAATTGAACATGCTTTCACTTTTCTGGAATAATGAAAGAGCACTTGACTAACGGCTTTCAGATGGCAGGGGGAATAATTACTAGCCTTAACATATGTCAGTATCATGTTGATGGAATGTGTAATTTTCATGAAAAATGAATTTTTGTGGAATTCCCTGTATATTTTCTTTATATTGTTGTCCACACATGACATCACAACCTCTAGTAGTCTCTTCATCAAGTGGTTCCAACACCAAAGCTTTAAAAATTCACAGCTTTGCATCGATTGTCCGATTTTCTTCAAACTTTCACTGTTGTGTTCTGCTAAGGTTGTTGCTTTCACTCAATCCACATTTCTCTTTGGGTTTTGGTTTCCTTTAAGTAATCGCTTTACCAACTACAATGTGGCATTAGAGATGTTCTGTGGTGTTATTGTAGAATAGTATTTGTATATCTAATACATGCTTTTATGTATGAGATTGATGTCCCGGCCATAATGGAACCCACTGGCAAACAAGTCTATGAAAATGAAACCAGGGCCCTATTTCATAAAAGATGTTAGAATAGCAAGTCTTGCTGAAGTGGCAACTTCCCATAGCAACAGCCAATCAAGAAGCTGGATTCTTGTCGTTACTATGACAACTGCCATTCCAGCAAGAGTTGCTAACTTATCAACTTTTTTTTTTAATGAAATGGGACCCAGATGTCCCCTCTTAATTGCACTGCATGATGCACACATTATGATTTTAGTCACCCGGTGGTTGTCATTGTGACCTTCAGTATGTTTTTGAATATATTAAAATGTTATGCATGGTTACAAACGGTATAATAAAATGTCTAAAATGTGTTAAAATGGATGAATCCTGCTGGTTACCTCACAGTCCGTCGATCCCCCGGAGACCTTTGCCCACCACCTCCACTTGCAGCTGGTAAACTTCGGCATCAACACGGGAGAGGCGGCCGAAGCCTTCTTCGCCCTCTATGATGCCAAAGAAAACATCTTCATCACGTGAGTCTCGGCGAAGCGCCTCATTACATAATAGTAGCCCCTCCCACAAGACACTGTAGATCAGTAGAACATGTTCATCAAAATCTTAACTTATTACTTGTAGGCATCTGATATGTCACACATCATATCAATTTGAAATTACAATATTTTGGAAGCAAGGGGTTAGATTGCCAGCTTGTCTTATACACTTTATATTTTCTTGCTGATAGCAGCACCAAAGATGTCTGCACATGAAATGCTTCTTGTTGATGTAACATTTCACAAGAGCCTACATCCACATGCACTGGAAATCATAAATGCATTTTTTTTCCAATCTTATGAAGGATAAAAAGTTTGTGATGTCTGATTGTGACAACTCATTTATCAATTGTTATCATATGCCGTGGATAACCTAAAATAAATATCGCTTCATTCTGTGCACTCTCGAAGGCAGTGAGGTATAGTATCTTTCAAAGGAACTGTTCTCCGTGGTTTCGACAAGATGCATGCAAGGACCAGCAATATACCACACTACATTACATCAAATGCATTAAAAAATGTGTTGTTACAGAATGTCATCCTGGCAACAGATTGCACAAATGATGTACTTTTGAGGAGTTAGTAGGAATATTTTTATATGCAGACAGCTGTGATATATGCTTATGACTAGTGTGACTGTCATATAGCTAAAGCAGAGTCCTTGCAGTAGCCTTTAAATTTATGCTTCCAGGGCAGCTGTCTAGATGGGCACAGTAATGTTTACTTGTGACAAACAGTGTCAAGACTTTGGCGCTGAGTTGGCCCTTGATTTACCAGCATACAGTATAGCCGCAGCATACTACTGTGAAGGTCTCAATCTACAGGCGACCATCCACAGCGGTTATGGCTGTCGTGAAACTGAAACTCTCATTTCAATTAATCAGAAGGAAATGAGTCTGAGTACTAAACCAGGACGGTTCTTTCATTTTGCTGTCGTAAAGAAAAGCTTTGGATCGACGGATACATGTACCATGCATGTTTACATGAAATCATACTTTAGAGTTGCAACCCTGAAAGAGACATACTCTGGATTAAATAAACATAGAAATGGTCTCTCAATCAACATAAATGGAACACTTGTACGACAGAAAGTATTTTATACTTACGTCTTACTGGAGATACAGTAAACGTTCATTGTCTCTTTGTAACAGTTGAATTCTGTAGTATTTTTCTTGCCATAATGATTTGTAATATAAACAATGTTTGCACTGATGTCTGTGTGCATGTAGGCCCTATGTATTTATGTATGTACATATGTATGTATATTATATCTATTTATGTAAATACATATTTTTTATATATGTATGTTTACATATATGAATATATAGGTATATATCTACATAAAAAACATGTTGTTATTGTATATATTGACAATACAGTATGTGTACTGGAGAGTGTATGCATGATACTGTCAATCTCTGTTACTTCCTTGGGATTCATTAGCAACGGAAATGCACACACGGATTCGCAGAATTTTTGTTTAGTAGAGAGTCAAGCTCGTGCCGCACATTACTGAAAGATAAGAGCATTAGGAGCCCTCCACAGAGAGGAAACCCAATTCCACCACCCCAAGATCCCCAGTTTGAATTATATGATGATTCTTGATTTCCAGGGAGAGGTTTCTTGCCAAGTTCAACAAGCAGGGTGCTCCTCTCAACGTGGAGAAGATTGGGAACCTCGTCACCATTTTCACCGTGAGTGTCTCTGTCGTTGCTTCGTCCACATCAGGGCACTCTGTTGGCGCAAAACTTACCCCGAATTTTACCACATGTTTTGATGCATTTTTGTATAAAAGCTTTAGATGATATGTGCTTAAAACATCAATATAATATTCTTACAGCAGAATGTCAAATTTGGGATGTGAAGCAGGATATTAGTATCCTATGAATCACAGACTAAATTCATTTGTCTTTTCATTTTTCAGATGTCACTGTCTGTGCGTAGTGTTACTGTCAAAGGTGATTTGCCTAGCAGAAAGTACAAATTTTGATCAAATCACGGAATGTGAATATCATTTTGTACGAGATGTTTTGATTTTGCCAAAACATACCCCTTTCCATTGAAGTCTGAATGAGATGTCTTTGTTTCCATCTAAAAGGGGCAATTAAAGGCATAATTTACCATTTGCAGATGAACCAAAAACACAGCATTAGTGCTTTAAAATAGTCTAAAATGTGAGTTAGGGATAGAAACAACCACTGTAAGAATTTGAATCTGTATTATCAATGTTAAGTATTGTTAAATACCTAAAATGTGAACAATAGTTATAATAAAAATGTTTCCAGACTAAACCGTCTACAGTTATGGTTTATTAAGAAAAATACTGATATCTCCTTATATTTTAGGCTTTATTGCGAAAGTTTTATATGTAGGATGTTTTGAGATACAGCAGACCTACACATATGCATCAAATGTGATATCTTGAAAACTTTTTAAATCACTGCTCCCAAAAGTATTAGAAACTGGACCTTTAACACATAATTTATCAAGTTTGTAAACTTACAATCAACGTCCTTTTATGTACATTATATATTGCATATGCAGAGTGAGAAAGTATGACCAGATACATGTTATGTTTACTTTTAAGAAACAGGATAATTCTCAGGGGAAAAGGACAAAAGAGCTCAAAGATGGCATCAATCTTGGATACAATTTATTGATAAACTATAGATGATGTGAGATACTTTGAAAGTCCTTGTGAGGCAACATGTTGAATATGAAGAAATTGACTGCTTTTTGCTGTTTTTGTTGTTGTTGTTTTTGTCTTGTTATTTCCTGAGTAGGACTTGAGCAGCAAGGACTTGGAGCGCGACCTCTATCTGACCTGCCACATTATCCGATGTGGCCAGATGCAGGCCGGCCGTAACGTAGACCCCAAGAGGCAACTGGCGTTCACCTACAGGAGACCCTACGGATACGGGGGTGAGTCTAGCACCCCTCTCGGATCTATCCCTTTCTCGTTCATTAAATGTCATTCAGCTGTGAATGCCATCGATGTGTGTCTTGTTTTTGTCTCGGTCTTGTGTGAATGCTGTTTGACAAGCTGTACTTTCGTAGCCAACCATGTACCACACTCTTTATTGATTGATTTGATCTCTATTGTCAATTCAAGGAAATTTGGTTTAGATTTGATTGCAAGAAGTCCTGGTCATTGAGGTGAGAGTGTTGTAGTCTTGGCAAAATCGGATTTCATAGAACTTGTGAATGTATTGTGCAATTTTACATGATGAAACATTAACTCTTGGCGAATCTAGAACTCTTTATGATAATTTGTTTTTCATCCAAATGCTTAATTTTGAGATAAGTTGAACTCAAGAGGGTTGACTCACATGGCACTTACAAATCTCCCTATCACATATAAATATAAGCATTTTGCCACTAGTGGTCGGGCCCATACGTGGCCGTATGCTGTGTGCAAACAAATGAGGGTAACCTTACGCACCCACCCGCATTATGTGGCGGTCAAGTGGGTTCACACTTTCGGTGGTTCACTCATGTACTTCCGGTAATGCGCAGTTACTGTTCAGCAGGCACCTACAGAGTGTATACCATGCGGTAAATGACATCTAATTTTCCCCTTTTTATCACAACTAAAACATTGCCATTTCACAATTGAAATACATTATCATATCATATAACTTGATATTTCTTTGCCCAACACATATCAGTTGTGAAGAAAATCAACAAAACTATGGTAGTTTGGGGACAGATGTAGTGCTCCAAATTTTTTGTGAACGCTCAAATAGAGCTCGCGCAGTCCACCAGCACAGTATTGCCGACTCTTTGATATGAAAATTAAAAAGCACCGTCGCCGTTAAGAGTTTTGACAGTTATATGCGATAGGGAAAATTAAACATACCTGTGCATGTGTTGGAAATCAGGTTGTATTTATGATTATTGCATAGCTGCCAGGTCTCGCTGATTCTGCAAGATGCTGTATGGAAAATTTGGTATCTCTTCATGTCCTGATGAGTTAAAAGTATGCAATATTAGAGAGTATAATTCCATTTCAAGTATGTTCATCTTAAAGAAACCTGTGTACATATTGAGTAAGTTTTGAGGTGGCGAGAACTTTTTTTTCCCCTTTGTAACATTCGATACCAGCGCTCAATAAGTGTTGATACATTTGCGTGGGATGTGTTAGTACTTGTTTATGTCTGTCTCTACCTGTCCAAATAAACACCTGTACCTGTCTTTGTGTACATTCATGTATAATATTGGAGGAAGTTTGCCATGCTCATTTATCACTCATCCCAGGTATTGTGCTCAAGAGGATATACCCTCGAAATATCCATTGTTGCCTCAATAACAGAGATTGAAAAGCAACGCTGAACAACACAAGTAATCAATAAAAATGCAATATATTCTCACCTTTCATATCTTGAACAATAACTACACTTTTGATGTAGTGTTTCATTCAGTGTTTGCCAATATTCTCTCTCTCTCTGTCTGTGTTTGAATCCCAGTGCTGAAAATATCCCACTTTCTGACCATGCTTGATGATGACACTCGAGGAGGGAAAGAGGAAGTCATGAAGATAATGTAAGTTTGGCACAGAGCATCGCCCACTGAACCTTTCTCTCAAGGTGGCACACTGAACTCCAATGCACCTTTCTATCTTGCCTCATCATCTATTGCCAGCCCTTTATCAATTCATTGATTGACATCAGCAATAGAAACTCTAAAAATTTAACCTCATATATCAATAGATAGAGCTATTGAGTTATTAATAGTCAAGATAAATATTGAGATTCTCTGTGTGTCAAGTTTTAATTCATATGAACATTTTTGTTTGAAAAACTTTATCAATAGATCTATCACATATATTCAAGTGCAAAATGTAGGCAAGAATAAAAGCATGTAAATTTGTACAATGTAGAATGACAGCATATAATCTTTTATGGCAAAAATATTAAAAGCTGAGCATATATGCAACATTGTTGATAATATCCATTAGTTATCAAGAGAAAAATTATGGGTAGATTCAACATTTTGACAGTTCATCAAGAGCTGTATTCTCTGCCTAGTTACAAGGCATGTAATTTATTTTAGTCATAAAGCTGAAGTGAATTAACAAAAGTACTTTCATATAAACTCCAAATCACTATATGTCAATAGCAGCATGCCCACAGTTTAGTTCTATGTAATTGAATGATTAATGAATTTGAAAATCTGTGTCCAGTATTGTATTAAAGACTTTGTGAGTTTATCATATCACAACATTCTGCCCAGCATGCTTTGAAATATTAACAATCAGTTGAATTGTTTGTATTCTCTACTTTCTTGTGTGTGCACAAATGCAAATGAATGACAGTTCTCATGTTTCTGAGATGCTGAATATCTTGCTCTAAAGGAAGTTTCACATTTGGATTGCTATGGATATTGAGACTGTACAGTGTCACATTTCCTCTTCAATACATTTTCCAGCTCACTCAAAGACAACCAGGACAATGAAAAGGATTTTGCAACACTGCACGAGCAACTGATTCGGAATACTGGAAGGAAGGGTGGCACAAACGCCGCCAACGGTGTCGGTGAGTTCATGCTTTCTGTTCTCGTACCAATCACAACTCCTGCCCTATTGAGTTGTGGGAGACCACACTCACATATATAGGGATCCTGCCAAGTTTCGCTTCTAAAGCACGGTCGTGACAAATGGGAGAAATTGATAGCTCTAAAGTGATGCGTTTATGCTCAAGGAGCAGTTAAAATGCACATCTGTCTTTGTTGCAGATTATCCATCTGAAATAGCTGCTTTCATGCAGAAAGGCTCTGCAAAAGATACTGGCTTAAAGATGGCCCTTCCCTTTTGCATTCCTTCCCAAATGGAACAGAACATTATATATTGTACCAGAATGACAAGACTATTGTAAATCTATAACATTTCTGTGATATTTGAAGGTTGTTAGCCGTTAAAATTCAAATAATGCACCAAACGCTCACCATAACGTATTCTGTGTACTAGGCACAGCTGCATACATTGATCCTCCTGTGGTTGTAATATGATACTTATACTTCGAACAACAGATATGCATGTTAAAGCTGTCAGAAAAGAAGAATTCACTAGCTTCTCTTACTTTATTATCAATGGCAAATAACAACACACCACTTACATGAATTACATGTACAACTAAGTGCATCACACAGGTCTGTAAAACTAGACTAGTAGTTAAGATTCGTAATTTTTTCGTAGTACGAAAAAATTATTCAAATCTTAACAGTCAATTTAACTAAACAAATAAAGACCCTCTTGAGTTCAAAATTTACAGGAGGTTTCGAAATAGTGTTTTCTTCAATACATGTACCTAAGTGTTCTCACCAATTTTTCAAAAATTTGCATGCAAAAGGGATTGGCTGTCTTTAAAGTGGGAGGCATGATGTGGTAGTCATCTTCATCATCATCATCAGCTTAATCATCATAATCATCGCAATCATAATCACAATCAATGTAACAACAAAAGAATTGTTGCTGCTGTTTTGTCTACTGTTGATGATGTTGTTCCTGTTGTTCTATTAAATGCAGTGAAATATACTATAATAGGCAGCACTGTAGACTTCAGTGTTTTTCATTACACCATTCGAGTTAACAATATGTACAATGAGAAACTTGGTGGTGAATACATATTTGCCTTGATACATTCATAACATCTGAACAACTGCTACTGGGGAAAGTCACTCTCCACATTCGCACTGAAGTGCATACTAAAAAAAGAGGAAATCCACTCCAAATATATGTTAGTCTGATAAAAAAGAGTAAAATCTTATGAGTTCAGCTGTAAAAATTTGACTGAAATCAAGTGAAAAATAAGGAAGTTATAACATATTGAAGTTTTGCTAATTTCTGCAAAACAGTTCTTGTACAGTGGATATGAATATGCAAATGAGTGAGCTAAACATGTCATACCATCACAATTTTGCATTGATCGTGTACACACACAAAAAAAATAATAATAATGAAAATGTAATGTTTCCGTCGGTGAAATCTGAAACATGATGCTTTTCCTGGTTGAATAACCTTAAGAATAGTGATTAGTGTGAAATACAAGGATTTGAGCCTTGGACATAATTGTGTTTGAATGAAAAAATGGAAATTTCAAAATTTTATGTACAAACTATATGGGAAGTTGTGAGGGAATGACATGCTCACTTTGCCATTTGCATATTCATATTGACTGTTCTAAGAACTGTTTCTCCCCAAAACAGAGAAACTTCGAACTGTCATATCTTCCTTATTTTTCACTCGATTTCAGTCAAATTTTTACCGTTGAACTCGTAATATGTTACTCTTTTTTATCAGACTAACTTATGGTAGGACTGGATTTCCCCTTCAAGTAGAAACACAACACAATGCTACCCTACTGTGTAGTCCCACAAACTACATGTACATCCTACTGCCAGGCAGCGTATGTGTAGACTGCACAATCAGCAGAGTCAATCTTGGATTGGTAGTCAATAACCACTTTTGGAAGGAAAGGAAATCCCTGTCATTGTTTCTGTGGATTTAGTCATCATTTTTAAACATTAATCAGAGACAATGGAAGTGTTCCAGCCAAAGCATATTCCAATTATTAAAGTGAATGGGTTGAGATTCTGATTTAAGCATTGAAAATAGCCCAGAAAATCTTTGTTACAGCAAATTTTAGTACTCCTAATCATCATTCCCTCTGAAGTTAATCCGGATCATCTGGTTTAAACTTTGTGCCATACATCGTAATAGCAATGATAGTAACAGTGTATTTTCTCTCAGTCATTATCACTATTGATTTCCTCTTGCCATAATCATCAAGTTTATTTATCTATTTCTATATATCTATTTATTTCTAGCTTTTAAGGGATCGTATAGTTTGGGTTGAGACCTAACTTTAGGTTTCCAACACTTTTTTGTTGTTGTGAGATAATGAGAAACCACTTATGAAATGTGAAAGAGCATGTAATTCCAAGAGGAATTAAATTTCACTCGATGAGAATTGGTTTTGAAATGGCTGAGATATCCAAAATAGACGGATTGTAATAAAAGGTGGGACCTACCTTTTATTATGATCGTTTTGTTTCACTTTGTTTTTGTTTGCCTCAGCCATTCCAAAACCGATTTTTATCAAATAAACTGTGAATTCCGCGTACAATGGTATGCTGTGTACTATTTCATAAGTGGTTTCTTGGAATCTCACTAAAGGTTAAAAGCCCAATTCTAATCTCTACCAATACTATACCATCCCTTTAAATCAATTTATATATTATCTATATAGCAAATATGTATCTATTTTCAGGTTCACTCATGAGCATATGTATTTATTTATGTATTTTGATACAGGTATCACTGTGAAGTTATTGATCCTGCATGGCCACATGGAGGTACTGAGGAAAGAGAAACATCTTCTCTTTAGTAGAGGTCCCAGCATCACTCGCAAGCTGGGCTTCAGTGACATCATCATGCCAGGTAATATAAACAGGGCTTCAGTGACATCATCATGCCAGGTAATATAACGTCCCTCTGGTGACAAGACCTTGTATCTCAAATTTTTGGACAAGGACTGGAACAAATACATGTGTAAGACTAGATTACGGAGGGGAGGGGGAAGGAGAACACTTGTATCTCTCTTTCCCACGTCGCAGTAAGTTTCAGGCAAATGGGGTTGCTGTGGCCTCCTGGAACATGGTGTAAAGGTAGCATTAGCTATGACAGACAAGAGTGTGATTTTCAAATTTGCCAGAAACAGACAAAAAAGAATAGACTGATATACAAGAGAATTGCTATTTGTTACTGATCAGTCTGCATGCTCCTTTGAAGTTTGTTTAGAGAGCTACTCACCCTTAGAGAAGTGTTGGTGATAAGCGGAATACATGTTCTTTTCTTTTATACGTGTTGGTATCCTGCAGCACAAGCTACATGTATATACTCTAGTGGCTGTCAGTCAGACTGTGACACGACTATTTTATCACTCTTGTTATTTTACCATGGAGCCAATATCATAGCCATTGTTGGTTTTATGTGTTTACAATGTGTGTTGAATGACACGTCTTCATGACAGAAATTTCTTCGCTGCAAAGCAAGCGATGTTATGAACTCAGTACTCGCAAACTGTCTCGCCATGATTGGAATCCCCCAATCGTATGTGTGACATCACACTGGGCAAAAGTCACAAGACCTTAGTTTGAGGATGGCTACTGCTAATCATCTGTGAACACTTCATCTGTTGCTTTGACAGTTGGAAGTTATTTTGAATGTTTTGTAAGTGTCTTCCAGGATCAGAGCCCTACTGTACTGAAGCATGTCCTGTAAAAATTGTCATTGTTACTACAATACCAACAAGATGGTGTGTATCTTATCTGAATGCGTCATCAGTTGCGTCACTTTTGATGATGAAGAATTTGAACATGGCACAGCATGGCTATTTTTCTCTCCTTTTGTGACATTTTATAGATTCATTTATGTGATATTTTGGTATTTTCTTATAGATGACTTGAGGAATGACTTATTCATCTCTCTGGAACGAGCAGAGTTCACCGACAAGAGGAAAGAGTTTCGCAATATAGAGGTCACAATCTGCGTCATCGATGATAAATGGCAGAAGCTGGTAAGACTGGGTGGCAAGAAAGTTTGTTAAGTCACATTGACACTTGCACACATTTGGGTTTTGTGCATGGTTTGCGCATTGGCACATACCATTTGTGCTATTGTGGGAAACAGTCGTGGTAGTGTGCGGGAGGATGCTGGCCAATGCAATCAATGCGTGGTAATATTTTCAACGTGCTCAAAATTTTGGCATGACTAACTTTTAGGCAACTTGTGTGTACCCTTAACTATGCCGAAACCTCCATGAACTATGTGCAACCTATGCGCTAACTAGCTGATCCAGCCCGTGCCATATGCAGGGCAGTGAAGCAATACATGAACCAGTTAAAACAAGTCTCGTTACCGAAAAGAATTTTAGAAAAGACCACTTCAAGTATATTGTGGCAACGAACAGCAATACGTGAACAATGCTCAAGTATGTTGTGAACATGACGTGTCAATGTGCCCTGAAAATTATGCATTTTGTGAACTAATCATGAATTTGACATGACCAAAATGGACTATGTGCCACTGAATGGCATGCACTGGCATGTCATAGCGTGGGGCAGTGCAGAAGCCAAATTAATGCAAGTGTCAGGATGGCATTACTCTTGGAAGGGCTATCTGTCATCCAGAGATTCTGCCCACAAGTGTTTTCCGTTATGAAAGAGCTCCTTAGAGTGGGTCTGTATGTATTTTTCAGCATTCAACATATCAAATCATGCTACACGTCTCATCAGCTGACTGATAGAGGAAGAAATAAACACCAGAGGCCCAACAAAAAAGGCCATGCTGGAAGAAGATGTCATTCACTGCAATCCTATTTCTGTTTTTCCTCACTCTCCAAATGGAGATCAGGTTGCACATTGAACTGAAATATTAATTTCAGCATAATGTTTGTCCCTATTTTGAAACAACTATTGTACAGTGCGCTCCTATTATAATGAACATAGTTATAACAAAATTTCTTTATGATGGAGTTATAATCTAGGTTCCAAATTATGGCTGTATATCTTTATATACTTTTTTCAATGTGCTCTTGCTCTTTGTCTTCATTTTTCACTTTTTTTTTCTCTTTTTTTACTTTTAGATATTTTCAATAATATGTTTTTTCCTCTTGTGAGTTTGATCAGCAGAAATCTCTCCTTTCTCTTTACCCCGAATGCACCAAGCCCTGCATATGTCTCGTGGATGACGAACCACCGGAGAAGGAGTATCGCTCTGTGGTGTACCGTCGCAACATGTCGCCGCGGTGGAACGAGATTGTGCGACTGAACGTTCCCATGGAAACCTTCAAGGACACCCATCTACGCTTTGAGTTTCGGCACTGCTCTAGTGAACCCAGTACGTAATCTTCAGGCTTCTGTGGTAATGGGTTGACTTAGGCTTTGTGGCTTCTTGTTTTGCTTGTGTGCATGAGAGATCCCCATGGATAGTGGGGATACATTATGGTATGTACAGTTTGTTTGCAAAAAGTGAAAAGTCCGTTTTTTTAACCTGTTGAGGACGAGTCCTGAGAATACTTGGGGAGGTGTCTGTGGGAAATGTGTGTTATAGTAAAATCAGTCTGTCCTCAACAGGTTAATAAGTCAATTTTTTTTTGTTAAAAATCTTTGACCCGAATTCACGAAGGTGGTACAATTGAAAACATGATTTAAACCATGGACAATTTGTAGTGTAGTGCCAAGTGTCGCATGGCCTTTTTCGTTACAAAATCAGTCATTTCGTTGATGAAATGACCATTTCGTTGAAGAAATAACCATTTCATTGACAAAATTGACAAAATATTCATTCCGTTAAAGAAATGATCATTTCGTCAATGAAATGACAACATTTCGTTGACGAAATGACTGATTTCGTAACGAAATAGGCCATGCGACACTTGGCGCTCCATACAAATTTTCCATGGTTTAGACCATGGTGTCAATTGTACCACCTTCATGAATTTGGGCCCAAGATGTTGCACGCGGATGATGTAAAGATCAGTTATGAATTTTGTTGAATTTATGATGATGATGACCTCGTTTTTTTTTATGTACAGAAAAGCGAGAGAGGGAGAAGCGGCTTTTTGCCATGGCCTTCATGCCCCTTATGAAGAAAGATGGCACGGCGGTGGAAGATGGAATCCACTCCCTCTTCGTCTACAAGGTTAGTTCCTTTTAGTCCAGTGCTTACAGTGGTCCCTGCTTTAGCGAGACATGTCTGGAGTGGGGGGGGGGGGGATACCACAATGGAAACTGAGCACTTGAATCATGCACAATGACAGGAAGTAATGCTCATTACAACAAGCATATCTCATCTTGGTTTAATCCGTTGAGGACGAGTCCCGAGTCCTATACTCGGGCAAGTGTCTATGGGAAATGTGTGTTGTAGCAAAATCAGCTCGTCCTCAACAGGTTAAGCTACAGACTATTGCCAGAGGATATCTGTATGACCTGACTGAAACATTTACATGTATGTAAGCGTCTAGTCAAAGTGATCCTCAGAGATGCCTACTGTCACTTTTTTGCAGTATTTTGTCCTGTTTTTAGCCAAAAATGCTGAAGGTCTCATGGAAAATATTGCTTTTCCAATAATGTATTACTACACATGTCAATTGCAGGTAAGGTAATAATTACTGTTTTTCCACCAAAATAACTTTTGAGCTCTGAGAATGCTGCAATGGTGTTCACAAGATTGGCATCCGTGGACCAATTGTTTGTATCATTTTGAGCCAGCCAAAACTTAAAATGCACTTGTTACAGTTTCACATATACATAAGATAATTTATTGGGGTCATGAGCATGTATTTTGGCCTTAAAGGGGATGGCTATAGTAACTGATCAGTGGGAATCAGTGGGAATGCTGGGGGATGATTGTTCCAATCCTTGTGGGATTCATTTAAGAGTACATTATGTATCTATTGTTGTGTGAAAATCATTTGCTTCTGAATGGTCTCATATTCAAGAAATGTGCAGTTTAATCGCCCCGTCACTGTACAGGCATGCTAACCTGGAAACATTAAACTGCACATTTCTTGAATATGAGACCATTCTGAAGCAAATGATTTTCACACAACAATAGATACATAATGTACTCTTAAATGAATCCCACAAGGATTGGAACAATCATCCCCCAGCATTCCCACTGATTCCCACTGATCAGTTACTATAGCCATCCCCTTTAAGATCACAGTGTAGGATAAGAACTCTTTGACTTTGATTGTATAGAGTTTATGTCAACACCTCCAGTCATAAAATTAGCAGATCATATCACAAAAATATACTAATTTGTTTATGGCAGTGCTCTGAACACCATGACTTCAGCAATGCTGACCAGTACCTCAGGCTGCCCTACTGCACGGCCGACCTCGTCATCAAGGGCAATTACCCCGGCAATGACGCACTGGAGCACAACAACAAAGACACGTTTGAAGTCCGCACAGTCATCTGCTCCACTAAGCTCACTCAGAACAGTAAGTTCTGTCCTTATTTCTTTTACCACCACATGAGCTCTTGGTGGAAAGTCATTGAGAGTAGCAGCTGCGCTGAAAGTAATTTTAAAGTTTAGTGTCCTGTGTTGTAATTTGTTGGCTCCGTATATGTGGCTTCAGTTGTCATCGTTTGCTGACTATTGCAGAGGCACTTGTCAGCAAAGAGGAATTTCAAGCAGTTGGTATTGTTCAACCATTTCCTTGGAGGTATTTAGAGCAGACCTCTTCACCCGGGTTCACCCTGCTCATTGCAATAACTATTTGTTGGATGATTTATATATAGCAGTTTTGACTCTTGTACACTTGGCCTCCACTTCACGCCTTATACATAGAGCTGACTAGAGTGTTCTGATACAAAAGTAAATTGGTCACAAATGTTATCGTAAAATGCTCAGGCACTACCCCAGGTGATTTCAAGTTCAAGAAATAAAGTTTGTGACATATCATGGATATGATATTACCAGTGAACGAGTTATCTTGGTTGTGGTATCCAAGTCATTGATGCTCATATTCAAACCAAGGAGAGTCAGATGTCAGCCTGTGAGCTAAACCCAATTAGTTCTTCTTTCCGTATTGAGTTTTACATGCATACTGTGGATTCGCAAAGTTCTGTGTGGTCAGGCATGATAGGATGGCATGATTATGTACATCATATAAATCTACCTCTCTGTCATTATGAGTGTGTTAAAGCTCTCCTAAAGCATACCGAACCACCATGCCCATGCCAGAGAAGTACTCGAACACTCCCAAAGTGTGTCGTACCGTACTGTGCCAAAGTGGATCTCCCACCTTTAATGGGCCTGAATGGGAGACTGCCAGCAGAAGTTAAATTTGAAATTTCTCATGTATCTTTTTGACATTAACACCTCTTGGAAACTGAAACTTCCGATTTGATGAGTGTGACAATCCTCGCTTTACATGATGCTTCATGTCACTTGTCGAAACTGCAACACAATAGTTGGATCCCATCAAACCTCTGCTGTACCATTACTCTCATATGACCGATGTTCTGTCTTCATAAAAACTTAACTGTCAAAACTGTGTGGGATCTTTAAAAAAGCTACCACAAAGGGGGTGCTAAGAAGCAAAGCGGAAACTGGTATTCCAGATTTCACTGTTCTCAGCGTCTCCTTACTCATATTTCTTTATGTGATCTATTCTCCCATAAAACCAATCATTCACAGATAAACTAATCTATCTCTTGAACTCTTCTTTTTTTTCCTTCTTCATTGCTATTCATGGAAGACCAATGGTCCTCTTGACACCAGGCTGGCTGTGTCTTCATGTACCTCGACGCTGCACCTTGAGATAAACTTATTCTAGAAATTAAAACCTATCATAGGATTTTGTTGTTGTTGCAGCACTTTGAAAGCTCAACCTCTTATTCATCATGCAGAAGAAAAAATTCTTCAGCGCTGCCTTATGATAGCTGTAATTTCCTGATATTTGAAATGGAAGCCATGGAAACAGTGTTACTGTGAATCTCCAGGCATTCACCTTTTTATTTCCCTGCTCCTTCCCTTTCCCTCCCCAATCAGTCAATCTCCTTGGACTGCTGAAATGGAGACAACACCCAGATAGACTCCACACCATCTTGGAAAAACTGACCAGTGTCAATGGTCAAGACATTGTCAGGGTAAGGCACATCCATCCCACATTATTCTGGTCATTTGTCCCGGGAAGGAAAAATTAGCAAATTCTTTGAGCCAGTTGCCCGGTACACGTGCTTAAATCTACTGAGTGAAAGTACAATGACATTAATCCATGCAAGCTTTCATTATTTTTTTTTTTCAAAGTGCTTGTTGAAGAAAACTGATATAGATTTACTTTCACTTTAGGCAGATTCTTTTCACTCTTGTTAAATGATCTGACAGTGAGAAATATAAGTTTTGCTTTAATTTCTTTTTGAAAATTCGAGTGCAAAGATACTTATACTCTGAGAAGAAAATGTGGGGAATCTACCATGAACATGACAAATTAGGGTCCCTATGTGCATTGCATAACTGCATGAACCCCAAACTAAGAGTCTTCACAATTGCAATTACTGTCAGTTATAAAATGAGGCTCAAATTTGTTGTCTGAATGAATCTTTATTTTTCTCAAATCTGACATCTACTGATGAAAACTCTCTGCCTTCTGATGCAGGTTCTCCAAGACATCCTGGATGCTCTCTTCTCCATCCTAGACGAGAGGACAGAAGAGTATGGCCGCCATATATTTGAGTCTCTGGTGAGTTTCAGCAAGTCTTGTCTCAGTGTCGTCTCTGGGTGCATTCAAGCGCTCTCCTAAAGCGAACCGTACCGTACCATACCCACGTCAGAGGAGTGCTCGAACGCTCCTAAAGTGTTCTGTACCGTACTGTACTGAGCCAAAAGTGGACCACTTTCCGATGTGCTCCAAAAGCGTACCAAAAGTTCTCTGTGAAGCATGCGCGTATCATGCGCATACGTCACAATCATTCTCTTTGTTCGGGACAGCTGTAAGTAGTTCAAGCGCCAGGTGAATGACATTCTTGCTACAAAAATGTGTGACCTTTTCTAAAAATAACTCGTGAGGTACGCTTTCTCAACAGAGCTCTCGAACGCTTCAAATCTGGCGCAGTTCAGTACGGTACGCTTTGGTTCAGTTCGCTTTGGTTCGCTTTAGAGCGCTCGAACGCACCCTCTGTCCTGGACGTGGGACATCATGCCACACTACCTACATTAGTCTCTTCCATGTAAGCAAACCAAAACAATATGTAGTCATTTTGGTGTGATGACACAGGTCATCTTGGACCTGTCTCATTGGCTGATAAAGTAAAAATATGAATTAAATGTGATATGAAAATCACATTACATGGATTTTGGGGGGTTTTTTTGTCTCTGCTGAGAAGCTGGTGCTCTTGTTCTGTAGATTGGCTTCAAATTGAGGAGAGAAGTAACAGTCAAAGAGGAAAGGACTTTTTTGACACACTTAACAACTTTTTGAAGTAATGAGAAGTTTTCATTGGTCTGTCATTGCTGATTGGTATTCCATGCAGTGTATAAACATGACTGGAATTTGTAGAATAGTAATAGCAATTATGCCATGTTGTTTTTGATTTTTTTTCTCTCTCTCTCTTTCCCGTCCCTGCAGGTACATATCATCAGTGTTCTGGGAGAGAAGAGGTTTAAGTCTTTCACTACCGTCCTGGACTCGTACATAGAGAAACATTTTGTCAGCACACTAGCACACCAGTGAGTATGGGATTGCTATGTTATCTCTTTAGAATCGTTACCCAAACATCTTATTCAAACTGCCTGCAGTTTGTACTTATTACTTTACTTTAACATTTAAGAGCAGTCATACAAACATACATAGGTCGGGTTGAATGATATGAGGATATTCTACCCACCCCCACCCCCACCCCCCAAAAAAAAGAAAGAAAAAAAAAAAGATTGGCTTTCTCTTTCTATTTTCATGATCAGGTGTACATCACGTCACTTCTGGGGCCCATTTTATCAAAAGATAAAATCGATTTTAAATTTCCTTACCACACAGGCTGCCATAGACTTACAGTTGAAATCAACTATATAATCAATTTTAACTCTTCATAAAACAGGGCCCTGGTATTGCTGGAGTAAAAACAAAAAGCTAGCCTGTACAGTACATGTATACATGTATATGTCTGCACAGCTCCGGTGTGAATCGGTGTGAATGCTGTGTGTGAACAAGCAGAATATCATGTATGAATCTGTGTGGTGATACAGTGATACACTCAACATATTTGTTGCTGCATGCCGATACTTAGACCATATGAAATGTGTGGGTTATTGTTTCTATCTCTCTTATAATATGACAACCCATGTGTTTTTCCCCCAGGTTCTTGGTTCATTACATGATGCAGTACATCGAGAAGGCTCTGACGTACAAGCCAGAACATGTATCCAACATGCTGGAGGGACTCCAGTACCTCTTCAAGTTCATCTTCCGCTCCCACATCCTCTACAAGTTGTGAGTAGTGTCTTAGCCTTTGCTCACAACAGGTCTCTCCATTATGACAAGGCTCTTGCAGCAGGGCATTTTTAGTGTCAAAAGGGTGCTGTAAGGAGGGCTTTTCAGTGTGAAAAGGGTCTTGCAGCAAGGCTTTCAGTGTGAAAGTGGTCTTAGATATAGCAGGTTTTTTTTTTCTTTGTAAGTGTGAAAAGGGTGTTGTTGCAGGGCTTGTTAGTGTGAAATGGTCTTAAACAATGTAAGCAGGGCTTTTCAGTGTGAAAAGGGTCTTGTAGCAGGGCTTTCAGTGTGAAAATGGTCTTGTATGGTTTTTCAATGTGAAAAAGGATCTTGTAGTTTGGTTTTTCAGTGTGAAAAGGGTTTCATAGCAGGATTTTGCAGTGTGAAAGAGAATTCTGTATGACAATGATAACTCTTAACACAGTCAAACCTGATAGAGAGACAGGTACTTATGCTATGCATATTGTGTCAACTGGACCACTATGGGTAGTATTTCTTGCACAAACAAACAAATTTTTACATCCTCAAATCCTTCTGTCCCTTGCTCTTTACTCTGTTCCTGTGTCATTTTCTCCATGCGTCTTGTTTTGTCCATTTGAACAAGTGGATTTACTTGTCACTGAAAATGTATGTAAGATATATGTAAGGTTTGCCTCTTGTAGTTAAATAGGGCATTTAAATGGCTAGACAATCAAAGGGACTCAGTGATGTAAGTATATCCTAAATTTATTTTGTAGCAAGGTCTTTTTGGAAGTTGTAAGCTCAATTACCATCAAATTATGGTACCAATGCCTGGAGGTAACAGTTTTAATGTAACTTGGCATCATAGGGCCACTGGTGACATTCACGATGGCGACATGCAAGACGCGATTCGAAACCTCTTTCAGTCAATCAACTCTCTCATGCAGAAGGACAACGAAAGGCTGGAAGGTTATCAGGTAATTCCTCCTTGTTGCCAAATTGTTTTATTCATGCAGAGCGATGATGTTGATGATGATGTTTATGATGATGTTAATGATGGTAATGATGGTGGTGATGATGGTGTTGATGTTGATGATAATGGTGGTGATGATGATGATAATGATGTTGGTGTTGATGATGTTTATAATATTGATGGTGTTGATGATGATGATGATGATGATGACGATGTTGATGATGATGTTGATGATGATGGTGATGATAATGGTGATGAGGATGAGGAGGAGGAGGAGGCGAGATGTTTATAATGATATCAATAATGATTTTTTAGTTGTATTTATGATATGGATGATTATCCATGCTTGCCTTTTATACAATTCCATCCCAGTGGGGTGCTAGATCTTCTTTAGCTAGATGATCGCCATCTTTATGAAATAAAATTCATGCTAGAGATACCGATATAATTCAGGCAGTACTAATGACTGTGAGTCTCCACCATGTCACACCTACAGCTTGTAGTTCTGCGCAAATTCAGCACCATCTGCAACGAGCTAATGGCCATGGCCATGTACACAGCACCGGAGGTCAGTCAGTTCACAGCTGACCTGCTGGACTGCATCCCTCTTCAGCCCAAGAAGACCAGTGTCCTCCAGAGCAAGCTGGAGTGTATCAAGGAAGCCATCAACAGCTCCCTCTTTCAGTCACCAAGTGAGTTCAGACTCAATAGTTGTATTCTATAGAAGTATCGTTAAGAGATACTACATGTATACTCTTAGATCTTTCAAAGAGACACATGTAAATATCTGGATTTTTGCAACTCTTCTTTCACCTGTGAAAGTAGAGTTTATGGTTTTTCTCTAGATTCCAGGCTAAATGTGTATTGAACTAATCCATTACATGAAATTGTTATTCAAAAATTAGTGACAAGAAACATATTTTAAGGTCTTCAGCATTGACTTTAGTATATTACCACGATTTCTGAAGCTTATTCTTTACAGAGTCCCTCATTAAGAATGTTCTGTTAATGATGATAAAGAGTCAGTGTTTGGGAAAACTGCAAGATCAAAAAGAGAAAATTGTGTGATTTGAATATCAGCATGACATGCCTAGCTTGGTAGTCTGAGTGAAATATGAGGAGATAAATAGACATCCAGTAGAGGGTCATATTTGGGTGGTTGATGAGTCCTTCTTGCCTTGTCCCCAGTGGCGAGACAAGTCCTCCTCCAGCCCTGTCTGACCCAGCTGCAGCATCACATCCGCCACGACCTCCTGCCGGAGTTCTGCATCGCCATTGTGGAGGACATTCTCACCACCCTACACACCCTCTACCAGGTGAGATGCACAAGGATGATGAAGAAAGAAGAAGAAGGAGAAATATAGAAAGGAATAAGTTTAAGATGAAGAAACAGGAGACAGTGATGATAAAAGGGGAAAAAAAAGAACAGTATGAATATGGTGCTAACAATAGCGCATATAATTAATATTATTATTATTTCTATTATTATTCATTTTGGTATAGAATTGCAACATAAAATATATACATGAATAAAATGTAGGGGTGTGACACATGGGCCACCACTCACAAAAGTAAAATTCTTTACTATTACCCGAGGGCTCGAGCCCTCATGTGTCACTCCCTACTACATAATAAAGATGTTCATACTAACAAAACTGATGTATCAAAGTTGTCAATAAAGTAAAAATTAGAAATCATTTAGATACAACAATCATGACAGTTATAATGACAAAGTACATATTCTAATTCTGATCATAGTGTTATGATAATGATGAAAGTGATGGTAGTCGTGCTGTTATTGATGACGTTGATTATAGTGAAATTTATGATGACAATGATGTTACATTACAGGATTGTGTCAGGTGCGAATACTTGTGTTCTTATCTGATGTCATGTAAGTGCTGTACTTGTTGGTACACACAACAAAAACAGTGTTATTGATTTTTGTTATTTGCTCTATTTGACGACTAAATCGTGGTGATCTGTGTTGCCATCTTCATAAGTGTTACAAGAAAGATTACCATTCTAATAGTTTTTCTTCTTGCTTTGCCTTTGACTACCAGACGGAGCAGGTTGAGAAAGAGATAGGTCTGGTCATGAGGTATCTCTTCAGAGATATCCTGTGTATGGTGCCTGCCTCTGATTCTAGGACAGAGCTGCATGTGAGTACCACCATTCCTTGTCTAATCCACATTCTCAGCTTTTGAGGAATTTCAGATACCCTGCTTTTTTTTGTCTTTATACCTCTGTCAAGGAGGTTATGTATTTGCTGGTGATGGTTTGTTTGTTCGTTTGTTTGTTTATTTGTCTGTCTGTCCCCCCCCCCCCCCCCTCAAAAAAAAAAAAAATACTGAAAAAGTTGATTGGTGAATTTGGATGAAATTGTTGGGAATTGTCATTGATGATGATGTAAGGAACAGATGTTGAAATTTTGGTAGAAATTCCGAATCACTGTGTGGATCCTCTGGGTGGAAATGAGCTACTTGGAGGAGGTCTGCACTCCAAATGTATCTTTATTTTCTTTGATAGTCATATTCAAGTACATGCTTGTCCACCATTGGTGTGGTCAGTATCATGACCTGTAAAATGTAGTGGAAGGAAACATTATTTGTGGGCACCATATCTGCCCAGGGGCTATTCTAAAGACTATTAGATATTTGCCATTCGCATTCTTCTTCTTTTTTTTAAATGTGATCAGTATGTGGTGGGTTTTCATTGGGGTTTGTTTTGTATGCTTGTGTGTATGTGTTTATTTGTTCATAAAATTTTGTCTCGGGAAGTGTTGGTGATATCATTTTAGATATTAGATTATCATGGCATGTATAAGAATCATTTTGTCTTACATTTTTATCATGTTCACTAAATCCTAACTTTCATAACTGTTTCATTCCATTGTGATATTAATGAATTGTTCATTTAACTTTTCCATTGGACAACTTAGAGCAGGAGCCAGTTTGAAGAATAGTTAATTTTTGTGTAGAAAATAGTAATTGCTAGCTCATATTAAACCAGACCGTAATGAAGTTGCTCATGTGAAACATACACACAGTAATAATGAATGCAAGAATGCTTGCATTGCAGAAAACTACAAAACATGGTGACTCTGAGTGCTTTTAAGTAACAATCACATTTTTTGCTTTGCCTAATTGTTTGCTTTGTAGAAGAATCGTAGACGGCTCAGAGTAAGTAAAACTTTGAATTATGATATCACAGTTTAGAAAAACTATGCGTTGTACTCTTGCAAAGAATCATGCTGAGAAGTTGGAACGTATACACCGACTGCCCTACCTCTACCATCTTCTTCTCTCTTTTTTTTTTACACTTTGACAGATATCACATGTTGGAACCATTTTAAAAAAAAAAAAGAAGGAAAAATCCAGTTGATCCCAAATAGTTGAACTTTGACAATCATGTCTACAACATATTCACCCGATCAATAAATACAGTGTCATGAAAGGATGCTGTGCCCCTTTTTCTTTGGGAAATTTATGTGATGTGAATGACTTGCAGTGCTTCGTAAATGAAAAAAAAAAATCATGGAACTGAATGCTGGTAGTTAACTTTGTTACCTTGTCCGCCTGAGTGTGCTTTGTAATTGTGATTGTGCTTCTAATGGACCGAACTATTGCTGTTGATCCAATAACATTACGTTCCAGGCAAACAAAAAGCTTCTGAAACTGATGGTTTGATTTAAACAATGCTTACAGGACAATTTTTGATAAGACAAAGAGCATTGGTAGTTTTTTTCATCAGCTGTGTCCGTGAAATGCAGAGCTAAACGATTGCCTTAGATTCCATCCATTTATACCTCTTTGACCCTTTGGACATGCCCTTATTGGCCCGAATTCACGAAGGTGGTACAAATGAAACCGTGGTTTAAACCATGGACAAAAACCATGGAGCGCCAAGTGTCGCATGGAATATTTCGTTACGAAATCAGTCATTTTGTCGATGAAATGATCATTTCGTAATGAAATGACAACATTTTGTAACTAAAGGAACATTTCGTCCACGAAATGATAATTTCATTAATGAAACGGTAATTTTGTCTTCGAAATGACCAATTTCGTAACGAAATATTCCCTGCGACACTTGGCGCTCCATGGTTTTTGTTCATGGTTTAAACCATGGTTTCATTTGTACCACCGTCGTGAATTCAGGCCATTGTGTCTACACACAGCACACGCTTTTGACTGATTCCGACATGTGATCTCTTGAAGAAAAGTTAACTACTGTGAAAGGAAATGATATATATTCTACGCATGAAGAAAGACCTCTGACAAAGTTGGTTTGCCTAGTTTTGCCTGCATTTATTGTGATTTTTTAACACCTATTTTAACCCGCTGAGGACGGTTTGATTTTGCTACAACACGCATTTCCCATAGACGCTTGCCCGAGTATACTCGGGACTCGTCCTCAACGGGTTAATTGAAAAAAGACAAAAGTGTACTAGCGTACCAAATACTTCATTTCTCATTATTTTATCAGTTTGAATTGAGTAGAACCAAGATTGTTATCCCCCCTCCTCATTTGTTTTTGGAACTTTTAGCACTACAACCTGTTACTTTTTTTTTTAAATGTTGATATTTGGATAGTACAAATAGCAAACAAACATTGATATCTTTCATAAAATACGCTTGATCTGTAGATGTATGAAATGCATATTCAATTCTGAGACATGATAAGATATTATACTCCATTACTTTGGGCTTCTGAAGATCAAAAGTGTCTTTGCAAAGCTTCCTCTTTTCATACAAGAATGACGCGGTCTGTAAAAACATAGAAGAGGAAAAACAAAACAAAAACAATGAAAAGACCATTATCAGAGCTACTGCTCTTCAGTCAAAACATAATGCCATGATATCATTTCAATGAAAAAAAAAGCATGTGTCAAGAGTTTTAACAAAAGCAGTGATTGACTTCATAACCCCGTGCATTTTATGCATCGTCTGTTTTTAACTGCATGTCATGGTTTGAAACTGTTGCATGTTCTGAGAGGTGTATGCTTTCTGTCTGCAAGAACTCAATTTTCTGGGTACATGTGATGTACAATTGTAGAATTAAGGTTAGATAGATTTTTTGTCACCCGTCATAAGCAATGGTCATTATGAAGTGTAAAAAAAAGGAAAATGAGATAAATAAAACCCTTCTTTGCTGTGCCGTTTATTGAAGAAAAAATTGGTTGAATACATTTATATTATTCATTGAAGCATCATTCATAGTCCCATATTCAAAAAACTTCAGGTACATAAAATCACATTCTGGCCATTGCTTGTGTCAATACCTTGTATCAGCACTGTGTGGGTATGTTTATACATTATTTAGACAGTTCAGTTTAGTACAAAAATTCAGTTGTGTAGTTCATTGCCAAGTTGAAGTAGTTAGTATTTGTCCTTGTTTTTTGGTAGAATGAAATAAAAAAAATACTTATTCATATATATATATATTTTTCATTAGTTCTTACATGTCATTTTGCATAAAAATGCTTCATTATAAAAACTACATATATCTGAAGCCTGAATATAATTAGATACTTAGAAATGTGCCATATATGAAACAAATATTCAGAATTGATACTTTATTCAATTTGACACTATTTTGCACTGATCGACTCCTTTCTAATACTTGTTCATGCAACTTTCAATTATGATAGCTCCTGATTCTATGGAATATATCACACAAATTCAACACCTGAAGAGTTTTTGATGCATTAAAGCTTAGTCTGGTGGTGATGGATGTGGTACACAAGACATAGTGTTAGTGCTTTCATCACAGTTATTCCTGATCGTAGAGGATTCATATGGTTTATGCTGCATCTAAGGCATATGGTATTGACATACATTTTACATTTGTATTATACATATTTACATATTTCTCCATTTATCATTTTCACAAAATTAGTTCATATCCTTGTTTGTTTCCCTCAAACTTTCCTTGCACTAGCACCAAAATTGGTTACTTCTTATTCAAAACAGTGAAGAGAGTGTGAATGATGTATTGCAATTGTTTAATGCTATTTGATTTTACTAGCAAAGTAATAATATCAACTTCAAAATGTTTCATATACATATCATCTTCAATGACCAGCAATAGAAAATGTCTGCAAAAAAGACATCGCTTGATTACTGTGAAGCAAGAAATTTTCCCGACATTAAATTTAAAAAAATTAGAGTTGGCGACCTTTCTGGTGGCATGAAATTTTCACGAATTGCCACTGGCATACAATGTATTGTATACAAGAACTTTTGCGTTCATTTTAATTTCACAAAATTAGCAAAATTAGAATGCATGCGAACTTTTCTGGTTTTACAAAATTTCAATGCTAGAATGATTGAGTGCAAACACTACTTTCACATTCTAACTTCATTTTTTTAAAGAGGGAAATTAGATGGAGACTTGTGAATGAGCCGACTAAAAACAAAAGCCAATCATTTCGGCCCATTTGCAGATTCTATGCCAATGAGATGGACATCTCTATTTAAAGAAGACATTTGGCTACAAGTGATACTTTTCCACTGAAATATCAGCTAGGAATATCTAGAGGTACTGTAATTTGGTTGACTTGGTAGAAGGGAATTGACAATAATTTGCACCAAAGTTCATGATGAGTGAGGGTCAAAGGTCAGGGTCAAAGGCCTTTACACTTTTGTCATCTCTGTGTAAATGAAAGGCCATGCTTGCAGAGATATGCAGTGTTCAAATGAGAAGGCAGAGGTGTCCAAGTCTGTTGCGTATAGCAATCGTTTCCCTCTTCTTCAAACTGACCTCTGACCTCTGACCCCTAAATGTTTTGCTCTGGCTCCAGACTCGCTGCATCACGTGCCTGATGGAGATGCTGCGTCTGATGCAGGAGCACCACTTCGCCATGCTCATCGACAACTTCTCCAACTCCAACCAGCGGTACGAGTTCCTGCGGGGCATCTTGATGCTCTTCCAGGAATGCGTCACCATGGATATCTACCCCAAGGACTGGGCTGCCATGAGGATGGTCACTAACAGGTGGGCGTGGCCGGTCTTAACATGACCCTCTTGAGGAATTTTTAACCTCACTCCTGCACACAAGATGATGTGAAGATGATGGCTAATAATCTGTGCATTGGCATGTAGATTTGAGGTTTATATTATTGTAGAAGCATGAAGTATGTTTCTAACATATGGTTTTTTTATTCTTCACAAGAATAAGACAATGTAGATTTACCCCAGAAATAGGTCAAATAAGTCAAGGCCATGTCCTTGACTTTCACCAGGATGACCATTGCATTAGTAGTCTTTCTAACTCTTCCTCAGCCAAGTGATTTTTTCCCTTTCTGAAGATCAAAATTTTTGTTATTGACGTTTGCTCTATTATTGCAGATGACTTTTGAGTTTCTGCTTTTTGAATTATTATAAAGTTATGTCATATCAGAGCTGACTTCCTGCATGTATTCAGATGCATGTATCAAGTTTTGTCGTCATTGTAATTATGATCTGCGAGTCTGCCTTGTCATGGTCAGTATTAAGTTTTCCTATGTAAGAAGTGACTCTAGATGGCTTGGATAGCAATGTTGATGCCAATAAAACTGACATCTGCAAGGTGTAGCTTGTGAAAGTCTATCATCCACAATATCCATATCAACCCTTTCAGGTTTATCAAAACAACAATGTCATTAAAATAACGTACAAGTTATGAATGGTGATGACTGAGATCTTAGTGAGAGTTACCTTTGTGCATCATGGATATTATCAACTTCATCTCATTCTACTTACTATCCATTCAACATTTGCCATTCTGACGCCAGAATGGCAAATATTGAATGGATAGGTAAATGAAGCTCACTCGTAGATAAAATGTTTGATACCGAGCATACATTCCTTTTGCTTCTACAGGGTAATCCAAGCTGCAATCAAGAGATTGTGTGCAGACCTCAACCACGAAGACACAATAAGAGTGAGTGCCCTATCCAATATCGTTTACTCCCTCTCCAGGTCATGGGGCAGTCAGTGTACGTATGTAGCACTGAAAGCCCTTCAAGTCCTGGCAGAATTTTGCTGCAGAGCTTATCATCTTGTCATTAAATTGGCAACTCTGAATGTCACTGCATATCAAATATTGGAGAAAGATTGGCTGGAACTGGTTGAATTCATCAGGCTGGCACAAATCAGAAAGAAATAAGAAAAAATTTTCAACTTGAATGAGAAGAAAATATGTAAATCTTTTGAAATGTGTGATTGAAAGAATCAGCTGTAAATGGAGCAATTAAAGAGTTTTTGAAAATTCTGCAACCAAAAATTCATATATATCAACAACAAATGACTCGGACGTGAGTTGTTTTTTTTTTTTTCAATACTTTAGCGTATATAACACTATGAATGAATTGTAAAATTTATAGTAAAAGAAATACAGGATGAAAAACACAATGTGTTTCAGGGCCTTGATGGGTCAGTGCAGCCAGAACTATGTTATCAGTGGTAGTTACTTGAGGATCATTCCTTCACAGTAACATGCCCCAAAATACCTGACTTCAATGGGTACAACACTTTTTCCTATTCAAATTAATGCAGAGTGTGTGTTTTTTTGCATTGCAAAAAAAAAAAAGAAAAAAAAAAGAGCAAAACAGACTTTTGCCCCATGAATGCTCCTGCAGATTGTGCACATAGTGTTACTGGATGGGTATGAGATTTTTGAAATGTACAATTATTATGTATAGTAAAAGCATGCAAGTATCAATTTGTGCTGGTATATTTGACTTGTTTTCTCGTTGACACCACACAGCAGAAGTTTTGTCGGTTGTAGACTTTAGTGATGCCAGTTATCCTTTTCATTTTCTTTAAACACCACCACAGATATCTAGAAATTATGAATGACCACAAGCAATAATTCATCATTATTTTCACTTTAACACCACCATACCCTGAGTGTCTGGAGATAAGCTTGAAATGCTAACATACTCCCATACTAAAATACATCATTGTCATTTGTGTTCTGTGTGATGCTGTTGCAGCTGAGATCCCAGTACTTTGAGTTGGCGGTGTACTTCATCACCCAGCCTGCCTTGCAGCTGGAGTCCTTCACCCAGGCCAAGCAGGAGAGACTCAAGGAGAAGTTTGGTGACATGCGGCTTGAGATGATGAAGGAAATGATCCAGAAGTGGGACAGTCTTGGTGAGTCTATAGAGGGAGCCGTTTGCACAAAACAGACTTATTGTACCTAGCACTCCCATGTTCTTTTTGATGCTAGAAATGTCTTATGCTGCTTTGGATGCCAACCATCTATTGCATATATCCACGTTTCTCAACTGTGTTTAACCCACGGCCCACTTTGTTTCCTGTGAGGTTTTTTAAGGCCCATTTCCATGTGTAGATCGACTACAAATTTGTACTATTTTATTTTGGGAAAAATATTGCGGCCCACCAGTAGGCTGCACCCCACTGGTTGAGAAGCACTGACTTTTACTTAGCTGTGATATGTCATGGGCAGAAAATATCTTATGGGATTGTCTTTCATTTTTTTCACGCTTGTTAGTTATATGATATTAAAATAAGGCATGACCTTGTTTTTGTAATCTTCCAGTCTCTATCGACCTTGCAATCTCTCTGAGACACAGAAATTGCAGCTGCCTACTATAAAGTAGATTTGTTCAATACAATTGTATTTTGGTGAGCCGACTGTACAGGACATAAACTACAGCTCTTTCTCTATAATAGAAATCAGCTCTCAACAGATGACTGAAACATGGCTATTAAGGAGCTAATGACAAAATGCATCACTATCCATTCTGCCGTGATGCTAGTGACAGTCACACCAGGGCCTATTTCAGTACAACTGATATCTAGCATGATGCCTCATTGCAACCAAGAATACTCAAACACAATTTTTGTTTATTCCCACCAACACCAGCTCCTGGAATTGGATTCTCATAAGCATTTCATGCCACAGTCTTGGTAGATTGCTCTGCTGTGGCCTAGTAGACAAGAGTCATGACTTCCAGTCAGAGGTCCTGATTTCAAATCCTGCCAAATGCCTACGTCTTCTAACAAGATGTTTTAACCCGCTATGTCCCTCTCGACCCAGGTGTATAAATGGGAACCTAGCAATGCTTGGGTAATCATAATAGCAGGTCCCTTTAGAAGAGTAAGGGCAGCACTGAAGAGGCTACCCTGGATAAAGAAGACCATATTCAGTCAAACCTGTCCATAGTGGTCACCCAGGGGAGATGAAAAAAGTGGCAGGTGATGCTATAGACAGGGTCGTTTATATCGCTTTTCTCTTGGAGGAAATCATTTTTAGTGGCCGTTTACAGCAGGTGGCCACTATAGACAGGTTGCCACTTAGGAAGGCTTGACTGTATTAAAAGTTTGCACTATAACATCAAGGATTAGTGTACAGATTGTGTGTTTACCCATTTCTTTGTCTCCAGGCACTGCTAAGGTGCAGTTCAGCAACTTGACGAGACCCTTCCTTGAGGTGACCCTCATTCCCCACGAGGCGATACGACGGGCAAGCCTTCCCCTCATCTTTGACATCATGTGCTGTGAGATGCAGGAGAAGGGTACCATCTTGCAGGTCAGTGGCGGTCGTTCACTCTCTGCCTCCAGAGGGTCACAACGTTAGACCACCTACCAAAATCATTTAGCAACTTTATGTGGACACCAGCTGATAGAGAACAACTTTCAACTGCTTTTGTGGAATTACGAAATGCATCTGCAAGTTAGATGGAGGGGATTGAACGAGGAAAGCAGAAGACTTTTACAAAATATGCCTACAGAGTAGACCAGGAAGTAGATGACATTACCACTCTACCCTACCTATGGAGTCGTGGGTCATGGGTAATGGGTCATACTTTCCAATGCATTCGCCTCAACTTTGAGCATAGCACAGCTCCATAATGATGTAAAGATGAGAGACAGTCACTCTCTTCATTTTCTGTGTATTATTACAAGTGTCAGTACACATATCTTTTTGTCAAAATCTTGTTCAATTCATACAGGCTCGATATGTTCTAAATATCATGATGATTCTTGCCTCCTGTGTTGAAAAATAAATTGATAATTCAGATTACCATGAACTTTGACAGCACCAGTCTTGTTTCCCTGATGTAAATACGTCAACCACACAACTTGTGTAGGCCCAATGTGGTAAAGTTTCTTCACCAGAGCTAAGCAGTGTAGTCAGATGTTGCTTGGTTTATAAGAGGTTATTCAGGAGCAATCCACATCTTTTGCAGCTTTACGTATACTGCCTGCAAAGATGTGTTAGCAATAGTCTATTGAATACAGACCTTGGAATTGGAAGTGCACAGAGATGAGGCCTGTGGGACTGATTGGAAAAACATCCTTTGTGATGGAGAATGCAGTAAAGGATATCACACACATCGGGGGAGTGACAACTGACAATCAAAGTGGCTAGTCATTGGGGCTTGAGAAATGAGTGTGTTGTGTGATGTGTGGCAAGACCGGTGAAAATTTCTAGGCAGTAGTCATGTTTAATCACAAGTTCGAATGATGATTTGTTGCTTTCATTGATTGTGTCAGATATCAGCCATCGTTCACGTTTTCTCCCCTGCTTTTTTTTTAAATCCCTGTAGCTGGAGGATGACTTGATCGACAAGCTGGATGATGTGGTGTGCGGGCAGAAGAAGGGAGATGAAGACTACACAGAGATCTTCAGTGAAATGTGAGGCAATTTGCTTTTAATAATTTGGGAGGATGCACTGTAGGTTAATGGGTGGTTAGATGCTGTTATGCATTCCCTTTTACACCAGTGGTTACACAATAATGACAATATAGCTCTCTTAGACCCACTAATTTCATGAGTGGAGGGGGTATGTTCCTGTTTGATTTTTATGTCATTACAGAATATGTTCATGATCACTGCCCCACCCCCTGAACATTGTTAATGCCTGCAGTTAGCTATCAATCAGATTGATGTAGCTGTGACATCTTTTTTGAGGTGCTTGCAGAGAATTGTTTTCGCTGTGGATTTATTATATCTTGATTATTTTATAATGTAATTGATATTACAGACCAAAACCTGAAGTTGGCAGTACCTCAACATTCAAATTACTTTGAGATTTGTTGGGCATTTTCTTCACCCAAATTGTATTTTTTTTTTTTTTGTTGAAATACCTCTTTTTTGTTTGTATGATTGTATGTTTTTGACAAGAAGCTGACAGTGTTTCTTGTGTTAGCCCTCTAGAACCACTTCCTCAAACTTCAGGTGACATGTGTACAGGTAGAATTACAGCCTCATCTTATTATTCTCCTTGCTTTGGTCATTGAAGGACAAGTCCATCTTCGTATACATGTGGATTGAGTGAATGCAACAATATTAGTAGAACACATCAGTGAAAGTTTGGGGAAAATCTGACAATCCATTCCAAAGTTATGAAATCTTAAAGTATCTGCACAGTCATTGCTGGATGAGAAGAATACTACAGTGCATGGTGTCACATGCGTACAACGATATAAGGAAAATAAAAGGAGAAATTCACAAAACTTTACTTTTTGAATGAAGTGCAAATTTCTTTGACTTGTTACTGACGTATGTTAGGGTAATATTATTCGCCCTGCCTTCTGAAAGAGAGAAGTCAAATGTTCTTTTGTTATGCAAGAAAAGTGAAAATATGTTGAATTTTCTTTATTCTTTCTTTATATCGTTGTACACATGTGACATCACAAGCTATAGTAGTCTTCTCATCCAGCCGTGGCTGAGCAGAAACTTAAAAAATTTCTAACTTTTGAACGGACTGTCCGATTTTCCCCAAACTTTCACTAGTGTGTTCTAATAATATTGCTGCATTCACTCAGCCCACATGTCTATGAAGGTGACCTTGTCCTTTAACTCACTAATGCTTCCCTTTTCACACTCTCTTCTTCTTTCCATTTCTCTGCCCATCCCAACCTTCTGCCCATCCCAACCTTCTGTCCATCCCAACCTTCTGTCCATCCCCTCAGACTGCTGCAGAGGATCAGCAGCCAGCCATGGAAGGAGAAGGGGGAGCTCTTTGTGGAGAAGGTCAAGAGACTTCTCACCAGGCTCATCGACTACCGCAACGTGTCCGACAAATCCTTTGAGAACCGCTACCTCAGACTCAGCTGCATCTATCAACTCATGGTGAGTCTGCTAACAGCTGATAAGTATTCAAATCTATGTCCATGATTTCTGTTTTTCATGGCTGCTACCAAAAAAACTGATCAATCCAGTGCTTATTTACGCCGATGTAGAACAATTTGTCAATCAGTCACAATAGAAACAACTTGATGGAAGAATTTCATCAATTTTAGTAATCATGCATTACCCTCTGCATGCTAGAAGGATTAGAACCAGCACTGGCTGTCAGGTGGAAGCTTGGTGGCCTAGCAGATAAAATACCTGTCTGTTGATCAGGAGGCCCTAGGTTGGAAACCTACTTTAGTATGTACAGTGTATGCCTGTGATTTCTGTTGTCATGGCTACTACTAAAACCTATTCAGTGCTTATTTACATTGGTATAGGGCAATTTGTCAATCATTTGCCCTGAGTACTTCTTTCCAATAAAACCCTTTCCTCCTAGCTCCATTTGCAACATTACATTTTTCACCAAGAAGTAACTACATACCATTGTCCATCTTACCCCGTGTGAAAAGAACTTTTACAAGGATGACGAGAGACGGAAGGAGATATACGTCAAGTACATCTACCTCCTCCATGACCTACACTACAATGCTGGGGACTTCATCGAGGCAGCACACACCCTTATGATGCTTGCCAATACATTTGAGTGGACAGACTTCCCGCTGTTCAAGGACCACAAGCATCCCGCCCAGACGGAGCGGGAGAGGAAGGAGAAGCTCTATTGTGACATCATCGACCTGGTCCAGAAGGGTCAGGTGAGAACTCTTGACCACCTGGTCACTCTGGCCATACTCTCTTAATCCATATCTTTAACATAACAATGTCGGAATTTCGGAGCTTGGGTATTTGCTCCATGTTCATCGTGTCACTGCCAGCAACCAGGGACAGCCTGGTGGTAGTGTCACTGCCCGGAAAGCAGTAGATGACAGGTTCGAGTCCCATTGGTTCCTTTTTTCCGACATGTTTGTTAATATTTACAGATCAGCATTTGCGATCTTAACAAATTTAATTTGTAGAGGGAGACAAAGCAAAGAAACTCTCACCTGAACCATCACCCCTCTGAATGATATCTTTCTTTCAACTTGGAAAATGTCTTGAACGTATATAATCATCTGTATTGCTGTGAATTCACACTTCACCTTAGGGAGAGGAATTAGAATTTTCTTTTTACCAATCTTTGGAGTGTAAAAATTTATTGCATCACCATGTATCTGCAAAGTGACATCTGCACTCTTTCTTCTTTTGCAATGAGCTGTTTGATTGTTTGTTTGTTTTCAGTTGTGTCCTTTTTGCTAGACCTGGCCTTGTGACAATCCATAACCTAAAATCATCATATTTTTCAAAGTGTATAATTAATGCTGTAAGTTTAGGCTTGATGAAACAGGATCTCCTGCATTAATAAGTTTCTGTCCCATTCCGTCATGACCCAATGATCCTTCTATAACCTCTTTTTATTCTCTCCGCCCAGGTCTGGGAATATGGCATACCGCTATGCAAAGAGCTGGCGGTACAGTATGAGACCAAACTCTTTGATTACAAGAATCTCTCTGTCCAGCTGGTGAGTCTCCCATAGCAACCATCCTGTAAAGAATTGTGGAGCGCATACTAGTGCTATAGCAGCACAACTGTTTATCAGTCTATCTTGTCTTTGATACAGTTTCATGTATTTAACAGTAAGAGCTATATATATAGAAAGTGGTATTGGTAAATTGTAAGAGTTACAAGAACCTACAAAAACATGGTACCTGATAACATTTGAAAAGCAATATTTGCATACACATAGAAGTCCTGGCTTGCCAAAAGTTGAGGTATCTGTTTAGAAAGGGACATATGGAGAAAACGGGAAGTCATCATAGAGGATCATGTCTTAAAGAAATTTATGTCTTTGTGGAAAGGTTTTCTCTATAGGATAGGATGTTGTGATAAAACAAGGTACCTGTATTGAAATAGAATATCTGCATGGAATGGCACTCATAATGTACTCATGATAACCTGCATGTGCAATAAGTATACACACAATCACATATTCCGGTGAGAGGATTGACCTTTCCCTCTTTATCTAAGCCACACTTCATGAAAACACAAACTTTTGCAGGGCCTTGGGACTTTATGCATAGTTTCTTGAATATTTTCTCTCACTTCCTACAAGAGTGTAAAGTGTCCCCATAGACTCTGTACAGGTCCCCCAGTTCCATTGGTGATGGATAATATACATGTGACACATTTTTGTCTATCCACAGGTTACTCAAGCCCAGTTCTTTGAGAATGTTAGAACCCAGCTAAGACAGCAGCCTACGTTCTTCCGCATCAGTTTCTTTGGCAACTTCCCAATCTTGAGGAAGGTATGAAGCATTGTTTAAAAAATCAGAAACATATGATAAGTGCTGGCGACATTGTGAAATCAAAGTGAGTGAATATTGATCATACTGTGTAAGTGGTATATTCCCCAGTGTTATTTGTTTGATTGTTTGATTTTTTTTTTGTGATTTTTTTTTTTTTTTGTGAGTTGGCCAATGTCTGCCAAGTCAACAACTCTTGAAAATATTGCCTCCAGTTGCACAAATGCATTGTATAATGTTGTTTATGTGGGAAATGACTATTTTTCTTCTCCCAAAAAGTGGCAAAATAATTGTATCATTATGTCAATTTGGTTCTCGATCGAGAATCGACCACTCCCGAAATTGTCACACAAGTCCAAATTCGTGAGAGATCATACTTGTGAAATGTGTGAGGTAAATCACACTTACTTGAACTAATAAAACAAGTCTGTTCATTTTTTGTTCATGTCCATGCAAACATCAATCTCTATAGCACCCTTTCCCCCATAAGAAGCAAACAAAAACAAAATGAGTGGTACTATTTGTATTCATCTATTCATTTCTTACTAAGAGATTTAATGTGAAGCGTACGAACAATTTTTATCATATGTTCCATTCTTCAAATGATTGAGTCCAATGATTTTTGTACTTTGAATGATATTTCTAGCACCGGGAGTATGTGTACCGTGGCCGTCCCTTCGATCAAACCCAAGTGGTGATTGAGCGATTCCAGGCAGACTTCCCGAGAGCCAAAGCCTGGGCAGGGAAGCAGCCACCCACGGAGGATGACCTAGCGGCCCATGACCAGTGTATCCTTCTTGTCAGCTTGTCATATTTCTACCATGCAAAGAGATTTTCTCACTGCCTGTAGAAAGCGAACTATACAATACTCTCCGTGATTACAAGAAGCTGCACATGTTACCCACTAGATAATGGTGGACCTTAAGGGCATAATTTACCATTTGCAGAAGAAACAAAAACCCAGCATTAGTGCCTTAGAATAGTAGTTCTAAAATGTGAGTTAGGGATAGAAACAACCACTGTAAAATTTGAACATGTATAATCATCGATGTTAAGTATTATTAAATACACAAAATGTGAACAATAGTAATCAAAATGTTTCCAGACTAAACTGTCTACAGTTACGGTTTAATGAGAAATATACTGATATCTCCTTATATTTTAGGATTTATTGCAAACATTTTATTTGTTAGGATTTAGGATATGTTAGTTTTGTGATACAACAGACCTACACATATGCATTCGATGTGATATCTTGAACATTTTTGAAATCACTGCTCCCAAAGGTAAACAGGACCTTCAACTCCGGGCAAGTGCTCTACTCGCCAGAGAAACATTTTTACAATGCGTTCTTGAACTTTTGAACATTTATGCGAGTCACACTCCTTGATTTGGCTGCTCCTTGGTTGCTCATATGCTAGCATGCTACCTATATGGGGGGGGGGGGGGGTATAATGCCCGTTTAAGAGCAATGATATGCCTATTACATAAAGATAACATTTCTAAGGTAATAGTGGTGTCATGATTATTAATTGCCTTGTTTTTTAACCATTGCCCATTGACAATAATCACGCTACTTTTATACATCAAGAGACATTTTAAGATCTTTTGTAGCTACTTAATCATTTTGGAGAGTAATTAATGATTATGTACACTTGTATTTTCATGTTCCTTAATGATGACCCCCCTCGTATCAGACATCGAGGTCAGGAGTGTCACCCCAGTTCCTCCCAAGAGAATCCACCTGGAGACGCAGAGCTTGCCTGCAAACATCCGCTTCTACGCAGAGTACTACGACATCAACGTCTTCAGCTTCGACAGACCCTTCCACCGCGGGGAGCGGGACAAGAGCAAAGAATTCAAGGTGAGCTCCCGCTTGCCTCTGTGGCATTCTCAATCCCAGATGAACGTTGCCGCTGACATGGATTTAGATAAGGCTGATGCATGGGATAGATAGAGTGATAGGAATGAGCAAGGATATTTGAAATCAGGATATATCACAACTGCTACTACCAAGTTAAACTGAAGACAATGACTGTGGTAAGGATATGAACAGTGATGATGATACTGCTGATGAGGATGCTTACCAGGATCATGGCATAATCATTTTGTGCATTCAATGTTGGGAAGAAAAAGATACAATCATGCAAGATGAAGTAAGAAGATTATTGGGGATGCATCATTTAAGAATAATAGATATTTTCTTTTGTAAATCAAGCTGCACATTTTCAATTTGCCTGAATTTCTGTTTGTAATGCTTTTTACAAATATGCACATGTAGTCCACCTGAAATCCAGTGTCAATGTTGTTAAATAGGTGGAAATGTATTTTCATTATCAAAGTTCCCAAAGTTTTCATTCTAACGTCCTACCTCTGGTGGTGTTGTCACCTTCAGACACTTTGGATTGAGAAAACGATGGTGACCACAGCCGCATCGCTGCCCGGTCTTCTCAGCTGGTCTGAGATCATCAAATCTGAGGTGGTAAGTGGACTAATCAGTCAAGAGATATCTTGACCAGTCAGAAATCTGAGCCAGATCTATTGAGATTAATCATCACACTAGCATCTTGTAAGTTTTTGTGTTAAAATGGAATCGATACATACCAACATTTTTATTCACTTTTCCTCCCTTTGTTTCACTTTTTATTTGTTTAAAACAATTGTTTGCTGTATCTCGCTAATATTGTGTAATTCAAACAACCATGAAAATGTTTGTTCCTGGGATGATACATGTATTTATCTCTGCCAGCCCTTCCCCCTTCTTTGCAAGGAAAACTAGCTGTTCTTGTGCATCACATTTGTGAATTGAGGAATCAAGAAAACACATGATTTCCGCTGGTAAATCTTCTTCAGTCCCACAGGCCATGTCCAATGATCAATTATGAGACGGTTGTATTGAATGTTTCACTGAGATGGCATTTATCAAAGATTTACTTCTGTTTTTCAGCAGGCTTGTCTCATGTACTGAGGGATTTTTTGGTTGTTGTTGTTGTTGTTGCTGTTGTTGCTGTTGTTGCTGTTGCTGTTGTTGTTGTTGCTGCTGCTGCTGCTGCTGTTGTTGTTGCTGCTGTTGTTGTTGTTGTTGTTGAGATAAGCTTGATTTGACCATTATGTCAAATATTGAAAATGACACATGAGACCTGTGTGGTCATGTAGACTCTCATCTTCATCTCTGTGTGCTACGGTCTAGATTGAGATCAATCCAATCACCAATGCCATCAACACGATGAAGAGCAAGAATTCAGAGGTGAAGACATTGATCGAGGGTCAGCGGATGAAGCGTAACTCCAACATCAACCAGCTGAGCATGGTGCTGCAGGGTATGATAGAGGCTGCCGTCATGGGAGGAGCAAAGGTCTACCAGGAGGTGAGGATTATCCCTTAATCCCATCCTCTCTTTATCTCATTTAACCCTTTATATGTCCGAGGCTCTTAGCTTAAAGGACACGTTCACCTTAACCCTTTGAGTATGGAGCTGATTTTGCTACAACACACATTTCCCACAGACATCTGCCCAAGCACACTCAGGACTCGTCCGTGATGGGATAATATACACATTGTACATGTGGATTGAGGGAATGCAGCAATTTTAGTAGAACACATCAGTGAAAATTTGAGGAAAATCAGACGATCCATTCAAAAGTTGTGAAGTTTTAGAGTTGCTGCGCAGTCACTGCTGGATGAGAAGACTACTATTGCAGTTTATGATGTCACATGCACAGAACAATATAAAGAAAAAATAAAGAGAATTTCAGATACTTTCCAAGCCATTAAAAGCTTAAATCAATCATGAACTTATACACCTATGATACAAATGGCCTAGCACCTGACTTTCCCGTCCCTTCCCCGTCCCTTCTTACTCCCCCCCCCCCCTTGTGTTGGTAAAGAAAAGAAGATGTGCTGTCATGTTGGTCTACTTGTTGTTGTCTCTGTCTTTCTCTTCAAATGTACCACATTTCCCAGACGTTTTTGACTCCAGAGTACGAGGAGAATAATCCCAATGACAAGGACGCCACAAGGACCCTCAAACAACTGATGATTGATCAGGTATGTTTTGTTTTCAGAGCTGATCGTGTTTCAACACAATCATACTTTTGCTCCGTATGGTAGATGAATGAACTAGTTGTTACCTCAAGAACTTTAAAATTATCTGTCCAAATGATAATTGAAATTGGGAAATTTAAACATCTAGTGTTACATAATACAGTATTTGGTGATTTATATTGGAAATGAGCAAAGCCTAATGATTATTTGTTTGTTTATTCATCTATTCATCCATCCATTCATTCATTCATTCATTTATTTATTCATTAATTTTTTCCATTCTTCTATTCATTCATGTATCCATCCATTCATCCATTCATTCATTTATTAATTGATTAATTCATTCATTCATTTATTCGTCCATACATTTATTAATCCATCCATTCATGCATTCATCAATTCATCTACACTGTATTCATTCATTCATACATTCATTCATCTTTGTATTCATTTATTCTTCGTTCCTTCCTTCCAGCTGCTGCTCCTGGATGATGGGGTAGTACTCCACAAGGAACTGTGTCCAGAGGAGATGCAAGGATTTCAGCAAAACCTGGAGAAGAAACTTGCTGAGCTGATGAAAGAATGGGGGCTGGTGAGTCATACCTTCCTTCAATCTTTTAATAGCATTTAGTCAGACAGAGAAAAAGGCCATTAAATAACTACAAGCTATTTTTGTATTGTTTTGTCTGTCTGGCTCTTGTTGTTTCTGTATCCACAAAGTAAGTCTTGCACAAATTCTTTTATGTGAGGGGGATGGGGCATTTGAATATACTCTGATTGTATGAGAACGTAAAGTGTATGTCATTGCTGTGGAACAAAGAATGCTTCATTCAAGGTATCTATTATTTCACTTTTTTAATACATCTAGCATAAGGAGTTGCTCAAAGATTTCTGATGCTACGAAAGATAATGTGTGTTCACTTGAGAATTTTTGAATTATTGATTAAGAAGCATGTGTGCCTCATAACCTTTGTGCTTGTGTTCTGATTGATTCACTTGGGACTTCTCAGGGGATATGAACATTTAATGTAGCAGGAGTGCACTCAACATAACCAAGTCTGTGTTGCTCATTCTCCGAAGATGGGAAAAGATGTCATCATGACAAACTATTTTGTAATGCATCTACTGTAAGAACAGGAGTATTTTTGCGTGCTCAGCTGAGTAAGATGGTAAATTTCACATTTATTTGATTCCCCGGAGTCCAAACACAAAATAGTGAGGACATGTAACAAGCAAATAAATGTGTGTGTTTTTATTTCGCACTTAGTCTCTTATTTTGTGAAAATTTCCACACAACAAGCATACGATGATCTGATGTCTGCAAGGGTTGTTTCGGTATGGAATGAAGTTTATGGGTATTTAAAACAAAGGAAAACAAGGTCTTGTCCTTGTGCAATCAGACGTGATTCATTGAGGTCAAGTGTCACCTTGCTCCATCACAGGGCATCCCAAAGGTTTTTGCCAAGTTGCGACAACCAAAGCAAAGTGCCGCAATTCTTTCAGCAACCGGCGGCAGCAGTGGCGGCGGGACCACTCCAAGCGGGACCAAGACTTGGAGGAGGATCACCTCGGAAAGCAGCCTCAATCAGACTCCGTAGGTTTTCTGAGCAGCAAACGATTATTCTGTAGCTTCTGTTGGTCACGCTAGAGAAACATTACTGTATACGCCGAATATTTCATGAGGTTTTTATTTTTGCGAATTTCGCGAGTCAGGTAGTATTTGTGAAATTAAAGACATGCAAAAATATTGACTCTGATCCCGATGTGAATGTGACGTACGCATGTACATTTCTCTGTTCAGTGCAGGACTCCACAATCGCGAATTTAACCACTTGTGAAATCGTCGGGATTTCTTGATTCACGAAAATTTAGACTTGCGAAATATATGGCGTATACGGTATATTGTGCATAGCATAAGTCACATATCGTCGCTGGGGTGACAAGACCTTGCATCTCAAATTTTTGTGAAAATTACTTTCCTTGATTATTGGGCAGATAATCATTTCAGTGATGTCCTTTCCAAATCTTAAGCTGTCTTGCCCCAAATATGAGACCACCCACGGCATGTCAAATGAAAGGCTGTCCCATTTGATATAGTGCTTTGGCTGCCATGTTTTTATTTTTTGCTCACCTGAACATTTGACATTTTATAGATACAATGTCTTGTCGCCCCAGCAACGATACATGTATGTCTTGTATTAGTCATGCATTGGAAAGCAGTGCCAGGTTTGGTTTCTCACAAGTGAATGTTTGTGGTTGCCATGGTTTGCGATTAGTCAAGATAATGACAGGTCAACAAAGGAAAGTGTCTTTGCCATATTTTTTTTCTTTACCTCATTCCTTCCTAGCTCTCTAATCAGAGTTTCCATGATTTCCATTCCATTCCATTCTTTACCTTTTCTGATATTCAGGAGCAGAACAACGAGCCGTTTCTTCCTCCCGGCACCTGCAGCAGACCCAATACCGGTATTGTATGAATTCCTAGATTTTAGAACTGTGACTAACCAAATTGAAATATTGAACTTGACCCTCTTGGTGTACAGTTGTACTTTATCGTTTATCTACACAGCCTTACGTCCAGAGTTTGTGTGAGAAGCCTTATTTCCCCTCATAATATTGCTTAAAATTTGCCTGGAAGAAATGCTGCAATAAAATGCTGTGCAGCAACCGTGCATGATACTGCTGCAAGCAATTGTTGTCTAGTTGAGCTGTATGTGTTGTCTTTTCTCCACAAGCAACGCTAGCAAATTGATGCTGCAAGAAAGATATTTTGATACAGCATACATGATGTAATTCCATGTTAAGAAATCAAATTGTGTTCAATGGGCTAACTTGCAAATGCATGTGGTGAGTAAAATATTATCCAATGATTGAACAGTGTTGGGATAAGGCAAAGAACAAAGTCTCATTCAACCAAAGTAGTTCATTAATTTGCACAAGGAATAAAGAATCGAAATCACCATTAAATTTGATATCTCTTGGAAGTTAAATCGTTCAGACTAGAATAACCAAGACAAATCATAAGTGTGATAAGTCAGGGGTAATCGCAGATATCAGAAAGCAACAATGTCAACAGCAACAACAAAAATCACTGATGGTTACCTGAAACCCCCTAAAAATGCAAATAGTAGCTATGAAATGCAGTCATTATCAGTTGTTTGCTAGAAGCATGTTTCATTTTGTCAAGTCATGATTCATAGCTCAGATTATTTCTCATTCCCATAGCCTCATCTGTTCAGGACATTAGTCTGTATCAGAAGACGATTCACTAGTTCGTAAAAATCAAGTGCTGTGTTACTTCATTTTTGTTTATTTGGTGTATTTTTTTCAGGTATTTTGCTGCATTTGTTGTTCAATGTAGAAAAGATGAAAAACTCTTGCGGAATGAACGAAAAAAAAAAAAGAGGGATAGAATAGTTGCACATGAACTGTTTTTGTCAAACTGATGCATCCATTGGCCTAGTTCCTGTTGACATGTATTTGTTTTGATGTTATCATTTCTTATTTTGCTTTCTGTGCAGTTGAGCCAGGACTTTTGTGTTTCCTTTCAAATTTGGATGTGTTACAGCCCTTTGTTTGATAGCTCAACTAAACCAACAGTTGCCTTCAAAGTGTTTTGAATTGTGCATGCTCAAGAGAAGCTATAACATAAAGAATACCCTTGCAAAATGTAACAGTTATGTAAGTACTTTAGATATCATGGAATGTAATTATTCCTTTCTTTTCGTATTTACTTCATTTCTTTTTGTATTTGCGTTCTCAAATATTGTTTTTCTATAGACCTTAGGGAAGCAGACCTTTTATGGAACAACACTTCGGCAAATTTCTAAAACTAGAGCAACAAAACAATAGCCTTCAGCTAGTGACAGACAGCATTCATTTTGAAACCGTCTCAAAATATCTATGGTGCTTCACCCTAGATATTATTTGCTTCGTTTTCTTGTGTTTTCTCACCAACCCTGCCCACATTTCCACATTCTCACTTTCTTTCATGTTCTGTAATATTACCTTTTACTGGTCACCCATTCCATCATTCTTCCAATCTACCCATCGGTCAATCTACCCATCGGTCAATCAACCCATCTCTTATCTATTTCTGTCTATTTCCCATGTATTGTTCCTTTTTGTTGGTTCCCCACCATCCAAACAATGGGACTGAATGTTTGGTTCCATCCAACTTGAATGTCAAATCCTTTTTGGTCATTCTTCATTATTCTCCGTGCCTTCTTGTTCGTACCCTTTTCCCACAAACCTCCTGCTCTCATTCAAACATGTTGACAATTTTGCGTAATGATTTCCAAACCAACCCTGCATGGCGCATATTTGTTTCTGCTTTCTTGCAATGGAAATCGCTTCCAAAATGTGTTTATTCTGTTCATTGCCCTCATTATCACACCCAACTCACTTTTCCCGGAATCCCCCTTTTGGGTTCTTTGGCTCTTTGTCCCCTTGGATCTTCTCTTATGCACCCAATTTGCTGCCTCCATGTTTGCACCTCCCCACTGCCCCTCTGCCTCCTCCTCCTCCTCCTCCTCCTCCCCCTCCTCCCCTTCCTACCCCCCCCCCCTCCTCCTCCTCCTGCCCGTTCCCCTCTTCTCGTGTAGAATCGCTCTGGGTCGGAGGGGGGCAGCACTCTGCAGCGGGGACGGGCCACCATAGCAACGACATCCCTGTCCTCCACCTCGGTCTCCGTGGATGAGGTACGGGATGCGCCTCCTGATGAGGACTCGCTTCCCCCTCCTGATATGCCTCCTCCACCTCCACCGTCCCAAGCTCAGCACCACCACCTAAAGCATGTTGACATGAAGGGATACATTCGCCTGCTGCCGGTAGAAAACCCATCACTCCTGCATTTCTGTTTACTTGACTTAATCAGTTTTGTGTGTTTGCTTGTGTATGTGTGTCTGTGCAGATGTTTAGTAGAGACAAACCCAATCCATATGGCTGGTTTTCTCAATGCCCCCCCCCCCCCCCCAAAAAAAAAAAAAACCTGATTCAAAACAGATTATAGGACACAAGCCAGAATTTTGCTTCCCAATTCACATTTTATTACTCGTCGTGGTTTTACAACATATTAGACAGTAAACTTATCATGAAAAGGGAATCATCTAAGATACTTGATGAAAATGCTTTCAGTGGAATTGCTAAGAAATATAAATTCAAATTACTTTAAAATTGCTGTAAGTTTTTCTTTTTTTGGTTCCATGGCTCCAAAGTAAAAGAGAGAGTGTTTTTGTTTTTATTATTATTATGTTGTTGTTGTTATGCGTGGTCTTCTGTTTGAAAAGAGAGTGACTGTGTTGTACCTGTGTAACTTGTGTAATTTGTGTGTTTGTGCAGTGTTCGACTTCACTAACGGTAGATCTTTCGTAAACTAGAATTGCATAGATTGGCTTCACATGTTTTGAGTTTACCTAGTTTCTTGTATGCCCTGATAAAGCTCTATATACTGTCTTTGCCCTTGTACATTGTATAATTACCAAGTTATTTTATTTTTCTTTCTCGTTACTTTCTACCTATCATAGTTATGTTTTTCCTTTCCTTTTTTCTGGGGGCGGTAAAGTTTAGTTTATGTGATTTATGTCATAGATGCCTGTTCAGCTTACAAATTTGGCTGTAGAATGCATGAACAGCTTTTCAGCACATACATATTAATCTTTTCCACCTGCTAACCATCTAAAAAAGCATACATGCATGAAGGCTAATTGTGTCTTTGATTCAGTAATCCTTCAATGTGGGTATCTTGTGTTTCTAGCTGTGTTGTTGATTTCTTTTCCCCTCAGTTATCAGGAAGTTTGTCATCTCGTTCCTTTAATGCTAAATGTTGCGATGATATCTGTGAATATGTACACCTGTGCTCTGTGTTGTCAGTCAGACATTAATGTGGTTGTAGTGATGGAAGTAACACATTACACATCTTACTGGGGGTAACAAGTCTTCATTTAAATTTTCAATTAATTCTAAAGGACAAGTTCACCTTCATAGACATGTGGATTGAGTGAATGCAGCAATATTAGTAGAACACATCAGTAAGAGTTTGAGCAAAATCGGACAATCCGTTAAAAAGTTATGAATTTTTTGAAGTTTCTGCTCAGTCACGGCTGGATGAAAAGACTACAGCTTGTGATGTCACATGAGTACAACGATATAAAGAAAGAATAAAGAAAATTCAACATATTTCCATTTTTCTCGCATAACAAAAGAACACTCAACTTCTCTCTTTCAGAAGGCAGGGGGAATAATATTACCCTTAACATACGTCAGTAGCAAGTCGAAGAAATGTGCACTTTATACAAAAAGTAAAGATTTGTGAAATTCTCTTTTTATTTTTCTTATATAGTTGTACGCATGTGACATCATACACTGTAGTAGTCTTCTCTTCCAGCAGTGACTGCACAGATACTTAAAATGTTCATAACTTTTGAACGGATTGTCCAATTTTCCTCAAACTTTCACTGATGTATTCTACTAATATTGTTGCATTCTCTCAATCCTTATGTATATGAAGGTGGACTTGTCCTTTAATTTAGTTGTAGTGATGGCAGTAATGTAACACATTACACATCTTACTGGGGGTGACAAATCTTCATTTTAAAGAATAAGCATAAATTTTCAATTAGTTTTAATAAAAATAATTGTTCTCCATTTGAAATACTCTTCCATGCTTGGATGTTCAACCGTGGGAGACAAAACAATGATATTTTCATTGATATTTGTGAAATAAACTTTTTTGTTCTGCACAATGCTAAAACTGAGGGAACAATAATTTGCGACTTGCACACAAAATGCAAGCTAGGGAAGCAGCATGCCATAATACTTGGTTTGTGATGTGTACTGGTATATGAGGGACAGAAGTAACATGGGGTATGCTTTGGGCTTGGTAGTGATGCTGCAAAATGGCTACCACAGGAAAGCCTGGATCGAGTTGTGCTCTCAGTGTTCTTAGACTAACCAACTTAATGTAACAGCTCTAATGACCTGTGTTGTTGGGAATATGCAATGTGTTCTAACCTCAGGGTTTGAAATAATCTTTCCACAAGGTCAAAAGTCCACAGGCAACTTCCCCTACTGCATTTCAAACTCTTTTTATAAAACTGTTTTTTGTTTTCTCCTCTGCTAATCGTCCTCTATGTAATGGTTACACTTTGCCGTGTTTGTGCGTCTGGGCATTAATATGGTAGTAGTGGGGGCAATAATGTTATGAGTTACACCTGTGTTTATAGGAGTGAGATAACCATATGCATCAAAACATGCAGATATTGCCTTTGTAGAGGTGCCATATAAGATGTGATCTCCCCGCAGGAGTTATATTTTCCCAGAGAGATTGCACCTAGGGAAAATATTGTCTTGAGGGGAAAACAACTCTAAAGGGACTGTCGTGTCATATATTGCAACAATAGACAAGGCAAAATTTGTTGTAATAGATGGTCTACATAAATACACATCATTTTATTCTAGCCTTGTTGCCAGTCAGTCAAAATCTGGAATTTTATAACCTGATGTGACATTACTGCTCACAATATAACAATTTGAATTTTTGTGGCATTAGTCACATGGTTGTATTACAGCCAATCACGAAGTAGTATTTAAAAAGACCCTTTGATATTCAGTTTAATTTGCTGCCCAGTGTCGGTGATGTATGAATAGTCTTCGATGTCAACTGGTATCTCCATGCAACATTGCCAGTTACTGCTGGAGTCATATTGCATTGTTAATGTAGCAAATAGTCTTGTGGGAACCTGTCTAATAACAGTGTTGCACCCTGGTGAATACAGGGTTACCATACAGAAGGATAACCACCCTTAATCTACTGCACATGGAGAGTATGATGTCAATGTGTGTCATGTTGGTGTTGTTTTGTTGTCACAAGTTGTACAGTAATATGTCTGTTTCCATGCCTGTGTAATGAACAGCTTTCTGAATGTATTCAACATGCTGCAGTACCTGCCTTATTTCCAAAGGTTTCACTTGGCAGCTCCAAACCCTGCTTTGATCAAATGTCTACAGGAATGTGGTTGATCCAGTCCAAAGTGTGGACTCTCTGTGATAGAGAATGGGTTAAGTCTCTACATGTTTATGTGGAATATTCCACAGTATGGAATTTTTCACAAATTTTGCACTCTACTAAGCCAGCCCAAAATGTAAAAACAAGCAAATATTTTGGGAAATACTAAAATATGTACACAAATACTCCCATCCCACTGAAAGTTTTTATATTTACAGTAATGTTTTCCAGAAGCTTACTCTACCTAGCTACAGCCATTGTTGTAAAAGCAAGATTCTAGCTGTTGAAAAACAAATGCAAAAAAAAAAAAAAAGGTAGTAGCTCGTCACTGATCATGCGGCTAGCAAACATCAAGTGCAGTGTTGCTTGTAGCTGCTTTCTGTTTATTCAATGCATTCAAATAAGCTGTATTAAATATATACTGTATATTATAATGGTGGTCAATGCAATACACCAAGAGTGTTAGTGTACAATTGTGTTTCAGCACAATACATAAGGAGTGTTGGTGTACATCCATCAGCTTGATACACTAGGAGTTTTGGTGTAGATCTGTCTGCACGATACACCAGGAGTTTTGGTGTAGATCTGTCAGCACAATGCACCAGGAGTGTTGGTGTACAGCTGTCAGCACGATACACCAGGAGTGTTGGTGTACATCTGTCAGCATGATACACCAGGAGTACACCTCCTTTAAAGTGTTGCAGAAACTGGTGAATGATTGAGAGGAAGCCAGTGTGATTGGATCTACAGGATTATTGTTTAGTAAAAGTTTTACACAGAGAATCTGATTGGTTACAAGTTACAAGCTGGTGGCACTGATCACTGCACAGCTGGTTACTGATTGGTTACATTCCACTTAGTCTTTATAGTCATTGCTCAGCTGAAGATTTCATGTCTGTTTTTTGTTTTTTTCTTGGACAAGTAGCGTAAAGTTGACACCTTACACTCAAATTAGGATCAGACTGTGTGACCTGTCTCTACTGTAAAAAAACATGGTGAAAATATCTGGTGTGACTGGAAGCCGTAGCTGTAAATCCTAACTAATTTCGGCCTGTGACTGAATTGGTTTTACATTCTTGTTGATGGTGTATGGAAAGAGAATAATTTCACTTATTTCTCTCTAGGAATTTACCTCACACCACAGGACAGACAGGATTTTTCCTTTCCTTGTTAAGATTGGTGTAATACTGCTGATGTATCAGAGTTTTCTCCGTACAGTTTCTCATTCCAGCCATGCTAATGTATCAGTTATTTCCAGTCATTTGTATCTTGTGATTGGAAACCAAGTGATGTCATGTATCATAACGCCGTACATCTTTAAATGACGAACCATTGACTTGTCTCCCCTCCAGTCTCGGAATAGGTCCCAATCCGTGTTTACAGTGGAAACTGGCGTCTTTCAGGTATAATACATGAAATGCCTTCACATCAGCTTTCTGCTGCTTTTTGCCTTCATATCGAGGCAAATTTTCTGTTTTCTAATGCTCACCATTGTAATCTAGCTGCATTAACTCTTTGAGGACATTTGTCCAGCTTACAGAAACGTGTACACCAGTGGAAATGGATAATATATGACTTACCAAACTTCTCATGTACATTTCATTTGATGCTTCAGTAATGTCCATTATATTTAAAAGATGCAAGAGTCCAAAACTTCATCCTATGTGATGTTTGTGTAACTTCATTCTGTGATCATTGTATAACACATGATGATGATAACTTGGTTGATAGGTGTATGAAGCTCTTCTCAAGCCATTACTCAAATCAAATCTCACCTTGTATCGAAAAGAAGACTTTCTTACACTTCTGTATACTTTGTAGAAAGCCTTATTCTCACACTTATGTGTACTCTCTGCACACAGTTATTAACTGAATTATCTACTTACTTGATTACATTATGAGTTTCTTAATCTCCTTTAATTGGATAGGTGTGTTAGTGGTGTAGAACATCTAGTCTTTTTGATATCATTCAATCTTCTTTGATTATCACCGAAGCACTGTAGAAGAGATACCTTCAGCAAAAATGTCATAAAACTTCTAAAACTTATCACATATGTGTAGTCACATAGAATGAAAGAGTTGTAGAAATACATGTATGTCATTTTCGTTCATGTCCAGTGAATGTTAGGTGGTGCTATACTGCCCGAAATAATGCAGTGATAATCACTGTATGTTAGCCATTATCACATTTTGCAGTAGTGCACAAAAATTTGTGTGAAATGTCATGATCACGATCTCAATTTGAATCCTTTTCCAGAGCAGTATTTTTTTTATAGTTGTCTTACTTGATTTGGGGCAGATAGCCACTGCACACCAAAGCAGAACAGTAATTCCTTGACTAGCGAGAGCTTTTCAAATATGCAATGCAGTGTGCATGTCTCACACGGCTGACCTGGGCATGTTCAGGGATTGTCAAATCATTTCCACATCTTTGATAAATCAACGGTAATAACATTAAGTTTTGCAACAGTTACCATGGTCAAAAAAATTAGTGTGCATTAGAATTCTTGAGAAATAAAATTTTGCACAGATTTGTGGAAAAACCATTAGATTTTGAGCCAATTTTGTATCTCTATAGGGAGAAACTAGACTGTGTACAAGTATATGTGTCATATAAAAAATGCTAGATATCAGAAATCAAGGGGAGCAGAATCTGGCTGAGGCACCAAATGATGCATTTTGAAAATATCACAGTATTCCTATTCCAGTGCACCGACATTGCCGATTGCGACAATTCTGTGGTCAGCTAGTGCGATCCCAGTCATAATGCTAAATGTGGAAAAATGCAGTGAAGCACCACCTATGGTACTGTTGTCAGTGTTGTAGCTCTTGTTGTCATGTACAAGTCAGTGGACTCAGAGCGTGGCTGGCGGCACATAGATAGACAGGAAGACGTAATCATGCTGTGTATTGTGGGATAGACAGATCTACCAAGTCTACCTGATTTGAAGGAGACTCCTTGAAAACTTTCCATCATGTCCTCACAAGAGAATATAAAAATGTCCCTGTTTTGGGGAATTATTTGTACAAATTGAGATACATGTCTCACACAAAATAATATCTCTATGATTGCTCTCTAGAAACCTTCCGTGATTTTGATGAGCAAATGTAGGCAGTCCTAGATAGAGTCATTTTATGTAGAACATGATTATCAAATCAGATTTGCAGTTGTGACTAGCGAAAGTTGTGGTCACGTGGAAGACAGTCATTCTTGATTGAAAATGGCGAACATTTTTTAATTCTGTCATAATGAATTATTTTCCTGAATGCTTGACACCATGATTGATCTTGAAAAAGTTGGTTTCGTGTTTCCACTTCTCCAGTGATGCATGGGCTCTGATGCCTCAGTAAATCTTTACTCTTTAATAGACTAATCACATGAAAACAGATACAACCTGTAGATTCCATTCTACTACACTGTACCTTGCAATGAAATGTGATCAAAATGACTTCCAGTCAGTCAAATGCATTGTACATACTCAGACTTTGATACTTTGCTATGTATGCTGGTTCTGACTTGTGAGTCCCACACATTGTGTTTGTACCATGTAGCTGGTTTGTCCAGTATATCTTCTTTATGCATCATTTTTACATCACCAAAATTCAACTTCCTGTGTAAGTGTGTGTCAGTGTGTCTGCCTGTCTGTCTGTCAGTCTTTGTCTTTTTCTCAGAGACTCCAACTCTCAAGCTTTCGACTGGAGATCTCCCGCCGAAAGCCCATTTTTGCAAGATCTCCCGTTCTCCCGCCCTGGCTCTGTGTCTCCCGTTGGAAAGGATTTCTTACGTATTGCCATATCGTATGTTGAAAAATAAGCCTTAGATAGCACGAGAGAGCATCTAGAACCCTAGACTGGACCCCGGCGGCAAGGAATTTCGCGCTTCGCGCACATCAACTTGGAGTCTCCCGTTTGCTAGGGGTTTCAGGCGGGAGAATCTCCAGATCAGAAGGTGCTGGGGGTTGGAGTCTCTGTTTTCTGTGTATGAACAATGTCACACAATTTAAACACAGTTCTAAAAACCTATCTATTCTGAAACCTCATGTTTTACATAGTCTAATGTATATCAATGTTTAATACACATATGCATAACCTAGTTTCTATGGACGTCATATAAACAAACTCGCATCCGTTCAAATGAAGCATACACAATACATTGTGTGAATTTGGTTCATAGTGTCGCTGCTTATATTGACGGTATCCAAGCAACTTGAACATGTAGTGAATTTTCACTTTCAAGTATTGAATGGGGGGGGGGGGGTAGAGATAGTAGACATATATTAAGTAAGATCTCCATGTTCAGTTTTTCAAATTGAAAATCAGAATGTCAACTCTCATGCATAAAAATTGCAAATGTCTAAAACAAAGCGTGGTAATAGAGAGAATTTAAAAAGAGATATTTTTAACATAATAGAGAGGCATTGTCGGAAGCAAGGATTGGATTGCTTTGGTATGTCAAATTTTCTTTTATATTTATTGTCACAGTCAGTGAAAACAAAAACGGCATTCAGCTGATATAAACCCTTTCATTTGTATATCACTATGTGGTAACTAGTATTGCATGTTTTAGAAGTTCATACTACAGCCCATATTATCTCTCTCTTTCTCTTTCATTGCAACTTAGAATAGTGATGAGTTTAAACTTATATTACTTTTGTTTGCACTTTATTTCTTTTTCTTCTTTTTTTGCATTAATAAAACTTTGTTATTTTACACATTATGATTGCCTTCAAATACCCATATGAATCATATAACTTGTTACTAATTTAACTGCCATTTTATGCAAAGACTTATGATGATGCAATGTAATCTACTCTAAGTCAAGGAACAGTGTAATGCAACTTAGAATAGTGATGAGTTTCAACTTTTTTACTTTTGTTTGCACTTTATTTCTTTTTCTTTTTTTTTGCATTTATAAAACTTCTTTATTTGACACATAATGTTTGACTTACACATTATGACTCATATGACTTGTTACTGATTTAAATGCCATTTTATGCAAAAACTTTTATAACGATTCGATGCTATTTACACCCATTCATGAAACAGTGTACTGCATATTTGAACAACAATAGTGTAGTACATTCCATTACAATGTGGTATTCTTTTGTAATATTCCTCTAACGCCTTTTTTGTAGATACATGTACAGGACTTGCATTCTTTTAGTTTTGTTTTGTTTTTGTTTTTTTTTTTACTGACCATTGTTCAGTCTTCACTTGTCTCTTGAGGCCTGATAAGTACTAAAAAAAATCATCAAAGACAGAACATCCATCATTTCATTTTTAACTCATCATTACCATATTGATGGTCCTAATGAAGATTCTAATGGACAATAAATAGTTCCTGAATAAGTATCACCATTTCCTGAGAGGATTGACAATTAAGAAATTATTTCATGCAAATTTAGCTCTGTTTCGACTGCATAAGGGCAAGTCAGTGTACTCGTGAACATAAAACACATCAGTTGAAATGTTTATGTCTTCTTTCTTATGCTCTCTGGACACTTGTGACACAGTTGAAATGAGTGTTTTTCCATAGAAAACAAGTGCAAACTGAAGTGTTTGTGTCAAAAGCTGAATCCATTTCCACAAACTTTATGAGAAAGGTGTGTATTAGTAGGATAGTACTAACATTTTTGTGGTAAATGCAGCCATCATTGAGGATTTTGAGATTTTCGCACCTTTTGTTTTTAAACCCAGCTTTGTAGTCAATCATACTATTCTTCACCTTGTTGAGCTCAATTCCTCATCTTATATCAGGTTACAAATGAGGGGGACGATGTGATGCAAGCACAAGTCTGTTTGTGCAAAATTATTGTGCCTCTGATTCTGTAGGTAGCATGACAACCTTTGTTTCAAGAACAGTGCTGTTGTTTTTTTCTTTACTCTACAGGCAAAATTAAACAAATAAAAATGATTTCATATGGGTAGGATAATTTTTCGGTTGAATAAAACTCATGTCACAATCACGTGAGAGGACCTGATAAAGTGAGGTGACATATATTATTTTAAAAGCATTGTAACTGATATATACAGCTTTAGAGACATGTCATACATGAACTGAAGCTGCCTCTTTATTTACAGGAATTTCTTCTCATTTCTGTGCTTATTATTCTTAGAAATCATGCAGATTGATCACAACTTTGTGCATATGCTTTTCGCATTATAGCTCTGCTTTACTTATAAAACTGTAAGATATGATACCAGTTTGTTGTAACTTAAACCCTGTTAGGTCTAATTCTAAACAGGTTGCTTATTTGAAGCTTTAGCCTATTTTTATTATGATGATATTATAGGCAGAGTATAAGTACTGTTATTATGGTACTCGTACAATGCGTTGTGTTGCATAATCATATGTGACCCAACATTGTATTGAACTGATCACGTTGCAGACGTTGAAAGCCCAGGAATCTCCAAAATCAGGCGATATGGCTGAAAGAAGAGAAAAATTATGTTTGTTCAAAATTCAAAAGTGCAAGATGTCTTTTCAACATCCTGTTCAAATGTCAAAGTTCAAGAGATGTTTTGGATTTCCATGGAGGTGTTTTGAACTGATTTACAGTGTTTCATACCTTGACACTTGACTGCACTTAAACTTTAAAGTTGATTGTTCTTATAGTACTGTATTTGTTCTTTAACCTCTTTCTCTTTTTCTGTGGTAGGTTCTTGGAATCCATCACTAGGAAGATTAGAGTCTGGAGAATGCTAAATCCTCAAAAATACCAAAATAGGAATATCAAAGCTAAGATTCTTTATCTGATTTTTGTTGTAAGTGGTCACATACAATGTATCTATTTTGATTTTCAGCCAGTCAGGAAATGCAGAGGGAATACTTGTCAAGGTGTACTCATAACACCCAGTACAACAATCTGAGTCTAAATTCTAGTTTGTTTCTTGTGTGCCACTCAAAATGTATACAGCCAGATGTTCACTTGACATTTGTCAGTTGTGATATTGGCAGAGAAAATAATTTATGTTTTATTTTAATGTTTGCGATATGTACATTTATATACTCACTGTTCTGTGAAGCTGTTGAGAGTCATCATGCAGAGTGGAACACGTAATTTGTACATTCTTTGAGTTGTGCTAACAGCGGTCCTTTGTCAATCAATGCTTACTGTTGTAGTCACCAATAGTGTATATTGTAGCTACACACTGTTTAGCGTGTTGTAGATTTTTTTGTTATCTGTTGCTTCCCTTCATTTGCATCTTGAATGTGTGCATGGCTTGATTTTCATCGTTTTCATGTAGCATGTGCATTGTTCCAGCTGCCTGAGCCCTTTGTTTACAAACTGCAGTGTACACAAGAGTTTGGGTTCACAAATGGTTCATAGAGCTGGAGTCTAAACTTTTGTGTGTGTGTGTTGTATAGTAAGCAGGTTTTCTGTTGTGTACGCATTTTATTTCAGTGCTTTTCATTGTGTAGGATACATTTGTGTGATCATTACTCCTAGCACACTGTACATTTGATCATCTTCCATGTGTGTTTGTAATTAGGTAGCAATGTTCTTTTCATAGTTATATCACCATGTACATATGTATCTTGTGTGCAGTTTTCATCAAAGCAGTTTGTTTAACAGAGAGGGAAAAAAAAGTATGGTGTCAAAACAGCAAAGCTGTTTATGACAGGTTCTTCTTCACAATGACAAATGAGCAATATGACAAGCAATATATGTCACCGTAACTTTTTGGTATCTATCCATCTGGGTGATCTTGATAAACAATCAATTATAGCTTGTTTAAAAGTTTATTTTGAAAGTCTGTCTGTTATCAAGATCTTTATGAATGATGCATTAGTTACAACATTATGCCCATGATTTCACAGTGGGGACCGTGGCCTGCATAATGTGTGTTTCATTTGTTCTCTTTTTTTTTTTGTATATTAATATATATACTTTAAAAATGTATAGAGTCTGTCCATAGAGGGGGCTGTTGAAGTACGGCAGGTTTCAGTCATACAATGCTTATGATTCTACAAATTGAAATATACAATGTGGAGGCTCCATCATGGACCAAAGCATTCGCAGTATTGGTTGAATGAATTACAACATCGAAGCAAGTATCATTAGCTGTCATTATACAAGAATGCCTTTTTTCATGCACTTTTAATAACTTTCTGTGTACATTACATCTTGTTTGGTTGTAAACTAGACTCTTTTCTGTCTTATGATTTGACTTTACAGAGGCAACAGACGAAACGGAAGGACTCCTTGCCCACTCTCCTCTCCAGTGTCAGCTCAGGTACAATATAGATCAACAAAAATCTTGTTTAACCCTTCTTCTGCCTTACCTGGAAATCTCAAATATCTAGATGTTCGTCCTTAAAGTCAGAGTTTACTCTTATGCTGTTCATTCCTCTTCTTACAATATGCAACTTAGCCTGAAAATATTTCCCATAATTTTGTCATGAGCTTGTTTGATAAATTTCTAACATGTTTTTACCTTTCCATCAGATTCTTTCTGTCTTCAGTGCACTGTCATAGAAGAGTAAGGGTAAAGATGGCAGTGGTGGTAATAGTAGCTGTAGTAGAAGTTCATATAGTTGAAGCGGATGAAGGTGTCAGTGTTTGAGCATTCTTCAAGTAATTTATCCCTTTTTCATGATTTCCAATGTGACAGTGGAATCACAAGGGTCATCTGATGGTCTCGATGTCATGATGTCATCATCCTCCCTGTCGTCGTCCTCATCGTCTACCAACCGTGCGAGCACCGACACCCACTCCGTCGCGTCGTCGATGAGCCGCCTGTCTCAGGACAGCCAGGCCTCGTCCATTCCCGACGAGCGCCCCGCCCTGCCGCCGCGCAAGAACAGTTCCCGCCCCAACTCGTCTGGCTCGGGTAATTACGTCACATCTTGGTCACCCCCAAGAATGACAAATTAATGCACCATTGATGCTCTACATGTATATTAGAATGTTCACTCTATCCACTTAGCCCATTGTACATCCATCCATGTACATGCTTAGGATATTAGAGTTGGCGTAGTCTTGTGGCAGAAATGTTGACATTTTCACTTGTTGCACAAAACACAAAAAAGCAATAGCTGACATTTTGTCTGTCAGAGAAATTTAAAAGTCACAAGTTGATAAGTTTAATAGGCATTTAATTGATGGACAGACTGTTGAAAGTTCTTACAATCCAGCATCAAATATTAAAAGACATTTTTATCAGTCAAAATGGAGCTCACACATTTCTTTTAAAGAACGTTGTAAATGAGAATGTGTTTCAAAATGGATTTGGCAGCGCAAGGCACAAACTACAGTATTTTATTTATCCACATCATTAAGGCTTTTTCATCCATGTGCACCAAGATTATTTGCAGGCGTGAAGTTTTTTGATTCAGAGACTGCTGTGAGGACATCCATAATGCTTGGTTAGGGAGAAACTAAAATGAAGCTTCTGTATTTCCACCTCATGTTATAATAGTCATGCTCTTCCTATTCATCATAATAAGCCAGTTCACAGTTCCAATCTGAGCATGTGCAGATAAAGGTCATTGCAGACCTTCTCTTGAAATGGATTTGTAACTGAGGTATTCAAAACCTAGATAGGGCTTCATGACTACTTACTGTGTTATAAATGAACCAGGTGCAGATTGGTATTTACAGGCAATTTGCATTCTTTGCAGCAACGTTAACAAAAGCCATTCATGCAACATTGACATGTGAATTACCACTTCCTGCATGGCTGTTTTGAAGTGCTCTTCTTGAAGACTATTTCATGTTTTGAAAAGTGTGTGGTGAGAGAGGTCGTTGCAGACTACTGCTAACTGTGAACTGGCTTATCCATTACGTAAAGACTTGGTAGTGTGGGGATGCCATGGAGTGGGGAGACTAGCCTGGCTCAGATCTATTCAAGAATCCTCGTAACGAATTATGTACAGCTTTATCACTAATCCCAATGTTAATACACACACAGCTGTAGAATCTTGACTGTAACTGACCGTAACTGATGAGCGTACGCTTCGATGTACATATTGGCAGACCGGTGGGATTCGTTGTTTCATATCATGTATCTCATTGGCCAGGGAATGAATATCAATTCAATTTGACCACCTATGAATCCCAAATAATGCCATGTATGACACATGTACGGACTCCTTTGCAGAAGGCATCATACAATTGTAAGAAGCTGAAGAGAAATCCCAAATTACTTTTTTTTCTTCCATTTTTTTCTCCATTTTCTCCAGTTCCTGTCATTAATGACTTGCCAGCTCATTACAAATTGTCTTCAGACCAAATATCTTTTTTTTTAAAAGATAATATTGACCCTGTGAATAGAATTTGAAAATGAAATGGACATTTAGAAATTCTCATACTAATTAATGTTACTTATTTTTTGCATGAACTGTCATATCTGAATCCAAACCAATACCACTGTGATATTAAAGTGATATACCCATTTCCTTTTCCATTCTGCTCATGCATTCTCATGAGTTTATATAGCCCTTGCGATGTCTATCAAACTTGTATGGGGAAACTATACAGTGTGTTTGAAATTGCTGTTTGATATTCCATCATTTATTGCATATTCAATTGGATGACCACCTTACTTTCCTTTTCATGGATACACACACCTAAACGGTCATTGAAAGATGAAGGGTGGGGACAATACCCAGTGACTATGTGGATGATTTATAGCTTGAGTGGGCAATAGCCTGGCATTATGTAGAGACCCAATGTTCTAAAAACAAACTGTGTCTGTTTGGAACAGACAGTGCTTCAAGGTACTTTCACATCCATTGATGACATAGAGAGCAAAGCCCTTTGTGTATTTTCATTTATATACGGAACACTAGCTATCAACTTCTGATATGGTACTTGTTTCCAGGTCTATCTGCAAAAGTTTGTGGACGCTGCACAAGTTTAAAAAAGATTTTTCAAATCTGCCAAGCACATGTGATTCCTACATTGTATGTCAAGAAATCTCATATTCAAATTGATACATGTATGTATGATGAACTCATTCTGTAATAAGAATACTATACACACACACAGTAAGATTCAAATTGATTCAATTTAGAAGAACATCAATATAGTTTATTTGTGAAAAAAACAAAAACAAAAGCCTACTTGTAGTGGAACATAAATAGAAGTTCTTTTGTACCAGACAGAGCAGGAATTATTCAGATACTACAAGCTGTTGTAGAGACTGCGTAAAGTAGCGGAGATGGTTAGAATGATATGACTTTTAACTGTATGACAGAGTTGAACTACAGGAGACCTCAGCAGATATTTCTTCTTCTTCTTCTTTTATTCAGTTAGGTAACTTTAATATGTAACCATCATCCTTAAGTTTAATACATTTTTTTTTTTAAGTACCACAGGTGTCTGAAATGCCTATTAATTTGAGCTCAGTGATTCTTATTGAGTATGGCAATTTTATATCACAGAGAAAAAAAAGTAAGTCTAATAGCCAATTTTGCTGCTGGAATGAGATTTCATAGGTGTTATGTGCAGCTGTACCGTCCAGCTCAGGACTTAATAATGTGCAACTCACAAGTCTTGTTTGGTCACAGGTAATGTTAAGTAGACCATCCCCTGACTGAGCAGGCAAACTTGTGTTGGCAAGAAGGAAGTTAGGTGTGCTTGTTCCTTCCTTGGGTTAAAGGCATAATTTACCATTTGCAGATGAAACAAAAACCCAGCATTAGTGCTTCAAAATAATTCTAAAATGTGAGTTAGGGATAGAAACAACCACTGTAAAAATTTGAAGCAGTATAATAGATGTTAAGTATTGTTAAATATGCAAAATGTGAACAATAGTTATAATAACAATGTTTCTAGATGAAACCATTTACAGTTACGGTTTATTGAGAAAAATGCAGATATCTCCTTATATTTCAGGCTTTATAGCGAAAATGTTATATGATAGGATGTTTTGTGGTACAACTGATCTACACATATGCATCAAAAGTGATATCTTGGACATTTTTAAATCACTGCTCCCAAAGGTAAACAGGACCTTTAAATATCCACCCAGAGCCTGGTGTTATACATTTAGTGGATGGCCACAAGTGCGTGGGTACAAATTTTTTCTTGAGGTGAAAGATAGAGGCACTCTATGCAGCAAGGGGAAGCTTGGTTGAATTGTGCACCTCATCTCTCACCAATTGCAAAATTTTGTTCCATTGCACGCATAAAGACCATACACTATTTGTTTTATACAACACGTAGGTAGGATGTCAACGGACATGGTCCACACTGATTATTGAATTTAGTACATGAAAGTAGAATGGATGGCACAGTAAAGTCACACGAAAGAAAGTGATTGGTTGAAGCTGAGAGTAGAATGAATGTGCACTTGTAACTGTGTGTGAGAGGCAAAAGTGTGTTTATTGTGATGTCAGAGGCATGCGATAGTGCACAAACTATGTGTTGATCAAGAGTTTAACACAGAAGTCAAGGTAACTTGGTGACATCAGCTGTGCACTATCTATTTTTGTTAGAACAAAATTGCATGGCTCAAGAGCTGGAGCGTGCGATGGCACTTTTAAATGCATGTCACATGATGAGCAATCACCCAATTGGATCGCTAAAATCTTTGAAGGCATTGTATACTATAGAATGTTTGACACAAACTCATCTCTCTACCCAACCTCCATCCCTCACCGATCCCTCCTCCTCATCCTTGCCATTCTCCATCCCGCTGCCACACACCACCAGAGGTATCCGGGGGAACCGCGCCGTCGCCCCGCATCAGCGAGAGTCCCTCCATCTCCTCCCTGAGCCGGATGTCGGCCGACAGTCTTGCCTCCTGCCTGGAAGACAGGCCCCCGCAGCTGCCCCCGCGCAAGACCGGCTCGCGCCCCAGCTCTGCTGGATCGGGGGTGGATCCCAACCGTAGGTTGCAGCTCCGCCCTTTCCTCCATTTCGTAACTTCCCCCCACCATTCGCTGTTTGTTGCCGAGTCAGTTCTCTCATGACAATGGTGGTATTGAGATCGATGTGATGATGTCCTTGTATTTGTCTCTGTGTGGTAGTTCGTAGTGCACTCCTGCATCACTTCTTTGACTGCCATCTGTGTTGTCTCTGTTCTGCACCATGCACATTCATTCCCTCTTTGGCGAGAAAAAAAAAGTGTAAAGAATGCCTTGTGAAGTACTCTTTCTTGTCTATGCTTCTGTGGAAACAGGACCTGTGTCTTCCATATGTTGTCTGTGAAATCTAGTTGTTTACCAAGTCATTAATATGTGCAAGGTAATGCTATTCATAAACACTAAAACAATTTCAAACTACTCAAAGAATTAAAAAGAAAGGACAATAAAGAGAAAAGTTAGCATTCATTCGTAATGCATGGATACAATTTTTTTTTTCAAAGATGATCAGCACAAGCATTTAAAAATTAGTGCATGATTACTGCTTCAGTTGACCTTCCAAGTCATTTGACTAACTGTTTTCCATGGACTTTTGTCCATGTATTGTGCATGTTCATTTCTCTCGCACTCGGATTCGGACAATGACTTCTTTTGGTGGCCTTGTTCCATTCTCTATGACTCCTGACGTCTCCCTGGGTGAGATTTTTGGACTTGATGAGAAAGTGCATTTTTGCTGCACACCATCAATGAAAATATTTCATCAAATGGCAAATTATTTTCGTTTATCATGAAAACGCGATTAAAGGGGTGCTAAAAAGAGCTTTGTTTTAATAGCTATCTTTTATTTGCAGTTTTGATTCAGAGCATCTCAGCTGAAAAAACAAAACAAAACATAGTTGTCAAGTTTGCTAATAGACTGTGTTTGATTTCTTTGGGGGGTTATTTTCGCTATTTTACGTTTGTTTTAGTCAATGAGCATGGATGCTCAAATACGTTGGTAAATGACCAGTGAGCATATTAAATCTGGTAAGTGCATGCCCGTGTCCAAGCTACTGTGGATGCGAGACCATCGCGATTTGATCTCGCTGATGTCAAGTTTGTCTTGCTCAGCAAAGACCCATCATGCAACCAACTCCCCTTCAATGACTGCCTCAATTTTCATCTCGTTCTTTGATTTTCTGTGGTTTGTTGTCCTGTAGTTTAGGGGGGTCGTGTGTGTTTTCCTGTGTATTGTATTCCACAGTCCCATGTGTAGCATTCCTTGTTGGACCCCACCTACAGCGGTAGGAAGTAGTGAGTGTTGCTCAATTTGTCGTCTGCATGAGTCAATGTGAACTTATTCAAATAATAAGGAGTTGAAATGCAGTTGAAATTTTTTTTTTGCCCCAGGAAAACTATGTAGAATAAGAAGTATGAAAACTAAATGGGTCAAAAACAACATGTAAGCCAAGCATTCCATTCACACATTTCACACCTTCTTTTTGGAGTATCAAATTATTATCAAATGTAAATTCATGCATCATAGCCTTGACCGACAATTAAAAGAAGTCATGTTGTAAGAGATGATCTCACCTCTGTTATTGTGAAATATATTTTACGACCTGCTGGGTGCTGGAATGTAGGCCACACAGTTCTCCATAAGTTCAAGCAGTTTTGTTTGTTTCGTTTTGTTTTTTTAAAGGGCCCTTTGACATAACTGTTTAAGTCAAGTTTGAGCCACATACATTGTCTCATGAAATGCTCCATGCCAAGTGAAGGCTAGAGAGAAGAAACGAGAGGAAAAGAGGACTGAATTTTGTCACTACCGGTACCCTCTGGTTTCTGTGGAGATAGAAATATGTAGGAATATGAGCATTTCTTGCTTTTATCTATTCATTCATTTTTTTTCTTTTTAATTTGTATTCAAATCATGCAGTCCTCTAGCCCACAATGAAAAGTCAAGATAGCCTTAAATGCCAGCTAGCGCAAATCAAGAATGGTACCCCAGAACTCAGGGTTCTTTTGCTTTGTTTCTGTCTTTTTTTTTTCAGCTTTAAGGAGAGCTTCACCAATCACTACGTAACATCTGTTGATTTGATTTGATTTGATTTGATTTCTGAATTTCTTTTTCATACATAAATGAAATACAAAGTCAATTGAACGACCTAATTGAGCACAGTATAATTTGAATCTGACAGTTAAAACAAATAAATGATTAATTCAAATATTCAACTTTTTTTTCTAACACAGTGCAAAATGAAAACAAACAAATTGTGTTCACTTCACATTGATTTTATCACAGAATTCACAGAGAATATGCAAAGAAATCTATGCCTACAATACTTGCCACCACAATAGACATTTACCATTTTGATTGATTTTACCTTTGTCCATTAATTTGGCTTTTGTTATGTGTTATCGTGCATGGACCCATGCTTCCTAAATGAATCCTAATTACTCCTTATGTAATGCTGTTAAAATCTCCTGATAGTTGCACAAACATTTTATTTGTTTTCATGTTTGCATAAGTTTGTAGAACACTTCAATCGACATCTTTCTCTTGTAAATGCATGATTTTGAGAGAGAAAAAAAGCAGTGTTATCCCACCAACACAACGTGTATTGTAGTTGCTTTTTTTGTATGCTTCCTTTGACATACACGATAAGACCATGAATATTTTATGTGTAGTGAATCTGTGCTCATATATTTGTTAATATAATAAACATGAAGCTGCTGTATGCTGCTTATGAATTTCATTTTGTTTGCCTTTTGCACAAGCTGTAAAGTTTCTTTAAAAAAGAGGCAATTTTAAAACCTGATAGCTGCTGTTTAGATACAAAATAAAGGCTTACCATGTACTGCTTGCCCATAAACAACTAGGCTATATTGATAGCCTCATGTACATCACAAACTTGTGATTGTGCATTTTGTAATGATAATTCTTCAGACATAAATCATAATGAATACTTTGTCCTGTTTCCTAACTTTGACTCTTAATCAAGAAAAAAAAAATGAAAAAAGAAAACCACTAAACATGTCATACAAGTGTTTCCATGCTTTCGTTGTATGAAGTGTTATGATTCCCACACTTTCTGATATGATATGCAAGTACATTCTAAGTAGCAGTGTTGATTTTAGGATTTGTGATATATTGAGTGATAAGATTAGTTTGTATTAATCAGAGTAATGAAGTAAGCAAGACCTGCAATAGGGATTGAAGGAGAATTTCAATCCCTGTCAAGCACTTGCTTTTCTTATTCCCCCAATAGATTGTTTCAAAGCAGTGATGTACATGTCAGTGATGATTTCCATGTGAATAGGTTTGGAATCCCATTTCCAAAAACTATCGCAGCAGAGATATTTGATTTTCATTTTGACAGTCAGTAAGCCTTTTGCCAGTATTCCTCTGATTATACATCTTTTCTTTCTAGTGTGATTTAAATGAATGTCAACAAATCCTGTCACAGCAGACTGGGGTTGTATATATTTATATAATCAAAGCAAATGGCATATCACATACATAAGATAATAAACTCTTCATGTGCCGCAGTGTAAACCTCCTTTATGCCCCATTATTCTGAGGCCACAATTCATGAGCACCTTTGATAAACATTTAGTTTTTCAAAGCCATGTTACTTTGTATAGAAGTGTTTATGCTAGAAATGCAGTACAGCAAGACTGTAGAGAAAATTGCAAGTTTTGTTTGGATGTTAATGCTATGACAAAGGTATAGCTAATTTTTCCTGCCAATAGCCAATATTCACAATAAATCATTTTGTGCATTTGAGCATAATATGCGAAGTTGGCAAGCTGTCGACCGAGTCAGGTGTGCGAACTTGGCACGCAAAGAGTCAAGTAATGTATAATGTAAAGGTAAGTAGATCTTCCACTCAATAATGTGTGGAGCTGACTCTCTGAGACTACTGTATACGCTGAATATTTTGCGAGGTTTTTATTTTCGCGAATTTCACGAGTCAGGTAATACTCGCGAAATTAAAGACACACGAAAATAATGACTCTGATCCCGATATGAATGTGACGTACATATACCTGTGCTGTCAAGTAGCCAGTTTTGCCAACCTTATTTTAACGTGCCGTAACAATTTATTATATTCCCACAACTGAATATCTCTCTTATGTATTATTTAGCCCACCATATTCTCTCTTTTGTTATGTTAAATTATTTTTTATTGTCTGTATGTCTTACATGATACATTTATATATTTTGTATTATTTATAATGTTTTTAGGCCGGCCGTCCGTGTGACGGGTGTGATTTTTAAAGAATAAACAACAACTACAACTACACATATACATTTCTCTGTTCAGTGCAGTACTCCACACGATCGCGAATTTAACCACTCGCAAAATCGTCGGGAAGTCCCGATTCGCGAAAATTTTGACTTGCTAAATATATGGCGTATGCAGTATTCAAATAAAAAACACCAGTGTTCTCACTGTTTGGCCTCTTTCATGGAGGTAGAGCTCTGAGACTGATTGGGATCATGTTTTCCACCTCATTCATGTTTCTCCTTCTGTTTTTGTTTGCCCATACCACACCAGGCATGAGCAGCTCTAGCTCTCGCAGTTCCGGACCGGATCTCACGGAGGACCAAACAATCAACAACCCCCCGCCACCGCTCCCAGTGCGAAACGTAAGTACCAACATTCTATGCATCGTCTTTAACCCTTTGAAGACGAGTCCTGAGTATACTTGGGCAGATGTCTGTGGAAAATGCTTGTTATAGCAAAATCAGCTAGTCTTCAACGGGTTAAAAAAGAAACAGAATTGTATGTGTCATTATATGTATCTATGTTTTAATACTCATATCTCCATTTCTCACACTATCTTTCTATTTCTCTCTCTCTCTCTTTAGTTTTGTATGTACTTTTCCGTCTTTGTGTCTTTTCATTCATCTAAAATCTGTCCATCAACCTGGGTATGTACTGTATATGGTGTATATTTTGCATTTAATGCTTCAAATTTGATATTTCTCCAATTGGAATTGTAAGACAATATTATGAGTGATGAAATTTGCAATTGAGAATCGCATTAATGGAATGAAAAAGAAGTGTAATCCCTTTTTAAACCCGTTGAGGAAGAGTCCCGAGTAAACTCAGGCAGGTGTCTATGGGAACGGGTTAAGAGAAAGGTGAACAATTACCAACCCTGGAAGCAACATGCAATGCATTTGTGTTAACTGATCAATAGATTTTTATTGATTTGATAGACATGATTGACTGATTGATAGATTTGGGAATATCAGAGCCGAGCGAAATAAACCGCGTGTACAGTACCTCATTGTAACATCATCCGCAAACTACTGTAAGAGATTGCTACATGAAGCATATCAATTATACCTCTGTCTCTCCATTCTGCTATATATCTCTCTGTTTGCATCTCCCATCTATATATCTCTCTCTCTCCAGCTATCTCTTTCTCTGTAAGAGATTGCTACATGAAGCATATCAATTATACCTCTGTCTCTCCATTCTGCTATATATCTCTCTATTTGCATCTCCCATCTATATCTCTCTCTCTCTCCAGCTATCTCTTTCTCTGTAAGAGATTGCTACATGAAGCATATCAATTATACCTCTGTCTCTCCATTCTGCTATATATCTCTCTATTTGCATCTCCCATCTATATATCTCTCTCTCTCCAGCTATCTCTTTCTCTGTAAGAGATTGCTACATGAAGCATATCAATTATACCTCTGTCTCTCCATTCTGCTATATATCTCTCTATTTGCATCTCCCATCTATATATCTCTCTCTCCAGCTATCTCTTTCTCTATTTCTGTATGTCCCACCATTTGTTACCTGCTCTCACACATTGTGCCTAATATTTATCTACTCTGTATTGGTTATTTCCATAAATCAAATCTACATTTTCATAGTATAACAACTACATTTCCAGATTTTTTTTGTGCCTTCTTTGTCATTTTTTTTCTTCGTATTAATGCATCAAAATATTATTAGTAGAAAAGGCATGTCTGAAATAGGCAGAAGAGTTATTTATTGCATTGACTTATTGCAGTCATAATGCTCTTGTATTTCTTCTTTTCCCCTGTACGGAATATGTTTTAGATCATAAACTTTGGATTACACAGTAACCTCCCTCTCAATGGCTCATTTTCTGTTGAAGATGGCCTTTTATGCTTCAGTTTGTCCTCTTTTCACTGAACCTCTTGTCTTTCTAGGGAGTACAAAAAGCCAAGTATTAGATATATCAGCATTCTAACGACTACTGAATTGCTTATCGGTGAACATAAAGTCTTCAGGACTTGTCAGATATTTGAGGCTGAATCCTTTGTGTCTGTGTAAGCTGCTTGAAAGACCCAGGTTTCTCCTTACATCAAAATCCTGCATGGATACACATTTTTATGAAGGGGTTGTTATTTGTTTGGTAAGAGTTAAAAGGAGGCAGGAAGCTCATATAATAAAATCTGTGATGCTTTTATATCTGTGATGCTTTTATTTTGCGTCTCTATTGTACCCCTGTAAGTAGTCACTCCAACCTGAATTTATGCCATTTCATGGCTTGGGGTTGAGTAGATATGAACACGCTGATTTCATATTCTCTATTCCTTCTGTGAAATCTGTGTGTATTGAACATGTCAGGTGCAGATCATGCTGTTGATCACACGGTTTCTCTGAAGTGATAATGACAAAATGCTTCCACTGCAAACTTGTTTAATTTTCCACCTCTTTGACACCACAAAGTTTGTAAGAAGATTGGATTTTTTTTTTTTTTTTTTTTTGGGGGGGGGGGGGGCGGGAGGGGGAGGAGGAGCAGGTGGGAGGCTGGGATTTCAAGAAGAGAGTGTTTAGAAATCCTCTTCGTATACATTCTATACAGGATAAGATGAAAATTGACATACTGTAGAATACGAGATATATCTTTAGTTCGCACCAAGCTATGTGGAGGTCACACACAGTACAACTCTCACACTGTTTCCTGTGAAGGTGTGGCAAGATTTTAACACATTTTTCCTCTGGTTACCTCTGAAATAAATCCCACATGTCATTGATCACTCAACTAAAGGATTATAGTTTCGATGCTTTTAAAGGTACTGTTTACCATTGGGAACAGTGATTTAAAAAAATGTTTGAGTTAAATCACATTTGATGCATATGTGTAGGTCAGTTGTATCACAAAACATCCTGCCATATAAACTGTTTGCAATAAAGCTTAAAATCTAATTAGAAATCACTATTTCTCTTAATAAACCATAACTGTAGACTGTTTAGCCTAGACACAATTTTATCATATTTATTGTTCACATTTTGTATATTTAACAATACTTAACATTGATTATACTGATTAATATTTTTACATTGGTTGTTTCTATCCCTAACTCACATTTTAGAATTATTTTGAAGCACTAATGCTGGGTTTTTGTTTCATCTGCAAATGGTAAATAATACCTTTAACTGGTCTGACATGACACGTCCTAGAAGTCAGCAAAATGTGCTTTTCAGTAAATGGAGTCGGTCAACTGAATCCGTTCTCTCTTGATGCGATCTGAGAACAGCTGTTTACCTAAAGTTCTGTTTGTGTTCACATTGTGGCCAGTCCTTCAGGTTTTCTCTTCTTAAAACATGGGACGCTCTAGGGTAAGTGTCATGATATCCAGTGTACCACCAGCAGCCGGAACACCACACAAAGTATTGCCACAGCTCACTACTTTTTCTTTTACTCCACAAATATGTTATAACGAAGCACATTGTCACTCAAGTTTGCTTGGACTTTTGATACTTTTGATGTAATGGAAGCCCTTTAAGATCAAAGGTTTGTTGGTGAGATCAAGTGAAAATTGGAGTTAAAGAGGACAGTTATTTTGAATGGTGTTACTTCTTTAATGCAAGTGAATCTGGCATCATTGAACACTGTATCACTATAATCGCTGTTTAGAAAATTTTTGATACAGCTTATACAACTTATTGTCTTATACCCATAATGCCATGAGTTTCTTACCTATTACTCAGGAACTTTTTTAATGCCTTGTGATCCTAATATGTTGAGAAAAGTATGAACAGATGTATCATCCAAGAGAAAGGAATTGAACTCGTTTAAGCAAATATGAGAATAGAAAGTCATAAATGTGATGTGTGTGATCATGAAATAAAGGAGTAGTTATGGGCAGGTAAAGTCATAGTCCCATGCTCAAACAATCATGTGAGTACCCCAGAGGATATCATTTGACATGCTGATGGTCCAATGGTAATGTTTGTATTCTTTGTTAGTACCTGCTTGATTTACTTTAAGATTTCTACTAATATGTCATTTAGTTTTGCAGCCCCCTCTACAATAAGCTTTTTTTCAAAGGCTATTTTGCCTTTCGTACTTTACCATGTGTTTATAAACTATAATGGCCTCCTGAAATACAATGGCAATCAAAAATGTGTGCCAAGATCAAAATTATCAGCAGGAAGCAGAGTAGATAAATCTTTTGTCAATGTCAGATTTTCTCTGTTGATGTTGGATTTATAAAGAAATACTGTAACTGTCAAAAGTCCTCTGTCCCCAACAATGAAATAGAGAACATTAAATTGTTTTGTCCTGATACACAGACTCGTTCGACTGTTCAATATCTGGCACATACCACGAGGAGCTTTCTCCTCACAATCTAGACCACTACCCAGATACATCCCCACCCCAGATACATTCCCACCCCATACTTCATTTTCTAGTGTAGATTCAAACTGTTTTTGTTTTTTTCCATTTAATGGGAAATGCCAACAATAGAAGTGACATGAATATTTAGAGTGAGGATTAAAGATGAGGCACACCAGGTGTTTAATTTGTCTTTTGGTCACATTACCAACAAGAGGGTTTTTTTTTTTCCTTATTGTTTTATATCACATAATGCTTTAATTGGTTTTACTCAACATACCCCACAATGCCTGCACTCATGTATTCTGCACAGTGTGTTAATCCATAATTATATGCCTGTTTTGTTGCTTTGTTTTGTTTCTCTCTTTTTTTGAGGATATAGTGTCAGTTAAGTTGACATTGATGATATGATTCGAATGTCATTCAGATCATTTCTTTGAACCTTGATTCAGACTATTAAAAATCAAACTGCTTACGTTTTCTTTTAAATGGGGGGAAGATTCCTATCAGTGTTAAGAAAATGTCCAAAATTTGATGAAACCCAACATTGTTGAAATTGTTGTTGCCACATTGTAATGACAGATTCAGACTTTGTGCATAATCTTTGGTATTGACTGGTAATATTGCAATTCACATACATCGGAAAGTGACAGCAAAATTCTTGTCCAATACTAGGTAAGTTACCGTTTTTCAGAAAGTTTAATCTCAGGAACTCACAGATGAACAATTTAAGGCTCAAGGGTTCCAATCATTCTCCTAAGTTATTGATTGTGTTGACAGTACTGCACGATCATGTCTGCTTTGAGTAAATTATTCTCACCAAAATTTGGGTCCTTGAACACATTTCATCCTCTGTGATTACCACAGATATCTGAATGTAGAGCTTTTAGGATATGTTCCATTTTATTTTCACCCCAAGTAGATCGAACACAACATGGTGCAATTGGAGACAACCAAGTTTAAGATCAGCAGAAAAGGCACCCTGTAGTAAGAACACGAAGTGTAGCTTAGTCTCAACCAATTGTCCCCCCATTGTTACCCATTCAAAATCTTGTTTTTGACTCACATATTCTAAAGTGGCCATGATAAACCTCATTCTTCTACAGAAGAATAGGATGAAACTTTTGAAAAGGGCAGATTGTGGTTGAGAAACTCGATAAAACAGAGTTAGGGTGAGAGATAAATTCAGGTGTCTACGTCTTTTTTCCCTCCCAATAGCTATCATGGACTTGAAACGAGGTAATACCCGAATGATAACTAGAAAGACAAGAGCCTAACTAAATCACCATCTTGTGTAGACTAGTCAGCAGTGCATTCATCAAGGTCTAGTTAGTTGCAGCTCTACATTTCAAGGAGAAGTTTCCCCAAACATATACAAATGTATTTGGACTCTGTGAATGCAGAGTATCAAAACATTAGGTGTAAGTTTACTGTAACTCAGACAATCCATTCAAAACTTGTCAGTATTCAGACTTTTGGTTATAAACATGTGTTGCTCTCTATGAATTGGAACTTCATATAGGAAGTCGTAACAATTAATAATGTTACAAATTGTTGTAGAATTAGGTGAAGAAAATGAGAAGAATTTCACAAATCCTTTGGAATTATCATTCTCCATACCCTCTTTGAGTAGCACAATCAAGTATTCTTTTGATATACTAGATCTATTAATTTTGTGAAAAATTCCTGCATTATTTTTGTAAATCATTCTGCCCTTGTGACATCACAAATTGCAGAATTCCATCTAGATATGGCAGCACATGGAATTAATCATCACTTTAAAAAGTAAACAAATCTGAATTTTTCAAAGGATTGACTTTTTCTGCAAACGTTCAATGAGAATTACCCAGGTAATTGATCTATCTGCATTTGCTGAATCCAAATATATTTTTAGGCAAACTTCCCCTTTAAATGTCGGTTGCTTAAAAGCGTAGAAAGACTCCGGCACACACATTAGAGTGAGCTGCAGCTGGTAAAAACAGCCCTCTCTACTGGGTAAAAACGTTAAAAGCTCATTGGAAGCAAGACCAGACAGGAGATGATTGATCCATAGTCACTCATAGAGGCCAGTCATTCATTGCACCTCATCAAAATGTGGTTCGAGTATGAAAAAAAGGAGATACAACAGCGACCAAGGCAAACTTTGATATGGTCTACCACTAACATGCACAAAGGCGGTGTTTCATATGCAAGATTTGACCAAAGGCTGTATGCTGTAGTTCGCTTCGTGAACTCAAGGTTACGATGGCAAACAGTAAATCCGTCACAAAAAAGAAGAACATCAAATCTGAAGAGTAGTTTGGTTGTCAACAGGAATGTGCCTGTCATGAATGGGTTATAATGCTAGGCCATGTCACTGCAGTGCACACCATATTTTTTGTTTCACTACACTTTACATGTATGGAGTGTGTGCTAGTCTATTTTTTTCTTTTTACCCATAAGTAAATCACATATGTTTAAAGCTCTCGAGGGAAACAGCTTCTTTTTTATTTAAACTGAGGTGTAAATGTTTAAAAAAAATGTAAAGAGAGAAAGAGAGAGGAAAAGCAAAGAGTGATAACAGCAGTGGACAGAAATGTCAGAGAACACGTAGGATCAAGCAAATAATCACCCCAAAACCCCTAGAAGACTTTCAAGTCATTGTAAGATTTAGAGCAATCTGAACTTGATGGCTTATTGTGTGAAATAATCTAAGAATTTTGTCTGGTGTCAATAGAGAACATAACTCATGAGTTGCATTATTTTAATCTGAACTTGGTAATGCAGGGTGGTTAAGCGATTTCACACAAGGTTATGTTGTACAATACAGTGTATAGCTGTTTCTTTGTATCATTCTAGATTGCTGGCTACAAACTGTGTTTAATTTGTGCTTTCTAACTTCATGGGTGACATGAATGATCATTAAGTTCACCTTTTAATGCAGGTCTCAAGACATTTGATAAGTATGTTGTATGTATTAAATGTCATCTACATTCTTGAGGCACGCAACAGTTTTATAGTTGCATGGCTCCACATCTACTCACACCAATTTATGTGGCACACTTGTAATCAATCACTGTTTTGATATTCCGTAGCACTTGAAGGATAAGAGTTATGTTGTGATGGGTAAGTTGATGCTGAGGACGAAGGCTTTGTTGGCGCCTTGTTGAGAATGTTTGACTGGAGACGGCATAAGATGCTCTTGGTTGCTACATTGATAATCCCGAAGTTCTCGTGACATTGCTTGAGCACGGCTTGTGAAAGATTCCAATCATACATGCTTGCCTGGAAGGATGGCTTGAATCGAGAAGATCAACCCAACAAAACTTGCACACGGCCCTCTCACTCTCATCCTATTTTGACCCATTTCTGCCTCTTTTTCACCCATTACCATGATGCTAGACTCGCCTTCTGTCTGCGAGTATAAACTTGATTGCTGTTTATGTCATGAATGATTCTGTCAGTAGGCCCTATGTCCCATTTCAAGAAAATGTAGGTATTCATGTAGATGTCACTATCCTCTCATCTGCTTACATTATCAGGTCTTCTAGTCTTTTCTTTATAAAGGATCATGAGTAATATTTCAGACCATCTACAGAATGTTTTGTTTTATTTGCTTTTAAGTTTGTGTTTATTTTTGCATGCTTAATGTATACACATCGTGTATGTATTTATTAAGTACTATTAATCCAACATGCCATGTACCCATCTGTTAAGTGTGTATGCAGCATTTCTCCATTGATATGTACATAACCATTGATTAGTTTTTCAGTTATTTTCCAATTATCTTGCATTTCAACAATATCATTCTTTTGCCTCATTAATTTTTAGTAAATTCAACTTTTTTGAACATCAGAACTTGAACTTTCATACTTTCATAACCACAAGGGTGATATTTTACCCGATATTTGGAACAATGCCTATAGATCTACACATATTTTATTAAGTAAGCTTTTTATTGCATAAAAATCAATTGTTTCATTTTTATTTATGCTCAAATCTTTAAACTTAAGAACGCAATAGAGCCTCTGGTTCTAAGCTGACAAGTTTTAGATTTGCTTACTCCTCAAACGCCCGTCTCAAGACTCAACTCGACTGCAAATTTCTGTCCAATTCTTGATAGAAAGAAATTTTATTAATGTGTTTGTTGAAGTTTGTGTTTCAGCCTGTAACCCAGCTATCATGTGGCTAGTACATTATGGGTTTTGTGTGTGTGTTATTTTTGATAAAGTGCCAAGGACTTGTTATCAAGGTTAATTTGAAAGTCATCTATTTTGCAGATTTCAAATTGGAAAACATCAGCAATCATTTCAGAAGAAGATTCACAGCTTTAAAGTACGCACCTCCGAGTAGGAAGTGCAATATACCTGGCTTGTCACACTCTCAAAACCTAACAGAATTAAGAAATTACTTACACCAATGTTTTGATTATAACTAAAACATTTCACACAGCAAAGGTCAACACCAAACCAACAGCCTTTGAATTTATTTTAAAGACAAGATCGTAATCACAACTTCAAAGAATTCACAAAAAGATTCGATCAGGCTCCATTCATGTCATGACTTTTTAGTTCATGTCTTGGTTGTTTTCATTTCATACTTTTGTTTGTTTGTTCATGCAGTACTTTGTTTAATGCCTTGCCTTTTGCTAAACTCAGATATGAAGGAGGGGTTTTCTTGAAATATCACCATACCTGTTAGTTACTTGATCTGTATGAGTAATAGCAGATATTGCACTGTAGTAGCTATCATACTTATGAATTGTAGAATGACAAGTATTTGCATTCAGAAGTGTTGTGACTTTTTCTACACCACATCATAATGCAGTCTATTTCATTGCTGTATCAAATCGTTATTCACTCTCTGTATTTCACAACTTGTATGACTGTTCTGTTCACATTCAGATACCTGTTACGTAATGATGTGATATACTTTCCAAAGTTCTGACCTGTAGCCCTCAGTGCATCTGGAAAAGGGGAAAAATTAAGCAAATGAGATTGACCTGTAAAGCTTCGAGTCATGAAATCTTAAAAAAAGAAAAACCTAACTCAGAATCTGTTTGGCAAGTTTATTAGGCTTTCATTATATCAGGACACACATTTTGTGCCTTTTGATATGCACTTAGAGACAATAGCATTGCATTCCGCTCAGAATCAAACCCTATTTCTAAACATGAGTGAGATTTGGAATTGTAGCTGTGGAGACATGCCAATCAGCAAGCCACCTGTTGACCTGCATGATGCTCTGAATAATTGCCTTCATGTGCTGCAGAAATCATGTGACTAAGCAGCCACATCATCCAGCTGTTGTTTTTTGAAAACCCTATGCATCAATGCAATATGGGTTTGTGTAGCAAGCATTGTAACTAATATAAATTTTGATAAGGAAGCCATGAGTGAGATTGATAGATAGAAATATGTCAATACTTATACTCTGCATGTTTTACTCATGAATTCCATATCGTCATTGCTGCTATCATTACCTGTTATTATGACTGTTGTCATCACCATTATCATTACCAATATTACTATTGTCATCACCATTATCACCACCAGTATCACCATTGTCATCACCATCATCATCACCAATATTACCATTGTCACCACCATTATCACCACCAATATAAATATTGTCATCACCATCATCATCACCAATATTACCATTGTCACCACCATTATCACCACCAATATCACCACCAATATAGATATTGTCATCACCATTATCATCACCAATATAACCATTGTCAATACCATTATCACCACCAATATCACCACCAATATAAATATTGTCATCACCATTATCATCACCAATATTACCATTGTCAACACCAATATCACCACCAATATCACCACCAATATAAATATTGTCATCACCATTATCATCACCAATATTACCATTGTCAACACCAATATCACCACCAATATAAATGTTGTCATCACTATTATCACCATTGCCATCCCCGTTATCATCCCCATTATCATAACCATTATCATCCCCATTATCAGCATTGCCATTACCGTTGTCATTACAATAGGTCATTACCTGTGTCATCATCACCATTTTGTACCTGTTCATCCCAAGCATTGGGATGTGGTATTGGTGTCGTGTAGGCATCACTTCATTATGGTTGCATCAGTTCTAGATACCATCCAGTGGAATCTAAAGTAGCAGCCAGCACAGCTAAGTTGGTTAATGCTGTCCAGTGCATTTTACTACAGTTGAACCTCTCGTATCCGGACAAGTCGGGAACGGGGCTCATCCGGATAAGGGATTTGGCCGGATACGGGAGACTCGATGCTTTATACATGTACATATACATACACATGTACTGATGTAGCCCATTGTAGTACCACATGTAGTAATGTGTATACTGCAACCTTGTCATTGTTACACTCAGTAACAGAACCCAAAATAGAGGTTCGTGTTTGCAAGAATTTGGAAGGAAATTTGATGTAATGTATGTTAATCATGTTGGAAGTATATGTAATATGTAATTCATGTGTGTTTGTGTAGGAGTTCTCAAGGAGTTGGGAATCCCCCTTTCCTCCCGTAATTATTATTTTTTTTTAAATCACGGCGAGATTGCGTCCGTATGATAGAGAGATCCGGATAAAGGGAGGCCGGATAAGAGAGGTTCAACTGTATATATGTGTAATGTAGCAAGCTGGAGACAAGCATGTCTATTAGAGTGTAGCAGCATTGTGATTGGCTGGTTGTAAGTTGCGGACTTCATTTCTCATTCGCCCTTTGCTTTCCCTTTGTCTTGAAGTCAGCACTCTCCATGTCCTTGTAGACTACCTCATGCTTCATTAGCATGAGAGATATGCTCCCCACAGGACCACTACTTTTTAAATGCCAACAACATCCATTCAATGTCATACCAAGGAGGTTCAAGAGAATGGAGTCACAACTGTCTTATTTCCTTTTTACCCAATTTCGAAGCCGCCGCTCAAAAATATTTGAAGCATGTGCCAAACAGGATCTGCCGTGCAGATATGAAGACAAGTGACTTGTGTCTCATTGCATAATCACCAGCCACTTTCAAAGGAAGATATGTCTTTGTGATGAAAATTACTTTTCGCTATCCCTTCTTATAAAAGGTAGGTGGTACAGACATGAGGATGCGCGAATAGAAATTGAGCAAAAAATGCTGAAATAAAGATGAAAATTACTCGACTGGGCATACCCGGGCACTAATCTGATATATCTATCAATAAAGAATTATACTTAAAGATTACTCCATATTGGTTTCATTTGTGGAAATAAAACGGAAAAGTGATAAAACCAGCTTTCCAGGATGGTACAGTTTTAAACATTTTCACATGATACAGCTCTGATTTACACTTTTGCACAAATTTCTGGACGAGATTGACTTTTGATTTACATGCTTTATCATTAAAGTGAAATTTCATTTCATTTGATAAATAAATAAGGAAAATATGGCCAACATTATGATAACGTTCGAAATGAATCTTCAGATTGCTCAGCAAGATGGCGGCGTCGAACATCGATCATCAAAGGCACAAGTGCACCTGTGGAATTCTTTTGTACATTAATAGAAATCTGACATCTGTTTGAATAATTACAGCCAGTTGGAACTCCATGTATAAAATCTCCTTGGTCATACTGACGCTGATATGGTAGTGACAACTCAAGCGTGAGTCTCTCCTGTTTAGAGAGGCTACACAAATTTCTGAGTATGAGGAGATGAATCACTTCATGATGTGTGATACTTTGTTCCACATGACATGACTGATCCTCATCTCTCTTGTGTTGCCTGACATTTTGTGTCCAAGTAAACATGTCAAGGAAGTCATAATTTGAAGCATCTCTAACAGGTGCCCTTTACATTCTTTTTTCAGCAACACATACTATGAAAAAAAAAAATGTTTTTTTGTTTGTTAGGAATTTGATGATTTGATAATAAATATCAGAAAATATAGGTATTTGGTTTGTATTGAGTCTAGTATGAAACATGCTCACAGGGCTCCCTCTTGTGTTTCTCTTTGTGCAGGCGAGCACGCCAAAGGACATATCTGGAGGCCCCTCTAACCTACTCCACTCTTCCCCTGACACTAAAACACAAACTCCGCCGCCAATCAAAGCAAAAGCCAGAGATTCACTTGATTCAGTCGCAAGCTCAGTCAGTTCCAGTAGTACCTCAGGCAGTGGCGAATACATCTCTTCCATCATCCCCCAGCCCAACATCCCCAAGCAGTTTGCCTCCTACCAGTCCTCCCCACAGCCCCCTACCCAGCCCCCTTCCCAGCCCCCTACCCAGCCCCCTACCCAGCCCCCTTCCCAGCCCCCAGCCCAGCCCCCATCCCAGCCCCCATCCCAGCCCCCCTCCCAGCCCTCCCCCCTCTCCAATACCCCCATCGCTCTCACACACCCCTCCCCCCAAGATATGTCTCGACGATCACCACTCAGTGGAGGAACCGGAGGAGGACCAGGAGGAGGAGGAGGAGGAGGAGGAGGTGCCCCTCCCCCTACCACTCCCAGACCCCGAAAGCCCTCAAATTCTCCCATCGCCCCATCCAAGTCCAATGGAGCAGCCTCCCCACTCGACAACAACCCATTTCTGAAAGCTGACGCTGGGGTGACTCCCCCTCTCCCCAGCCGGATCAGGCGTGTGCAGCCCCCTTCTCCAGGAATGACGAGCCCAACAAACCAGAACGACAGCCCCCGCAACGGTGCCCAGCCTCCGCCGGTTCCAACCCGGCCCCGGAATCGCACCACCTCTAGAACTTCTGAATCAGGTACCAATCTATGATGGCAGGGGTAGAAACATCATGAAGGAAAGTGTGATGCTCAGCAGTCTAGCTCGTCCATCTGAGGATCTTGTAGCATCATGCCCTCCTGCGTGAGACCGAAGATGAAAGTTCTAAATTCTGGAATACAGGTTCTAGAAGAAGCAGACTGAATTGTATCACTCCAGCCAAGGACATTTGGTGCTAATAGTATGATTTTTTTTTGGTCAAGATTACTATTAATCACAATCCTTTCTCCCCTATGATTAATTGCTTTCCTACACCACCATTCATCACTGTCAATAGAAGCAAAAGAAGAGTGGTAGTTTAGTGATAGCATTTGTGGTGGCACAATTCTTATGGTATATAGGAGGGAAATACGTTGAGACGTGACACCATTTATCACAATGGCATAGATTTATTATGTGATGCCATGCCATGTCATGTTTCTGGCTGTAGACTATGATGAAGAAACAGACGGAATATTCAAGGATTAATTCCCGTTTAGAGGGATATCTTTGATACGTTAGCCAAGGGCTTGATGTGAATTGACTATTAGTCTTGTTTCAGACATGCATACAATGGACCAAATTTAACCTGTTCCCTACCAGATTATAGAATCCCAATTGACTCTATACAGGAGCCTATAGGATTGTGTAAGCGATGAGTTCAATCCATCGCTGTGACGAAGCATTTCAAGGGGATGCCAATTCAGTCGGCACAGAATTTTGACTTTGTTACTTCATTTTTGCAACGTTCAAACCAACAGTTGCATGAATAATGTCTTGAGTGTATTTACCATTATATTCACTCTAGGCTTTTTGATATCAATTGTTACTAATTTGGATATATTCTGTGTGTTTACATGATGCTCCTCCATTTACCGTCCTTGCACTCTTAATTAAGGGGAGAAGAGGCTCTTTTCAAGAAGCTTTTTTTACTTATGTTATGTCATGACCAAAATGGCATATTAAACTTGCACACAGAGAGGTCATTGACCTTTCTTTTCTTATAGCCTTCAAACTGACACAAAGTTTCTATGGCTGTTTCACATGTTGTGTAATCACTTGGTAGATTTTTCTTGAATTAGTAAGTTTGACCAGTGCAGGAGGTGTTGCTTACCAACTTTGATGCCAACAGATGTTGGTTACTTTCATATTCGCAGCTTCCCTGTTACAGCATCAGCCTGAACACTTGCCTCCAACAGAATGCAAATTTAAGAGAAGCTGTGACTAAGTTTTAGCCTTTGCGGCAAAGAGATCTAGATGACTATGATGTAAAATTTGTGACAAGTGCAGATGCTTTTGCTGTCAAAGACATGTTTGTAAAATTGTATGATAGATGGATGTTCCCATTGTCGATACTTAATTACAGTGACACATGAAATGTGAATGTAAAATTTGAGTGAACCAAGAATACAGGTCATGTAGCAGTCTGAGTGGGTTCGTTATACCAGTACAGTGTACAATGGTGGAATTTAGTGCCATCTCTTGTTACTGATGAGCAGTTGAAGAACATGTATTATGCAATATGAAGAGAGAGAGAGAGAGATTGAGTAAGTGAGAGATCTCTCTTTATTGCAGTCATAGTACATACTTGTATGTAGTAAATTATTAGACTTTTGTGGCCTGACAAGTGATGGGAATGTCTGTGTTCTACGTGTAGTCTGTGTAATTAGAGGCTTTGGGGTAGTATATTTGCTATTGCAATCTTACAGTCACACAGTAGTGATAAATAGACATTATCATAGTTACATATCGGTCTGAAAATAAAGACTTCTCTCCAGTCTACATCCTCTATGTCTGACATATTTCAATCTGAGGATGGCAAAATTGTTTTGCTCCAAATAGAGGGACTTTCTGCTGACTTTTAGGGCTAAATTTTTCCTTGGTGTACAGCAAAAATTAAACAAAATTCCTCACAGCTTCCCCCCCCCCCCCTCACCTTTTGATTTACATGTACATGTACGGTCTTCCAGTCAGCCCGAGACATATGATAATGAATTTGTCCTCTAAATGTTCTCTTTTGATCACTGAACTACATTTGTTGAACTTTGACCCCATTGGTTGTCAGTGCCAAGCTGAATATTTTATCTATTCAAGATTGCAATTATGCACCATGACATGATAATGATGATGTTTCCATAATTTTATACTTGACATCATTTTCAGCAATATGTTTGTTAAATGTTGGGGTTTTTGAGGAGGGAGAACATTTAATCAGCCTTGAAAATAAAAAAGATGCCTTTTCACACAGCGTTGTTAGAACAAAATATTTAAAGGGAATTATTAAAGTTGCTTAGATGGCCTATTGAAATCTAGATACTAGGATGGCAAAATAGTAGGCAAAAGGTAGCATAGTTTTCTTTCTTTTCTATGAGTGGACCGTTTTATTATGCTGGATTTAGTTTTGTCAGCCGGAAAAGAGCTGAAGAGGTTGTAGTCTCAGAGTGGGATCATGTAGTGAGTGATTATGTTTATGCTGGTACAATGTGTATAGTCACTATGAACAGTTCCTTGTATAGGTACAGTAGAAGCGATGTACAAGACAGAATCAGTTATTATTTGTGTTGAATCACAATGTACAGTTGACTTGCACGTTGTTCACATGAAGACAAGCCTCCCAAGATAGAAAGAGAGATAGAGAAAAGAAAGAATCAAATAATTTTGTTTTATGAGCTGATTTTGTGCTTCCATCATACTTGTAGTGATGCTGATAAAGACAAATCTCCATTTTGCTCGAGGTGAAACATTAGATTTGCATACTATACTCCCTTATCCATATCTAGATGGCATACATCCTTTTTGTTTTGTTTTGGTATTTGTTTGTTTGTTACCCACTGATGGATGCCTTTAAAGATACAATGAAATTTCAAAGTGATTCTGTTGTGATTATTACTATTTGTTCAGGACTTGCTGATGGTCGATGGGAACCATATTATCACTTGAAGTTACTGTTTTGGTTTGTTTGTCAGACAAGCATGCAGTCAGTGGGATTGTACAAGTGATGATGACAATGTTAAATACGCCGTAACCTTTGACGTTCCCATGTTGATGGCAGGGCAAAGGTATGTGCCATTTATCAAGTTGATCCTCACTTCCCACCCTGCCTCCTCCCCCCCCCCCCCCTTCAAAATGGAACTTAATCAACCACAGAGTAAAATGTAGTCTCTCTCCCATGTAGGGTGACCAGTCACCATTTGCTGCTTCCCACTAATATTTTTTTAAGTGGTCATTTTGGCATCCAGACTTAAAATTGTGTCACAATTTTTCCTTCTTGTTAATACATATAAGATCATTCAAATTAGTGAAATGTGAATCTGAAATAGTCACTTTATCAAACAGCCTTTGGACATTTTAATGAAGTTTGACCTGATTTGTGTACTTAAAGTTCAAAGAGAATGCTGAATTCCATATTGAAATCATCCTTTGTCTTGCTGTTTCAATCTTGCCATTTTGTAGGAGAAATGCACCTTTGATATTTTCATACAAGTATGTTACCATGGAAATTTAGGCAGAGAAATACGAAGTATATCCATTATTTTATGGTTTCTACCATCAACATGTATTGCTTACAATGCTTAAAAATTTCAATGCACTTGTCAAATATTCTTCCTTCACTGATTCAATGAATTGAGACTAAATGAAACGACATGATTCTTTGTATGTAATAACCAGTATTGTACAGTAATGACGGCAACTGTTGTAATTCCAGTCACTTTTTGTCAGAAAGAAAGACGCGGTTTCAGGAAATCATGTACAGAAATTATAGCTTTGTGCTCTTATGGGTGCATCTGTGCAAAGTGAAATGTTTTGGTCTTGTGTTTTCACTGAGTGCTTTGCACATCTTCCAGTCATTTAACAGTGAGAGAGAGATTTTCACTTCAACTGTACCTTCAAGCAGGTGATGATTATGAAAAATCTACCATGAAAATTGCCAATCAAAGTTAAATAGACCCCCACTTACTTTGCAATTAAGGGCTATTCACCATTATTTTGATTCACATTGAAATCAGTGAGTAGTCTTCTCCAGAGGTAAAAACATTTATTATTTAGCATAAGTGTCTTCCAAGATGATATCATGGAATGTATTGCAAGAAGTCATTAATTTTTTACCGCTCCTTCGGTGCTGAGATTACTAAAAGTATGAAATCAATTGCAGAGACTTGAAGGAGAAATGAGTTCATCGTAGTCATAGAGTAAAACGAACATTGATGTCCACTGGAACAGTAAAAACCATGACAGAAAATTCGGCTTCAGTGGTTGTTGGTAATCTATGTAATGCCTTGTCACCATCTATCATAATCTCCTTCAGTGAAAGAAGGTCATATATCAGTATTGAGATATTCCATGTAAAATCCATGCTTCAATCAACAAGCCTGCATTTACTGATGCTGCACATGACTTACTGTGGGACAATGCAGTCATAATTCAGAGCTTCTCAATCATTACTCTAAGTGCCAAGTGTGTGGAGTTTCTTGTTGTAGTTTTGTGTTTGATTTTCCGTTAACAACCAAAGAGTCAGTCTGGCAGAGTTACTTAATTATTTGCTCCAAGAGGTACTTCAAGGTGAAGTGGTCCATTTTGAATGCTTGAGTCTCTTCAATGACCAAGTGGAATCGTAATGTACTTACATTCTTTGTATGCACCTTTTTTTTTCAATTTGTATGCATCTTTTCTATTGCAACTGAGTAAGAGAATTTGTAAACAAAGTAATAAGACCAAAATATAATGACTTATGCAACGTCAGCATCAGTGCTTTCAGTTCTGAGAATATTCACTTGTGGTCGCGTGTGCAGTGGTTCAGGAAATGTGTATTAGAAAGTGGTGCAAGTTGGCCATAACGTTTAAGGGAAATTGTTGGTCTGTCTGTATGTCGACAGTTAGGCTGTACAGCAACTAGACATCAACTTTGCGGCAGACTGCAAGACTATTTCATTCTTCACAATTCAGCAAGAAAAAGTTCACTGCATTGTTATCTCACCAGTGTTATTAGAGACATTCAGAAAAGTTTGACCAGAATTATAGTTTTAAATTTGTTTGTTCTCACAAATCCAGGTGTGATCATCTCTGTTTTTGCTTATTCAGGAGTATTCATTTATATCGGGATGTCATGTTCAGTCTTAAAAAAGAAAAGGATAAAGGAACACATGCCTTGATCCTGAACTTGTGTCAGTGAACATTTATGAATTTATGAATTATGTTCCATAGATTATTTTTTTTAATGATGTGTACCTACTTACATTGATTCCTCATGTTGATATTTCCAAGGAATTTTGATAAACTTAAAGTGGAGATCTGTGATCCACTTGAATACATTCCCCTTTCAGTGATTTCAGTCATGTGCAGACTACTTAGCTAAATGAATTTATCATTTATTTCAATTCTTACATGATTGATTTGAACAGAGATAAGAAATCTTGCATAGTCATGGGAAGGTGAATAGATGCTATATCAGAAAGCTGGTATATTTTAATTGAACAAATGCACTTCGTAGTTTCAACATGTTGGTGAAGATCTACTTCTCAAAGCTTTAGAATGTATCAAGTAGTTTGAAGGGTGTATTATATCAGTCAGATGGATCAAAATGATAACTCCCTGTATATTTGATTTCTTTTGTATAAGTTAGAGTATTATAAAGATTTATATATTATATGTATAGAAGAAGGTGGATTTGAATTGGATTTATGATGAGTATTGAAATCATTTGTGTACATGTATTGGGTTAAAGGGAAACTTATTTTTGACACCATTGTGAATCCTTATGTGCATATATTTAGTCTTGGCATTTACATGAATAAAGTTTCTATAAGTTTTAACAAAAGCATTTAGCCATAGAATTGTGACGTGTGTGCATTTCTTTCTCTTTCTCAAGCTATTTCTCATCTTAGATACCACCACATTTATATTGCTGGAAACTAGTAATTCTTGTTGAAATATCGTAACTCCTTGATCCGTGCTCATACATGTATATGTGCAGGGCTCGACGTTAGCAATGGCTTTGGGCCACTAAAATTGAATTATCCTATTTGGGCAACTAAGACTAAAAATGGATTTTTTTTTTTTTTTTTTTTTTTGGGGGGGGGCACTATTTTGTGTGTGTGGGGGGGGGGGGGGGGAGGGGAAGCACCAAAATCTGAAATGTAAAGATATCCTTGGCACGAATGGGCCACCTGAGAAAGAGTTAGTGTCAAGGCCTAATGTAATAATACATATATTATATATGAAGTGAATATATGTGTTTATATATATATATATATATATATCTGTGTGTGTGTGTGTGTGTGTGTGGGCGCGCATGTTGTACCAATTCTGATAGGCATCAGTTAATTATTTTAATTGCGGGATGCCCCTGCAGAAAGTTATTATACCATGCAGTCTTCTGAGAAGATGATGTACTGAGACTGATCAATGCTGCATCCAGTAACACACTGTACAAACATTATCTAGCATAAGTGGCATTCAAGAGTACACAGCACACAGTGTATGGTGTCAAACACAGCACGTTTTATTCATCAGCTAAGATAGAGAACGCAGGTTTAGCTCTAATGAAAATAGATCATGATTATATTACATTGACCTGCAACACCGTGGATGGGTATGTCACACAAACGAATATCATTTTGTACAACCACCATAGCGAATGAAGACTATAAATACAAACAATGACATTTATATTGGCATTGTGAGATGGCATGATTATTCTTTCTAAGTGTGCGGGTGTGCGTGTGTGCGCGTGTGTGTATGTATGTGTGTGTGTGGGGGGGGGTTACAATTTGAGTCATCATTCGGCTTGTTTATGAAGTCTAATTCGATAGAATCGATACGCTGTGTTTTTACCATCAGTAAATGTCACATATTGGTGGTTGTACACACTATTTTCGGGGCTATCATATACATGTATAGAAACCCGAATGTTCGCAGACCTCGTAGATGAGTTAGATGAGTGAGGGCGCTTTATCACGATGTATATCCAACTCAGAGCAAAGACTCTATGCCAAAGCGTGGCATACGATTGATATCAAGAAGACAGAAAAAAAAAATATGCTAATCAGATCAGTATTATCATAAAAAGTAGGCGTGAACAATACGTATCAGCTTTTACTTTTAAAACTTTCTTGTGAATATTTGAATTGTTTTACCATGTCCGCATAAAACTCTTCATAAGTTAAAAACATTACATCTTGCCTAAAAAAGCACGTCTCAGTCAAAATAAATATTTCTATAGCTACACACAGTGAATATATAAATACAACCAGTCATTCAAACTTCACGTCCACTCGATCTTATTTGAAGAAAAATTACTGACATAACAAAGGGAAAACGTTTTGCAAGAAGCGAGAAACTATTTTCCCTCTTTTCCTGTTTTCGTCAGTAAAAATATACAAAGAAATCATATTTGTCGGATTATGAGATATTCTATTTATGTCGAATACTAAATTGCTGGGTAAACAATGAAGAGTAGATACATTTATCATAAAGTTCAGATAATCACACTGACTCAAAGAGAAACATTTCAAGGTATAGTTTGATATTGTCACCTACCATGAGAAATATCTACAATATATATATATATATATATATATATATATATATATATATATATATATATATATTATATATATATATATTTATATATATATATATATATATTATATATATATATATTTATATATTATATATATCGTTTCGATCTTTTGCGTCAATTCCGCCGAATAATCCTACTCTCTATATCAAACTGTCTTTTCCATGGGGGAAATATAAACTCCCGGCTAATAGTATGCTATCAATATATCTGAATATCTACAGAAACTCGGTTATCCGTCTTAACACGATCAAGACGCGTCACATACGCACGTAGGTTAACATTGTGCCATCATCAGAAACACTAACTTCAAATCTGCTGACGTCATTAAGTAAATATTCATATACTATAACACTCCATGAGTTGTTCCACAACAGTTGTGTATTATCCACATCTATAGATACTAAGGTTCCTTTCTTTTCTTTTTTTCTTTTTCTTTTTCTTGTTTTTCGATGGGGGGATGAATGTATGTAACAGCCGTCAAGAAACAGCATAATTTATAGTATTCTCAAAAAGGCTGGCGGATACATTGTGTCAGCCTGCAGAATATTATCTCAATGAGCTGCATTTGCAAGGCATTATGGGTAATCTCGAGCAGTAAACTCATCCACATGGAAAGCTCAACTCGAGATAACCGACATTGAGGTCGAAGAAGTCATTATTATGACAGGAAGTGAAGACAACTTGGAAACTTCAACACTCCCTTCCTTTACAGCTTCATAAAGCAATTTAAAATTTTTGTATTTAACCCCCAGTCCAAGGGGTGAGTTAGTCTGTTTATGGAGAGCTGCACAAGATACGACAGGCACACAAGTAGAAATTGCTAAGGCTATCACAGCATGTAACATTAATATCTTGTTAGTGACTTTACGTTTATGTCATAGATTTTATAAAGAGTAGCCATATTCGTGTGGGTAGGTAAGAGATCGTTCCTGGCAGCATACTATTTGGTTCCAAGTGGGAAAGCACATATTGTCATGAACGATACTTCAATTTTCAAAACGTGATGTCATCAATGACGCAGATCTAAGTGCTATCACTCCAAAGTCGACGATTTTTCACGAGTCTAAGATTCTTGGAGCGGTAGGAGGAGGTGAGGAAAGGATACTGCGAGTAATCCATGCCTGAAGAGAGAGAAAGAGAGAGAAACAAACAAACACGGTATTATCACAGACGAAAGATGACGTATAAAAGAATACAATGTTGACTGATCATCAGCTTATAACGACCGCAACAGAAGTCACAATGCAGGCTACACGTGCACCGACAGAAGTAGTTCATGACTAGAAAGGTGTACAAAGGCCACATGATACTTGTACTGGCATTCGGAAACGCCATGGCAACTTAAATTATCATGTGATTGAGAGACATCCACGACGTCCTTTCCCGCTCATAGTTCTGTCCTTGCACGCACTCTACATGGTACATGTCCATAATACAGATATTGCCTTTTTATATAGGTGTTAGGCCTATATTTATAACACTTAACATTCCCGGGCGGGAGTCATTTTTTCCCGGAGAGATTATATTTTCCCTGAAGGACGCAGCGCTGAGGGATATATTATTGTCTAAAGGGAAAACAAAAACTTTTAAGGGAGTGTCAAGTGTTATATGTTATCGCAACGATGGACAAGGCAACATTTGTTATATTGGTCTACAGAAATACCCATCATTTCATTGTAGCCCCATCGGCAGCCAGTCAAATTCTGGAATTATATTACAGTACCTGACATGATGTCACTGCCGTGCAACATCACGATTTCGATGCTCGCTACATTAGTCACATGATTGCATTATGACCATTCACTGACCGACGTATTGACTGTAAAGGTGTGAGTGCGAGAGTGTGCGTATGTGTGTGTTTACATGCGTGTGCATGCGAGTGTGTATGTGTGGTTTTGTTTGTTGGTTGGTTTTCGTCAAACCTGAAAAGAACCATATTATATCATGTTTCATAATTATGTCATACTTACGTTGGTCACATTTGGCGCCCGTCCATCCGTGATAACAGTAGCAGAAGCCAGGCTTGTAACAATATCCATTCCCACTGCAATCATCCCTGCAGATGGCTGAGTGAAAAAATACAGAAAGCAGGAAGATAAGAATTAAAATATATAGTTCAATTGGTAAATATGAATATACTATAAACTTCATAAAAAGCTCCCATTTTAGAGTGAAATGATAATAATGTAGCAAAGAATATATTTTCTGACGCTTCATGCGAACGAGAGGTCTTCGATGTGCAAATCTCCGTAAATCTTTGATGAACGATTCTTACGTCAACTCATGTTCAAAATACAAGTTCAATAACTTTATTACTGGCTCTTACAGACGTTACAATAGGCCGTACAGAAATCATGGAGAATCATGTATAGAGAGTATGTTGAATATTTAGTATCCCTCTAGCGAACAGTATGCTATTTTAATTCGGTAGTTATACAAAGACACAAACCTTTTTGACATCGATTTCCAATAAACCCAGGTGGACAGGCACACACACCCGGAGCGATACACGTTCCCGAGTTATAGCAGTGAGGTATGCAGAAAACTGGCGGGAAAATAACGAATGGGAATATGAAAACATATTTTTTTCATTTTAACAAATACAAGGAAAATTAATCTCGTACTCATACTATCTTATTCTTGAGAGTCAAGATAAAACAAATACGAACTACACGAGAAAACAAGATTAAAGAGTTGTTTTATTTCATTAAGTTATACCACTCCGAAACTGATTTTCAAATGACATTTGATAATTTGGAAAAGAAGTGGTTGCCTTACACTTTCAGATATGAATATCATATACCGTACACACAGTACAATTTTATGTAGCAATTTCTTCTTTTTATTTTTTCAGGGGGGTGGTTGGGAAGAGGGAAGGGTTGTGAGAGAGTGAGAGTACATAAGATAATGATCATGTATACGTACTGATTCTACACGTCTGACCGTAGAAACCAGGCGGGCAGTCACATCGTCCGTTCTGATTACACACACCGCCATTTGCACAGCGAGGCTCACATGTTGGAGCTGGGAAGTTACAATAAAATAACAAAGATTATATAAGGAATTTGGTGAACATATACACAAACACACATATACAAGCAATCATCAAAATGCAGTGTATAATCGTAATGTTTGCAGTAGAAAAAGAGAATCCAGTTAGCAAAAGACATAAACTTTCCCATTTCTGAGCCTTGATAAGCGTTAGCCTTCGCCTCGAAACGTACTTGTTCAGATTCATAACATGTCAGCAAAATATTATAAAAACCCAGAATATTTATCTGCAAAGTTTTACTGGATAAGTAAAGAACATCATCCGAGATGCCTCTGGTATGTGAACGTTATAAACTTGATCATACAGACATAAACAAATTATTGTTGACAGATATTGCATGATATGTTCCAAGTATAGGGCCTTTAAACTTTCACAGACCTCTTGGAAGTGAATACATCGTTCATTATAAAAAAACAGCGCACAAGTTATGGTCTGCCTTTGATTCACTTCTTGTTCTACTAAAACGTGAAGAAGACCAGCTGTTATAAGACCTCATGACCAGGTAAATGGGTGTGATCAGCTTCCAATGCACGTGAATTGTCATAGTGTGGCGGACGGGCACGGGCTGTACGTAAACGTACAATAAGCAGGAATGTGGCATCGTGCAAAGCATACCTTCAATGCATTTCTTGTCGAAGGTGATGTGGACAGGTGAAGCGGGGATGTCCCTGCCGCTCTTGGCGTGCTGAATGCGCACGATGATACTGACCGAGGTGGTCCCGCTACGCTCTCCGGTACAAGGGAAATCGATCCGAAATTCTACAGCGTAAAAACAACAGAGGAGGAAGAAATTAACACCGATTGCACGGACTGCAACAAAGTTACTACGAGTTGAAACTAAATCGTATAAAATGTTAATAATAATTTTCAAGGAATGAATCTGGTAGGTTGTGTTATGGTAAATTTGAACACTATCGTCTTGATTTATTTATTAAAGCTCGTCAAAGCTTCTCGTATTGGAACATATAATACATTATTGTCATTTTTTTGTTTTTGTTTTGTTTTGTTTTCGTTTTATTTATTTATTTGTTTGTTGTTGTTTTTTCTGTTACTCTCCATGAATAAGATCGTGTGCTTGATCTGTATTGTAGTGAGCACCAAGTGCTGAGAAAAAGGAACAAGCCAGAATGGATTTGAACCAGTGTCACCTGCCTTCTTTTTCACTTGGTGTCCAGATGGAGATTACGATCTAATTCATGGAGAAACAGCAAACAGGAAAATTTCGGCAACTTCGTTTTTGGTCAAATTTGTTGTTAAAACGACGACCAGTTCATAAACGTTCACTGTTTATGGCAAAAACAAACAAACAAACAAACAAATCAGAAAAATAAACACAACAACAACAACAACGAATCCAGTACAGCGAAAAGGTCAGATGAGTGAGTTTTAAGGTTTGATGATTGGCAAAGATTACCAATACCTCCACAAGGTATACACCAACATGACACAACATTACCCGATCAAGATTGCCACCGGATTGCTAACCTTTACTTAATGAAAACTCGCAATAACGATAGATGAAAGAGGGTTGCAGTTGGCTAATAGTGTTTTTCAAAATATCAGGTACAACTAAATGTAAAATGATTATCTTTGGGGAAACTATATTGGCACCTCTGTTATCAAACGTCTTGTTTTGCTTTATTTGTGATACAATGTCCTTAAAACACATACACACACACACACAACTAACTCGATTTGAGGCATATTGACTATCTGTAATTTGAGGCGAAGTGCCATATGTTGACATTTTGTCAACCAGTATATACTCTTTGAGGAAAACTACTTTAATTAACAGTGATTAAGTTGCTATCGCATAATTATATTAGCTGTATGAATCTTTGTTTCTATCATAGATATAAACATAATCTACAAATTCAGAAACACTTTCGGGTATGGTATGAGAGAGTTTTCGCCAGATTCCTTTCTTGTTGATTTGGTGGCTCTGAAAAGAGCCGTTGGGTGTTTTCTGCTTGTGGGCAGTAAGCTTTTTGTCCTTCTTGGAGAATTTACTTCTTCTTGGGGAGGAGGACAGCCTGGATGTTGGGGAGGACACCGCCCTGGGCGATGGTGACTCCACCAAGAAGCCTGTTCAGCTCCTCGTCGTTGCGGACAGCGAGCTGCACATGGCGGGGGATGATTCTGCTCTTCTTGTTGTCGCGGGCGGCGTTGCCAGCGAGCTCGAGGATCTCGGCGGTCAGGTACTCGAGGACGGCAGCGAGGTACACGGGGGCACCAGCACCGACGCGGTTAGCGAAGTTGCCCTTGCGGAGGAAGCGGTGCACACGGCCGACGGGGAACTGGAGTCCCGCGCGGGCAGATCGGCTCTTGGCCTTAGCCTTAGACTTAGCGCCTTTACCACGTCCAGACATGATTAGTTTGCTTGTTGTTGCGTCTTTGAGAACTAGAACGAACAGTGCATTTTGAATTGAGCGCCAGGCCTTTTATACGGCTTTCTACGATCGGAGTAGCTGCCTTTCCGATCAATGAATCTTGAAGCGTAACCTCGGGAGGACCAATAAGGTTGAGTCTCAGTTGAAGATGCACTCTTGTGGGTTCAAAGTCAGCCAAGTGTGATGAAGCTCTGTCGTCTTATTTACATACGAGCGCTAAAGGTTTGTTCGTGTGGACATCAAACAGAAGTGTTAACAGTTATATCCAGACACTGTCATGCATGCCTCTTGGCGGTTAAGAGGTTCTCGAATTTTCTGGTTGCCTTTTTCTTCAGGACAAGAACCAACAGGGTTCTCTTCTTTATCTATACACCATCACCTCTTTTTTTCCCATGTGTTTTCCCTCCTTGTTTATCTCCATCATCACCTTCTCTTTAATTTTTCTTCTTATGATTTCTGTATATTTTCTTTGTATTACGTTTCACACATGCCGCTGTCTAGTGTAAATAGTATCATCGGAGCGGTCAATTATTCCTTAAAGTCTGTTGATAGTCCCATGTGTGATATACCAGTACTAAGGTCTGAGTCAACCTAGCTCGCGATAACTAGGTCAATGCCAGAATTATGGGTTAAAAAGTTACTTTATTGTGCCTAAATTGTTTCTGATGCGGTGCATTAGTTTGTCTGAGTTTATTCCCCTCTCTATTTGTTGCGCATTTTTATTCTATTCTGTGAAAGTGATGTACACTAATCGTAATGTCAAGACGTACAAATAGGCCTACTCGCCTCTCCCTGCACTCTGTAAACCAAAATTTTTATTTTTTGATTAATAAAATAATTTGACTCCTGATATAAAGGTTGTGTATTCCTTCTGCATGGAAAATGCCGTTCAACAACGTATATGAAAATTTACAGTAACAAGCAGTTTTTTTAAATGAAATAAAAAAAAAACTCACCCTGTGTCACTGGAGAATACCCTCGACTTTTGCATCAAGAATAACAGTTTGATTTTTTTTTTTTTTTTTTTTTTGGGGGGGGGGGGGGTTCGAATAAATCAAATGGAAATCCATAGTATTCATTCCCCAGCCATCATAACGAAGTTTCAAATTTTAGTATTCTGAGTAAAGGTCTGAATTCTCTCCCTCTACAACATACCACCGCATGAAAGGAGTCCAATTTTCAGGGTTGCTCTTTTAGGGATATGCATGAATATCATTTGGAACAGTTCTTCCTAACACCAACCCGCGCCATGAACCCAGTCATTAGCAGAAGGGCATGTGACGTCAGAGTAAACAAGGCCGCCAATCGAATATCGATCCATTTTGTGTGCAGGATAAACCGTAATTTGCATACGGCCGTCATTTGCATACGGCCGTCATTCCCGCCTTCAACTTTGAATGGCGCTCTAGTTCAATGAGGTGTGAATTTTTGTCAGGGGATCCTCGGCGCCTCCATAAATAGCGGTCAGAATCGCCAAGTCGCTTCAGTTGATCTAATCATCACGACTAGTAACCAACACCATGCCTGCCAAGACTAGCGGAAAGGGAGCCAAGAAGGCCGGTAAGGCCAAGGCACGCGCTGCCTCTGCCGGAAAGAGGCGCAGGAGGCGAAAGGAGAGCTACGGCATCTACATCTACAAGGTGCTGAAGCAGGTCCACCCCGACACTGGCATCTCCTCCAAGGCCATGTCCATCATGAACAGCTTCGTCAACGATGTCTTCGAGCGCATCGCCGGTGAGGCTTCCCGCCTGGCCCACTACAACAAGAAGTCGACCATCAGCAGCCGTGAGGTCCAGACCGCCGTCCGCCTCCTCCTCCCCGGAGAGCTGGCCAAGCACGCCGTGTCTGAGGGCACCAAGGCCGTCACCAAGTACACCACCTCCAAGTAAAGTGTTGGTCTGCGCCAATCATTTTACAAACAAACGGCTCTTTTCAGAGCCACCATGTACTCAAGAAAGGATAAAGGATGTGCTCGATATTTCCAGACAGGAAAATAAGTTCTCTGTCTGTCTGTTTCTCTTTCTCTCTCTCTCTCTCTCTCTCTCTCTCTCTCTCTCTCCATCTATATCTCCCTTTCCACAGTCCCTATCCCCTTTGAAAAAAACAAGAAATACAAAAACAATATGCTACTACTTGTACTACTACTGATAATAGTATTATTAATAATAATAACAACAATAATATGGTCTTATTTATCCAGGGTAGCCTCTTTAGTGTTGCCACTGCTCTATACCAGAGGACCCTGCCATAGTACCCCAGCGTTGCCAGGTACCCATTTATACACACACAAAATAAAACAAAAAGAAACGAAAAAAAGCACACAATCAAAATGGGTTTATTACTGCCACCAGGCGAGATTTAGCAAAAGTAAGCTTTCTGAAAGGTGTAAGAATCATTGAAGTAATCCTCCATCAACCACCCGTGTAAAGTATGCCTGAATGGTGGCATGCAGGTATTAGTAACACTCGTTAAAACAATTTTACTTAGTTTTTTTTTTCATCGGAAAGGTTGTCAAGGAAAGATCACCACACTGCAATGCACACACGTAAACAACCAGAGTTAACTATACCCTATCAAAACAAAAACTCAAAAACAAGAGAGGGAAAAGTACTATATAGTAGCATAGCGCTAAGTGCCACAAACCCGTGTCATTGGTAGGCATGCTGTCGTCCAGGGTAATGCTAAGCAACGGAGGGGCCATGATGGACGGGTTGCTAGACCGGAGCTCCATGAACGAATAGTGAAACTGTGGATGACGAGCAGAAAAGAAAAAACGGAAGGGGATGAGAACAGACCTACACCTTGAAACAAAATCATTTTTAAGTTATGAACAAAAAAAAAACCACTAAAGTAGGCTAACAAAATATCATGGACAGCCAGCCAGTGTTACAAAAATAAGAAAGCTAAATCCAGTGGGAAAGGACAGGATTTTTTTATCGTCTAAAAGACAATGACTAGTTGGAAGAATGTTCGGGGCTTCAGTGCCTAGATTTGGTCAGAGCCCATTAAACACAAGGTCTGGAAAAAAAATACAGCCTGTGGCGCCATTATGACTCCACAGTAACAGCCAATCGTTCTTAGAGTTAAGAATTCATTGTATCAGAAATTAACAAAATTTTGCCTACAGGGGTTGGAAAGTGTAGCAAAAGTAAGCATATGATACACTTACCCAATGAATCGAAAGGCAATAACTGGTTAAGGCTAATAAACGACCTTCAGCAAATTTCAAAATCATTTCAGTTAATCTTAATGTTGAAACAGGCGTAGTACGTGTATCTACCTAAACTAATAGTCCATGGTACGATATACACATGTGCAGAAGCGTTACGAGAAAAAACTATACAAGCAATATTTTCACAATCATATGCAATATACGAGTATACGGTGGCTTAGTTTACCAGCGCGTCAATCAAGTAAATGTGACTGAAAATACATACAAGAGTATGAAATATCCGATAGATAGAATAATCATCTAATGCAATGAGGGATTGTTTACGGCAAAACAATTCCGATCGGCGTGAATGATTGAAAGGCCTTGTCAACGGCGATGGAAGACAACTGAAAATTTCACCAACATCTTGAAAAATTACCACAAAGCATGAAATCTATGAGTTTTGGTGATTAAGTCATCACACAAAATTTATAGCATATATGCAACCTGCCTGTTGAAACTACTGTAATATCCCATCAAAATCTAGCGACATCTGGTTAAACGGCACTTACTACTACAAGAGGTTTCTGGTATACCAGCCAATTGATAACAAGTTTCTCGAGTTTTCGAACACATCTTTCTTAACTCTTGACATTGGTGCGTTGCCATAAAATTATTACAATAGTTTGTTGCGTTGCTTCTCAAATGGTGAAGAGTTATTTTCATGTACACGATTCGACAGATAGTTGCTGAAGAGTAGTAGGTATTAACTACGTAATTCGAAATGTTCATGTCCCAGTCCCAATCTTTCGGACAACATGGGTCGTACAGATAAAACAAACTAGATTTAAACCAAAACGAGGACAAAAAAATCTTTATCATTTGAAAAGCAGTGCAACACAGTGCAGGGGCGGATCCAGGAATTCCGTAAAGAGGGGGCGCGTTTACAAAATTAAAGGGGGGGCGCACGCACCCCTCCCCCATTTTTTCTTTTTATTTCTTTTGTTTCAACAAAAAATAAAGGGGGGGGGGGGGCGTGCGTAAATTGCGGTCCTCCCTGGATCCGCTCCTGCAATGTGCATGGTCTTTTGCACCCCATCTCAGAGAAATCCCTTTCACATGTACAGCACAATTTCGTCAACACTCGTGAAACTGTCATTTACACTGAATGTAAATAACTTCGGTTAATACCTTCGAAAGTTAATGAGTTGGGATTTAGTTCAAAACGTTTGCAAAGCTAAACAAGTCTCTCACAATTAAGTGTGATCTGTTTAATCAGCCGACCATCTCGGCTATTTATGTGCTTGTATGTGAGTTGTCGAATCGTTTGGAGCGTAATAAACAGTCAACGAAGAAAAGGACGACATGCTATAGACGAGAAAAGCGAATGAGTGATGACTGTGCTTATTTCTTCCAGCAAGGTGTGAAGTCAGACCAACTCCTAGATCGCTTTTGTTTCCTATTTTAGCCGAGGGTTAAGAGGTGTTTGCCCATCCACACTGGTGTTGAGTGGTAAGCCCTTGGACACACACGTTAGTCCCGCATTAAGTAGCATAGTCACGACTCGTCCCCTTTAGAAAGGTTCTTTGTATAGAAGGACCCCCTCCCCTTCACTTCCTCCTAGTAGTAAGACCTAAGTCAACTGGGTCATGGATGCGGAAATGGAAGTGAACCTTCTTACTGCTGATTTCCATTACATCGTCGAAAATAAAAGTCCAGTCGAATATTTCCAACGAGGACATTTTCACAAAGTAGGCCTACATGAGATAACTTACATTCGTTGACATTTTTTTTTTTTGAACAGGCTCATATACTGATTCCCAACTCTCGTGCTTTTAGAGGACATTTCTCATCATTTGTAAGCACGTTCTATCACTATACGAAGTGTCTGTTGTACTGAATTTAGATATATTTAGATTTATGATTTTGTAAAGTTTATACGTATTCATGAATGACAATATTTTGCACTCTCTTTTTGTCATTCTCATATTTTTTCAATAATTGTCAATGTTATACTTTATCCTAGAGGAGAGATTACACGCGAGAATAAAATGAACTAAATTCAACTCTATTCAGCGTTTGTATGTATGTATGTGTGTGTGTCTGTGTGTGTGGTGATAGTTGTATGCATGACATACAGAAGTTAATATGATACCAGTCATCTAAGTTATGTTGTCACTGTCACATATGAAAATAATTATAATTATAATCATAATATTATATCAAGAAATCCGTATATCTTTCGGGATAGCACATAATCTTATGAGCAACACCAAAAAATCTCAAAATCAAGTCAGTTAACTTTGAAATGATTGTCTTAATTGTATGGCTCCGCAAATTATATCGAATTTCAATAAAAAAAAATATTAAGCGACCCCACCACTATCCTTTAATTAACAACGATGCCATCTCCCTTGACGCAACCACGAGGCTTTTGGTATGTCTTCCATATTATTGACGTCAGGGTAAATACACGTTGCTGTAGGATGTCAAGAGGAGATGAAGTATACTGTTCTCTCGCTTGTTTGCTGTAGAAACACAGTCAGTCAGTCCACCTGCAACTGTCTGGTCAGAGATCTATGTTTCCATGTCATACCGACTGTTTACTGTTTCCACAGTGGTTATTTGTGGGGTTTAGGAGGCATGAATGGTTCTTTTTTATACTGGAAAGGATTTCGTGGGTTATTTTTGACCGATGTTTGCTGGTTATGCAATGTTGGTTTTTGGAAGTCCTGCTTTCTACTGCCACTCACAGGTTTAGTGCGTTTGTCACTCTTGTCCAAAAAATGTCATTCAAATCGATCCCTTTGGCGTACAACCTGGAAGTTTTGGGGTTCACTTTTGGCGCCAACAAAAGTGGCTTGGAGACACTTTGAAAATAATGCTAAGATCCACATTCTTTCATACAGCGCACTGTAATGGTACAGTGGCCAATAATGTATGTGATGATTGATTGCTCTGTGAAGAAGTTTCTCAGCAATGTGTGTACTGAAAATCGTCTTATGATATGATGATTCATAAGAGTAAGTTCTTCTTCTCCTTATTCTTCTTCATATTCTTCTTCTTCTTCTCCTTCTTCTTCTTCTTCTAGCTATGGGTGTATACTGTACATATGCTGTTGATATTGTTTGACGAAAATTTCGAGCTAAAACCAATACAATCTTAGCAAAGGCAAAATTTCAAGTTACTCACGTCATCTACATCAACGCACTGTATACAGATGACTGGTACATTGTCATATCGCACTGGACTTGAAGATTAAAATGCACTAAACGTTAAAATTTTTCGCGAAATTTGATATGTATATAGCGTGCGAGAGTTACTCTCTAAATGACGTCACTGTTTGTCGACACTAATTGTTTCCCCGGAGTGAAGGTGGGCGGGGCATGTTTTGGACGAAACAAACAGACATAGTACTATGGGATGCCGAAGTTTGCTATTGTGGTGTGCAAACAAAGACAGTCGTTTCTAATTCTAGTGAGAGTCTTTCTATCCCCTCATCAAATCTTTTACATTTACAAAAACACACAGACAGGCACAAATAAAAAGGGAAAACCATTCGTACAAACACTTAACTCTTAAACACCATATCACAAACATCACAAACATTTGTAAGTCTGCATCATGGGGTATTTTCAAAATAGGGAAGATCAGGCGTCTGCTTGATCAATCATCAGCTGAGCGGCTTGTCCATGCCTTCGTCTCCTCCTATCTGGACTACTGCAACTCCCTCCTTGCCGGCCTCCCTCTTTCTCACATATCCCCTCTCCAACGTATCCAAAATTCAGCCGCTAGATTAGTCTCCCTTAGTAGGAGACATGACCATATATCTCCTGTTCTCCGCTCACTCCATTGGCTTCCAGTCCATTCCCGTATTACTTTCAAGATCCTACTTCTGACGTACAAAATCACACGTAATCTTGCACCCATATATCTTCAAAACCTAGTCTCTCTCCGCTCCTCCTCTTCTGCCAGACCCCTCCGTTCATCTTCCTCTCTCCAATTACTTCATGGCCCACGTACAAAAACCCGTTATGGTGACCGAGCCTTCTCTTCCATTGCTCCCACTCTTTGGAATAAACTCCCTCTTTATATTCAGAATGCCTCATCTGTCGAATCATTTAAAATTCTTCTTAAAACTCACCTGTTTAATCAGCTGTAATTTTTATTTATTTATTTATTTTTTTTTTCTGGAGGCGCACACAGTTATCAATTATTGTACCATTGTATTCTTTTCTTTTCTTTTCTTTCTTCTTCTTTTGTTACTGTTAACGTTAATTTTGTTAATGTTATTGTGTTTTCTAGTCTATTTGTATGAGTAGCAAAGTGCGCTTAGAAACGTCAGTATGAAGCGCCATATAAATGCAATTATTATTATTATTATTAAAATCGCTAAAGATACCGCGTTCGTCTCAGAAAATGATGCACGCCCTTCTCAGTATCCTTTATACTGAACCAATATCAACCAACTCCCATGGTTTACATGTCACCAATGTAGAAACTGACGAAATCCCTCAAGTTGGAATAAAATTTGCTTGCTAAATTGTCCAGGCCTACATTTTTTTTTTTTTTTTTTTGCAGATTCCAAGTTTCTGGTCAGCATCTAACGCTGATAAATATGCGAAATATCCATGTAAAATGTCAACACGTTGACCGTGGCGAACGTGACTGATAAAAGTCGAGGAAAACAGAGATATTAAATCAATATTACTGGCTTGGAATTGAATGATATACTCCGCTTGTTATCACATTCTACAAGCTTGAAGAGTAAGATAAGATAAGATAAATAAATTGCAGCTCCAGAGCTCGCGCGTCTGCGTGCTTTCTGCAGAAAGGACCTATGACTGGGTGACATATTTTTTTTACTCGTTCGCCTGGTAAAGGCATGTCAATTAGGCCTACTTGAAATTTTGAAAAGGATGAATCCGTAGAAACGATACGCTCGTGAAATAATCACGCTCATTACTGCCAAAAGTGATTAACTTCTCGTATTAGCTACACCCAGATCTAGCACTCGACTTTGTTCGTCCTGCAAATGGTTTCTAAATGGGTGAAGTCTAGGACCCGGGGTACAGAGTGTAGTTCTAAAAGAGACGCTCTGCAGAGGGATTAGACCAAGACTCCTGGTACGGAGATCCCCTGGGGAAGGACAATCTTTGTCCTCTGTCCTTTTGTTTTCAGATATCAATTCATTCGGAGAGAGTTACATGGAGAGACTATTCATACGTCTCATGGTAAACTGGTAGTCGCCTGGTTAACTGGTTCAATCAAAAGATATACAGCGCCTTCGTAGAACTCAGTGGTCAGTCACCCATCAAGGAACATGTCTCGTTATTCTGGTATATGGACTGACTTCAATGCGCTTGCATGCTGTGATGGAATACCTCGTCTATTTTATAAAGCGCAAATCTCTGCGTTGGGTAGCCAAATACTTCTGCTCTTTTTGTCGCATTCAGAGGTCGTATTATTCCCATTGTTCGTGAGCTGCGGTACACCCATCCGAGCTTCAAACCAATTTAGACCATTTTTCACAGAGTGAGAAAAAAGACGGGATAACATATTTAGAGCTATCGCTCCACTGGCTCAGAAAAATGCGGCAAAAGAAGAAAATAAGGGGGAGCGATAGACCAAGCCGAATGGATCCAATACAACGGACGGAGACGTAAACATGTAGTGGGAAAAATAAAAAGAAAAGAGAGAGAGAGAGGGGGGTGGGGTGGGGAGAGAATAGATTTCAATAATGGATTGTTGCTTATGTAGAGTCTGCATTGAGGAGAAGTATTTTTGATTGATGCGATGAAACATAATAAACACAGCCGTCATTCATCACGCAATCTCAATCTTGTGACAATGGAAAACATTTTTCTTATCCCGCAAAATTTGTCAGATAATCATCAGACTCGTGCCCACTGTAATAAATGGAATATGATATATCTTATCCACAAACTTTGAATATGCCTCAAAAGTGTAGCACGTGCAGAGTATTTGCAGTGCATGCTGCTCTGGTATCAGCGTTATTTTGATATACACTCTTAAAAGTACGTCCTTATAAGTTTAACTAGGCCCTAAATGATCATTACTTTCGAAGGCAAGATTGTTTTTTTTAAGTATTTACATGTATTACACTAATAGAAAAAAAAAAACAATCAGAATATTCCGAAAATTTGTCATGGTGTAAAGGCAGCAACTTTGAAGAACATTACTGTGTAAATGTCTCGAAATAATAATATTGTGTCATCAAAATGACAGCAAAATTTAAGTGTTGATAATCTATTTGATTACAAGGTCGTTGGCAACACCACTCTTAAGAAAATGAAAGATGAGGATGTAATGCTTTTGTAATGTTTAACCATCTCTGGGTCATCTCATGAAGCGTTCAGTGATATCGAATAGCAATGGTAAAAAGAGGGGAAGGACACTACATAAACGTGGAATCATCTGTCTTTTTCAACAAGATAACTGAGACATAGCTATATATTCCCTGCATTAAGAATTTATAACCATATCATCGGCCAGTGTACACCCTGTGTGAGTGTGAGTGTTGGTGTGTGTGTGTGTGTGTGTGTGTGTGTGTGTGTGTGTGTGTGTGTGTGTGTGTGTGTGTGTGTGTGTGTGTGTGTGTGTATGTGTGTGTGTGTGTTTTGTGCAATACCTCCCATGCAGCGTATAATACACATTATTGTCAAAAGTAATACGCTTTCTACATTGTTTTATTGTGTCTTTTCTGCGTGAATGTGTTTCCTATTGTTTTATAATGTGTTGATAGCGTACTTTACTGTTATGATTATTACTAGTATGTTTTGTCCGGTATATAGCGTTTCATATTCTGAACAAAAACAACCAGATATCGCCTCACCATTTACTCATAATATACATAACATGTCATCGCTTTAAACAGCAGCTGACATTTGATACCCTTAAAAAAAAGTAGGTCGAACGCGCCACACTTGGCATCAAGCGTGGGCTGGACACTGGAGGGAAAAATCATGAATTGAAAAACGTGAAACTCTCCATGGGCGCAAAATCAACTGTGGAAGAGGGAAATGCGCCCATCCTCACCCCACCCCTACCCCATCAGCACTGGCCCCTATGCAGTTGGGATTTTACAGCGTGCGTCTGGAATAGCAGGGCTCGCAATCTACGGAGCACCCTGCATGAAATCAGATTGAAATCTAGTTGGGATTTGCCCCTAACCGTCAAAATGACCCCATATAAATTGTCATAACACCAATCCATATGGTTTTCATTTCTTCGGCAAAACTCCACGGTTTCTATCGCGCATAAAGAGAGAGCTCGCCTTGTGTAGAGACGGTTGGGTAACGCAACTTCAGCTGACGTCGGTATAATCTACCTAAACTTACTGAAGAAAAAAATGATCATATCATTTGAATCTCTTGTAATAGGACGGGAAAAGAACCAATGGAACAGCAAAATTGAATTGTCCATTCCATCTTCTGTCATCTTGCTAAATCATTTTAAGCGTAGGCCTACTCGGTCATAATCTGTTTACATTCGAGTGGACAAATACCCATTGGAACATAATGGAGAATGGGAATTAGGGGTAAATTCAGTCCCCCCAAAATATGAATAAAAACTACCCTCAAACCAACTGACAGTCTCATCTCTCCAAAAATTGTAATAGCCCGCATGCTGAGGTCGCCAAATTTATTACATGGAGGAAAATTGCAAAACGAATGTTATTCTACCGCAAGAAAAACAAGGCACGAAGTCGGCCAGGGAACCACGCTGAGCGCAGCATGAAGCCAAATACCACAATTCTTGTAGTGATTTTATAAAATTCGTCTCCACCGTGAACCTTCGCACAGTTATCCGTTTTATGTCGTCTGCTTTGTAAACAACGCCCAATAAAATCAGCGTTTATCATGCTAGAACTTTTGAGTGTTCTACGCGATCAATGCCGATTATGCCATCAACCACTAGTTGTGTAACTTACCTTAAGTAATGAGGATGATATCGATATTGTAACTAAACATTACTATGATGATCCACTATGATGAAAAAAAAAACCAATAACCATTATGACAGTTTGGCTGAATAATAATTGGAGTACGAATCGCCATTATCTTCATCATTGTCATTATCAAGAAATTGATACAATCATTACTGACAATGATGCTCAGAATCATTATTTCTAACTGGTAGACGTACACATTATCTTCTTTTCATGAGCATTAACATTTGCTGCTGCAGAAGGGGAGTATTATTGCCACTTATGTTTCGAAACCTCAATTTTTTGTCCTTACCGGCTTGGGAGCGCGCCACGAAATCTTTAAGAAGTTGGCGTGTGATGGAAGAACGAGTCTGTGGCCGTGGTCGGCACCGTATTCGTCGTCGCTCTGGTCCAGAATGAGCGGGGAAACCGACGGACTCGACAACCCGTGGCGGATGATGTAAAGAGGTTCGGCTGTCTGACCTGCATGTTCGAAGGAAAATAATAGATTATACCTGCATGAATTTTTGCTGGATATCCAGATGTGTGAAAGGTGTAATGATAAGATTTTATTCACTTCGGGTAGCTCTCCAGGGCCAATACTTCCCATGACCACCAGCAATATTACCTCAGGTTGTTAGATTGTCAATGTTACCACTTGGGATAGAGAAGGACATATTAACAGTGGGGCTACGCACCATGAAGGACTCGAAGCAGTAATCTACCGGTCAAAAGTAAAGAGTCTTATCAATGCATCCACGGTAGGGACGGCAATGCTCGTGACATTAAACGAACAGCTTTTTTTATGACCTCAATTTTTTAAAGTGTCTATGATTTACTTTTTTTAAGTTTGTTGGTCTTTTTCTTGTTTATTTGCTATTGTTCTAATCTTTACTGCTTCAATAATTCAGAGTCATATACTTTACAACCACAAGTTTAGATCGCAAGATACAGGGTAAGATGATATAAATCTTGTGACATCTACACGGTGTATAATAGAGGAAGCGATAACACTATAATTCATCAAGATAAGCTTTTTTAGAGAGTGAGAGAAAAAAAATCTTGTGCATGAGACAGCAATATATACCAACTCAAATGTATTTAGAGAAAGATGAATGATCAATTACTATCAGATCTAAATAGGCTTTATTCATATAGCCTACAAACGGAGAAATTCTACAAATCATAGAACCTGAATATGTACTAAAAAATGCTCGGGTTACGACGATTTAAAACTCAATTGATGTTTATTTGTAGTTCGTTAACCTTTTTACCTTTAAGCTAGGTAGAGTAGGCGTGAAAACGAGGAATCGTCGATGCGAGCAGACGATGCTCCGCATTGGTATAAACAACCGTTTTAGCGCAAAAAGCGTTTTTGTTTGACAGCCTTACAGCACCTCCTCGCAATGTTAGCCACCAACTCGCCAGAACATACACAAACAAATAAACAAACAAACAACCAGCTTGGCGTCTCCGACACTGAACACCTAATTGTCTCATTACTGTCTTACATTCCTATAACCACTTCCCTGTGAAGGCTGTAGAGTCACAGATTTCTTTTTACAGGTTATTGACGGTGGTTACATTCATCAAGACTTATTTAGCACTGAGTGTGATGCCAGGACTACTGTTAGGGCTTCGTTTTTCTTTGTTTGTCACAGTAGGGCAGTGAGGAAGAATGGTTTCTAGAGCTTCATCACTTGGTATAAACGCATCTTGTCAATCTCGCTGCACGTAGAGCATGCTGGCTTGGCTCGATCCCAAGGTGATGTGCGAATCGAAAACATCGGTTTGCTTCTTTGCTCCGCTTCGGACGCACGCTACATCCATGCAAAGTCAACAGAAGACAACTGAAACGTTAGCATCGGGGAGCTCTGAACCGTAATGCACTCGAGAGCAATAAGTGCAGATAAAGCAATTTATGCCAATAATTCAAGTGAATTTTTGAATTCCCTTGAATTGGATTGTAGAATATCTCCAGCTGCAAACCAGAAGGGAATGATAACTGCACCAGGTCTGTTGACTTGTCGCCTCCGTGTTTTAAAAGCACGACATTATTCTCTGTTTGTAGGATGAAAAGGAGGTTGCGGGGTGGGGTGGAGATGGGGGGGGGGGGAAGAGAATAAAACACACGAGTGTGACGTTGATCCTGAACAGAGAATAGGTCAAAGGGCATCATCTGGCCTGGAACTGAGTCACGGTCATTACCACCAGTCTTTCCTGCCTTCGGGAAACGGGGAAGTCATTTCCGATAAAAATGGAACGGAACGCATCCAAGGACACCAGGGTTTTTTTTTACCTTCTTCTTCTTCCCCAACCGCACCCAACCCCACCATCAATCATACACTTGAGATCGAGGTCCGTGGTTCTATATTCTTTCGTCACCACCCCCCCCCCTCCTTCCTCCGCCTCATTCCCTCGTCGGGTTACCTCCCACTCTTCACTCTTCCATGGCTGTAGTTTGTGACTACACAAATCATGTAGATGCATCCGTTTTGCGCTAGTCATTTATTGATCGATAAATGTTCATTAAAATTCAGTAATTGTAGTTAAGATATTATCATGTTCTTTTGGCCTTGATTTCATATCTTACTATATACAGTGTCTAATGATTTCCGACGTTTCAGCTTCTTCACAGATTCACGTATCCTATCAAACAGAAGAGGATAGTGTCGTAGACGCTATTCTATATTATTATGTCACAATAGAACACTCGGCCAGCACAATACTAGCATACAAAATCTGGATACTGAGTATGTCGCTTTTAGGAAGTCAACTTAAGTACCGGGTAAGGTGTAACCTCGCGTTTGGGGACAACATTCCTGTGTATCCAAACATTGGTAAACCTATTGTGTACCGCTTACAATGGGATAAAGGACTTCATTGTGATAAATCCCTTAAACACAGACAGCTTTCCCGGCTCGGGATGGATTAAACACACAAAGCTACATTAACCTCTCAAGCAGCCTTGACTTAATTGTCGCAGACACTAGAGCGCCGCTAATGAAGTCTGCGAAGATTGGATTAAAGGTTCCGTTCATTATGAGGGCAGATTGAACATTTTTATGTCGTTAACCACAGGCGGCACCGAGCCCGCAGCCTGCATCGAGGTATAATCACTTCTCCTTTTCACTGAATTGAGTATGGTAGCTCGAATTCTTATGTTGTTTTCCTCTGAGCCATGCCTCCAAGCGAGGCAGACAAAACATAACCCGCCGAGACAAGACGGGATCGCCGTGGGGCGCCGCGTTGAAAAAGATCAGTGCGCGCGGAGTGGTGCTTTTATATCCCATGCAAAGGTGATGAGCTTAATACTATAGTTGGTGGAGAGTGGAATAATTGATTTGACTAGACAGCTTGTTAATCCCCACTTAGATTATCTCCAGGTCACCAACTAATCATCTCAAGAGATTGTCAGTGAAGAAGACAGTATAGCTATTTCCTCGATCTTGAGGAGTATACACAAACTGACTTTAATTCATTCCCGAGGTTCGCATACCCCCAAACAACGCAATGATAATACCTCAATGATTAGATGGTAATCAATAGCAATACCACTAAGTTTTCTCGTCTAACAGTCAACAGGAGTGGCATGATTTCTAATTCCATCTGAGGAAAAAATAAAAGATGAGGGTTTCATAATTGACACAGTGTTTTCCCACAATTTCACATCGTATTTCACAACGAATATTATTCGCTTTGTTGGGAGGAGTTGCGGCCTCAACAGGAAGTGGCTATCAAAGTCACCACATACAGCGTCCTTGGAGCTTGGGCAGAAAATATGTTCATCGTAGCATGAAATAGTCAACTCCTATACGGTAAACAATTAACAATCAATATGTCACGGAGAAGTTACCCAGTAGGGCCTAATCTGTCACATCAATCGTTTGTAGTGCATGCATATGGAATGTGTAATCGGAGATACCCCATGCACTCAACAAGTAAAAAGAAGTTTCAAAATATTTACATTTCTCACTGCCAAACACAGAACAATAGTCTTGAGGTCAAATTTGAGATGCACGTTATTTTGACGCCATGAAATATTCGCTTGATGCTGTAGGATTGAAGAAGGGTGTCATGTGCTTAGGAACGTGCACATTGTACCATTATGTTTTAGCTTTCCAGACACGAGCTTTAGATAATAGATAAGGCGCAACACATCAACACAGCCATATGTTAGTTGATAATGAAACGTAATGATGAGAACAGTAAAATCTGTTTACATCGATACATGAAATGAGATGACACGTATCCAAGAGAACATTATTTCAGCCTTTAAGTATAACAAGGCTGCAAGGTTCAGGATGTTAACTTTCTTGTCGTGTACAAATTAGATAACATGCATCCATTACAGTGTTATTCTCCGCGCAATAAATAACCATACATAATAATTTCTCAAAACGAGTCTTGATGAAAGTCAGTCAAAACTTGCGGGCTTAGCCCTGTGATAGAAACCTCTGAATTATAACCAAACACACGCGATTAATTTAATTGAAGAATTATATAAGAGGACAAATTTCGCAAGGGAATTCTAAAGTTGTGCATGGTTATTAGGCCTACTGATAATTGTATATTATCTAAGGTTTGTTTGTGTGTTTTTTTGTCAGCAAGATATTATTCAGTGGGGTGAAGGTTCAGGTGTGAGTTTCTTCAATTTGTCTCCCTCTACAAATAAAATTTGTTAAAATCGCAACTGCTGATCTGTAAATTAACAAAAATGTCGGGAAAAGGTACCAGTGGGACTCGAACCTGTCGATCTTAACAAATTTCATTTGTAGAGGGAGACAAATTAAAGAAACTCACACCTGTACTTTTTTGTCTTTTAGGTATTTTTTTTTTCTGTATTGTTTGTAGAACTGCGAGGGTCTGAGCTAGGTTTGCTGTTTTACGATTGAAACTTAACTTGCTTAATGTTTGGTTTTAATGCATAATGTACAAATTTTTTTTTGGTGCCCGATATATGCATTATGTGATCCATGCATTTTCCAGGCTGATCGAAATGCAGACGAATAATTACGGTGTGTTGAAATAGATCCAATACAACAGGAAAATACTATCGAAAATGCGGAAATTGCTTTAATCATTCATCTCACCTGTCGACCCCTCTATAGCTTCAGTACAAAAGGTTTCTAATGGGCTCTGCATGGTGATAACAATGTGTTGCTTGGTGATGGCTTATCATAAAGTAACTGTACCTCATAAAGTTTGCACTTTAAAAACATTGAGGTTCTGCTCGGTTGCTCGAATAGAATAGGAAAGAATGCCATGCTGGTATTCTTTCTTTTCTTTCTTTTCCTGGAATGGAGTCTGACGAGAAAGATTACCCTGGTTGCAAGTTCACACCAAAAGCAAAAATACACGTGGGCCTACGTTGTAATTCACATGTACAATAATACCTCTGGAAAAACCCAAACAATGGTAATTTTTCCCAGGCATCACCGTACTTTGCTGGTGATGTTCATCAGGGCAAAGCAGAGCAATTTCATGGTATTACATTCCAAGATATCATAAAAATGATGACCTTCTGTCTTCTGAAATGAAATTATTCGCAACAGAGAGCAAAAATATTATAATCTATACGCACCAAGAATTCGAGACACTTCGTCCCTAGATAGCCACATGTCCACCGCGGGACGGTCCGTGAACAAGCTAGCCGATGAAGCGATGAGAGCCGCTGCATAGACCGCTAAAATCGACACTCCCGACACGGCCATGCTGAAGGATACCGAAAATGTCGTCTGCCCGATCAAAGAAAACTTCGAAAATCCTGAGGTATTCAGGTAGAATCGTTGATTACACCTTCATATCACCTCCTCAACGTGCACGGTGTAAAACATGCAGGCAGGTGGTGAAGCTGCCAGTATACCACTCCGACAAGTTCTCTTATCCTGACGACAGTGGGACCTTTCGCGGCGAGCGAACGGAGGCCTGTATGAGCTGCGATCTACTCTTTCGTTGGGTGGTGGTGGTAATCTCTTTTGGCCCGGAATAGCTCTACCACAGAGACACAATGAGGGAGATATGGCTGAACGATTCTCCCCAGCTTTGGGAGAACGAGAAAACCACTCATGTTATATATCGCTTTGGAGTAGTTGGGGGATAAACACAATATTCTTCCCCCATTTTTGAGCCTTTGATTCCAGCGGGCAGTGATGAACAAAGTTGAGTTTTTCAGATCGTTACAGTTAATTTTCCTTTCCAATAGCCTACCTGTGACAACATCCAGCAAGACTGGACCTCTAGAGCAGCGCAGTGATTGCCAAGAAAGGAGTCTATACATAGCTGTAGAATATGAATATGCAAGATGAAATATAAGATTGATTTTGTGACGATTACGGGATTGTGGAATCGGTGACGATTTACCTTGATCTAATCATGGACCCAAAGGGTAGGGTCCATGATCTATTCTATTTTGAAATTTGATGCCATTTAGGGTGTCAGAATAGTATACATTCAAACGGCGCTCATGCGTGAGGTCCATTGCTCCGGGATGACGATGTCGTCATGTATACCACTATGACCCACTTTCAAGGATTCACAGCATTTTCGTCCATCGGACTACTGGCAGGACTATACGATACAAGTGCCGCCTGACTCTTTCCTGTCATACACCTTGCATCGGAGTTTGATTAATAATTTGATTGCATTTCGCCTCCATTGTCTTGACTCCAAAGAAGCACAGATTTAATACCACTGATATGAAAGTGTACGAATCCTTATGGGCATGTAGTTACAGTATATAGGTTGTCACCCCTTACTAACACACACAAACACACATCTTTACACAAGACTCTTTTCATTTCACATAATTTTGCTTACCTTATTCTCTGTTACCAAAGAAAGTAATATGTATTTTTGTCGAAAAATGAAATAAACTCTGAATTGATTTGAAATAAAAAAAAAAGGTTTGTTAGCATCAAAACACCCTTTTTCATTTCCGGATTAACGAACTTTTGAAATAATGATTCTTTTTCCTATAAACGAAACTTCGGAATAACGAACCTAATTTAGATGATTTGGACTAGCGAATCATCGGAATAACACCACAATAATGTTCGGACTAACGAACATCCACTTATACGGAATTTATGTGTTTCGGAATAACGAGCCTTGTATGCCATTTTTGGATTTTCGAACCTTCGGAATAACGAACATCACCCATTTGAATTAGACATCTCGTATACATGATGTGCAACGCTCCTATCGGTAGCTTGGGTATTATACCACACACGACATGATAACTTAAATTTCTTGATCACCTGAACGCATATTCAAGTTCAAGTTCAAGTTTATTTAACCAATTCATTAAACATTTGACATTTTACAAAAGGATACAGCATTAAGAATAATGAATGGTTTGGGACCCCAAAAGAAGCAGAGCTTGTCAAAAAGGGGTCCCGGATAAACATATAAAACAAAACATACTAAAGTTTTAAACATATTAACAAGAAGTATAATAGTAACATATTTACATAGGACAGATGCAACGCAAGCACACACACACACACACGCACACACACATTCAATCACACGCACACGTGTCACAAAACGCTCATGCACATACATGTACAATAGTTCACATAATGAAATTGCAGAAAGATACTTTCTATTTTACTACACTTTTGAATTCAGCTTCCCTGATCAATTCTTGTTTTACAAATTTCCCTCAAGATAGATGCGACATGTACGTTTAAAGTTGGATAGTGTTGAGGCTGACCTAATTCTCAATGGCAAATTATTCCATTCTCTAATACAAACATATACAAATGAATTTTGGGCAGTTTGAGTTCTTACAAAGGGTTGATGAATGAGATTACTTTTACGCGTATTATAAGCATGAACGGTAGAATTTAACACAAACGCATCCTTCATGAAAGATTTCGGATCACCTTGTGTCTTAAACATAAAAATCAAGCAACTCAAGATAACAAATTTTTCAAATGGCAAAATATGAAGTTGAATAAACAATGGCAAACTTGGACTTCCATAGTTTGAATTTGTAATATACCTTACAGCTTTTTTCTGAAGAACAATCAATTTATCTATATGAGTCTTATAAGTATTTCCCCAAGCTACATTACAGTACATTAAATGAGGCATAACTATGGCATTATACAGAGTAATTAAAGTTTCTTTTGGTAAATAGAGACGTAACTTGGATAAGATACCAACACTACGAGAAACTTTAGTACAGACGTAACTGACGTGGTCTTTCCACGATAAATATTCATCGACTATAACGCCTAGGAATCGTACATTATGGCTTCGATCAATCTGGTTACCGCCTATTACCAGTGGAACAATGTCATTTCCTGTAAGATTCTATCATCCTATATATAGTGTCCCAGTAATCAGTGAAGGTTCCCAATTTAGCAGATATCAATTGACTGGATGGACTGAGTGAACTTGTTCGTTACGAACTTAACATCAATCTTTTAAATACTGTATATTCTTTCAATGTTTGATATACAACTGACCAATTATCTTAAACATTCTAATCTCCCTCGAATGATGATTTTCCATCAAGCATTCATAGTAATACAATTGTATCTTCATTTATCTGTTTGTTTGTTTGTTTGCAACGTGTAATAGAACTATAGGCATGATTATCACATGCCTTTTCATGACATTAGACCTTCAGGGATATACAGCATTTAACCTATACACAGAACATTGATTTCTCGAATTAGACTGTAAGAGAGAGGAGGGAGATGAGTTTTTATGTGATAATACAGGGGCTGCGGAACGTTTTTTTTTTTTTGGGGGGGGGGGGGTAAGAGGTCAAAGAATTAAATTTGTACAGTGTATGTATGTAGGCCATGTAATATAACAAATATTGACTTGTCTATCGTAATACATGTACTCAGTACACAGTATAATTTATGTAAAATGACAATCCCGTGGGAGGTTTTTTTTCCCTCTAGACAAAACCCTCAACGCTGTGTGCTACGGGAAAACATAATCTCTCGGGAAAATAGGACTCCCGTGGGAATAGTGTCACATGTTAAATTACACCTTTGATGAAGCCATACCTGGTAGACAATTGCTATGTGTGTTTATTAATCTTCATGTAAGAGGAAATGATTCATGTACATGTATTTCGTATTAAAATATATTTTGACCGAGTCTTTGTCGCGTGCTGTACTAGTAATATTATTTTGAGTTACACATTGCAGAAAAGCGTATTGTATGTACTGCAGGCGAGTTGGAATGCGACAATGATTTCATTTATTTCAGGTACAACACATTTATACATTATAAAAATACATAAAATATATGACTCTTGAGAGGCAATCTAAATATATATACACTGAACTCTGTGAACTGCATTTTCAATGTACGTTGTACAGTTGTATATTAAAATCTAAATAGACTGCCAAGATGGCTATGAACACATACATGTATTTCCATCACTACAAGTCAAAATGATTTCATAAAACATGACAACAAAATAAGCAATCACGAAAACGACAATCATATTACAACTATAATTGCTATGGGAATACATTTACATGAAGAAAATCTTTTTTTTTGTGCGTGATCGTAGCTATATCTGCCGAGTTGCATGGAAATCCCAAGTGAAAAATCACCATCAACCTATTACATAATAGAATAAGCATAATTTATTTGAAGTCACTCAAAATGAACGTTGGGAGATGACTTTGATTTAGGCAATGCAGCATCTTCGATTTCTGTAACACATCAGTTGCTTCTAACTTAAAACAAAACAAGACATAATGGCCCATATCAACAAGAACTTACTGTCTAAGAATACATTTTACCCTTTAACCAACACACCAAAAGACATACAATGTATAAAGGTTACACACAATCACAATGGAAATGTAGATGTATGTGTTAACTCAATGAACAGTTACAAAGGACATGCATGTCTACATACTTGTACAGTGTACATGTACATGATTATGAACTGTGCATCCATGGCACAATCTACGATGTTTTTGCAAACATAGACATGTTGAAAAGACAATTGACTGCATCTAAAGTTCCCGTATTTGTAATTTTTGCAACGTACAGGGCTTCATATCTTTCATACCAAGTTATACCAAATCATATTTTTCAATCCACTTAATTGGCAGTTTTTGTTCCAGTAAACATCAAAGGAGAACACCTTAAGAAGATTCACAACTTTATTCCTTTGGTCATTTGAAGAACATTTTTTTTTTTTTTTCACAGAAACAATGATCTGCCTGGAGGAACAAACAGAACTCACGTGCGTTGATATGAATTAAAACATCTTATCAATGAACGTGGTATAAAAGAGAGAAATTTGGGGTGTTTGGTGGGCTCAAAAACGAATGTGAAGAAAATATATGCAGGACAGGAAGGTTGACTGGATGGCACCAAACGCTGGTGCAGGCCTCAAAAAGCCAGACATTATAACTTGCTGCTTGTGTTCAACTATTTGTAATTTAAGGGGAAATCCCAGACCAGTCTAAATTTAGCCTGAAAAGAAGAGTGAAATTTTACGTGCACAAAAGTGAAAATTTGATCAAAATCAGATAAAAATGAGGAAGTTTTGCTAATTTTCACAAAATACTTCATAAAAAGTACATAATGAATACATGCAAATAAGTAATTTAATGTTTTTGCCTCACAATTTGCCAGAGTTTGTACACAAACTCTTGAATTTCCATGTTTTTTTCTCCTTTTTTTTTCTCAAATGCAATTATGCCCCAGTCTGAAATGTATGAATATATCTGACTGCAGTGCTAATTATTTTGGATTATTCATCAAAGTACATTTTCTTCAGTATTTGTACACAGTCAATAGAAAATTGTGAGGTGATGACTCAGAAATAATTGTACTTACATGACCAGATAAGTAATAATCATAATGGAAAAAATAATCCTGACTTTGTGATACGTGTTATCATTATCCACTGCTTGCCTTAAAATCACTCTGGCATAAGTTTCAAGTCTAAAATGAAGATGAGATTCCAATTCTATTACTGTAAAGTCTTATCCTAGTTATTCTCTCATAAACTTCTGCCATCTTAATAATTTTGAATGAGGTATCTTGTAACTGAGAGTTACACAAATCATGGCTGAGTGATGAATCTTTACTCAGCAAGGCTTTCCACAAAGTTGTACACCAGTTGATGCCATTTGACTGGGCTATCCATGTAAGGATGATGACCCGCCCCTAGAAACTCCTGGGCTCTGTGATTGGGCAGGTTCCTGAGATTGGCAGTTGCCTTGCGACCCGCCTCTGTGTCATTCTCACCATACGTGATAAGGGTTTGTGTCTGCCAAACAAAAAGAGGATTGTTTATAAGAATGAAATGCACACTTGAACAAAACACAAAAGAATGTGTGTGACCGATTTTCAACTTTGGGGAAAAATATACATTCTGAAATCCACTTTGTTGACAAATTTTTATTCACTGAATACTTTTCCAAATAAATTCTAGAATCTTAGCATGTTCATTATTATCCAGTCCCTTAAAAAAGAATCAATTTGAAAGGCAAATTAACCCATTGAGGACGAACTGCTAAGTGTATTTGCTATTTTCCCGTAGACACCAGCCTGAATATGCTCAGGAATAGTTTTCCACAGATTAAGGCAACTGCAGTTCAGTTGATTCTCTAGTTACAAGCTTATTTAGCACAGTAAAGTCTCAAATTATCACAATTTCTTACCACAAAAACAATTCATTGCACAGAGAATAAGAATATTGAAACTGTTTTGGTAGAAGAGATGTACCTGATTTTTCTGATATTCCTCAGGAGTGTATTTGTCTGTTGAGTGAGGAGACACTGGTACGTATCCTCGCACCAGCTCAGGGTGTTCCATAATAAGAGGGATGGATAAGTCACCGCTCCTCGAGGGACTGATAATGACCGGCCTCTCAATTTTGAGTGCTTGGTACAAACACTTCATGAAGGTCACAGGGTCACCCACATCCATTTTGACTAGTCCAGTTTGTCCATATCCTGAAATTATAAGGAAATGAAAACAGTTGTTTCAAAAACACAGAAGTGCACAGTTAAGACTTCAAACTTTTATGATAGAACTGATCTTATTGCTGCATTAATTCGCCCATTGATTACATTATGCATTCCTGGTACACATAGCTTAAAAGTAAATGAGCAATAAACCACAGTACATTGTATTTACATTAAGACAAATCCATATAAAATATGGATGCATTCTTTACTATTTTCTATAACGCCTAAAATTAACTGAAAACCCAGAGAGGTTTCTTAACTGAATAAACAAAACATTGATCTAACATACATATCACAAGTGAAGGAGGGGGCAAACAGATGATTCATTATTTCCTAAAATGGAGAATGAAGTTGATCATGTTTAAAATGGTTTAAGCTATAAAATGGAAAGAGTTCCTTATGTCCCCCCCCCCCCTCCACCAACTTGCACAAAATAAACAAACCACTATTCCCCCTTACTAATAATAAACTAAATAAAGGTTATGGGAAGTCTTCCCATTAATGGCATAACCTTTATTTAGTCCATTATTAGTAAAAAAAAAAACAAACAAACATCAATCTATGCATTTTTGGCAAACTAGTGCTAGATCTAGTGGGGGTTATACAAGGAACTCTTTCCCTTCAATTAGCAGATACATACTTTATTCTGGCACGAAATACTCTTTAGTAGAGGAGGGTATTTGATAAAGATCAGATAAACACCTGGCATGTCAATGGCAGTGGAAGAATAGCCATAGCTGGCAAAGTAGTGCATCGAGCCATGCTCAAGCCACGTCTGCGATGAGTAGCAGCCAGCGTGAAGGAAGAGAACGTGACCCCGGCAGCTCTCCGTTGTACCTTTAGAAACTTTTCGATAGAATATGCTGCGGCCGTTAATATCAACCTTTCCTTCCTGTTCTACGTAGCTGACACCTGCCTTGGTCCGTACATCGGTCACAAGCTTCTCCCAGCTTTCACTTTCAACCTTTTCGGTCATTTTGGCTCACTTGCTTGCGTAAAACTGACAGTCTCTGTCAAATAAGCTCAAGCAAGTGCCGTGGACGTGGACGTACCTGAAACAAGGTCAGGGCTGCTCCGCCGACGCACCTGTACCTGGCATAGCGGCAGCAGAGCAAGAACTCTATGCAGATCATGTGATATACTCGGACATGATCACATGACCGTGTACGTTCAATGCACAAAAGTACATTGTTGTACTCGGCTAAACACTGCTAAAGGAGGGTATATCTTTGGACAATTCCACGCTGAACACACTCAACAGGACCACTATACTCGTCAAAATGGAGCAGAATCTTGACAAGCTACTGGATGACACGTAAGTTCGAGATTAGCCAGTGTAGATTATGACCGGGTCAGCAGTTCACGCCAGCGAATGTATTATCGAGTTCTCTTATTAGGCCGAGATATGCGCTCACATTTTTAACACAGTCCCACATGCTGTATTTGTTGTGTGCGTGTTGGCTCCCTGCATAGAATTCCGATCGCGATGGTTGTTGATGGAAAATAACGTATGCAGCGTTTTGTTAAATCTGGCAGGATGACGCAGTAAAGATATATTACATGTGTAAAGATAGATTAAATGTAAATGTGACGCAGTAAAGATAGATTCCATGTGTTTCCAGTGGAAATGCCAATTTTGAAACGTCTCTGGATCTAGCTGCTGAATACATTTGTATATTAATTATACCGGTATCTTATTCTTACCCAAATATTAAAAACAAATCGATCTGCTATATCTATGATTTAGACATATTATGTATATTTAAATCAAGCATTGCATTTATATCCCTCGAAATGCATTGAATGTCTAATGTTCTTGTTAATTTTGCAGTGTGTTTTATTTTAACACATATCTAGGCCAGTAGTATCCTTTCGTGAAGAGCTGTTTGTTTGCAGGTTAATAAAATGTTTGTTTTTATTTGATGATTAGAATGATGACTTTGCGTCATTATTAGGTCATTTAGGCCTGAACATATGTTTTGAAATTTGAGGGATACACTGTAATATCCAGTGTAACTTATTCTTTAAGAAAAAATGAAATGTTTAACCTGTTTCTTCTTCACAAGCAAAATGAGATCAGAATGATGCAACAATTGATTTTCTGTTATTTGAAGAAGGAATGACACAGAATGACAAGCTCTTGTGTATTTTTATATTTGGGCATACAATTTGACTACTGATTTTAAAAATTGCTTGATAAGTAGACAAATCATACATATATATACCGTTATGTGAAAACTGTATTTTTCAACCTTTCTGTGCAGCATGGAATCCCAAGGTGTGATGGGTGTTTTGTGTGCTGACAAGCAAGGTTTATGCTACAGTGGTAAGTCAAAGTATATACGTACATGTACTCATACAAACAGCAATATTGATGAGAAATGGTGGTAATATTTGTTTGGACATAAAGATTTACAGTACATGAATGAATAGCTTATAGCAATGACTTAGCAAGCGGCCAAAGGGCAATGAAGTCATCAAATTGCTGTCTACAATGCTGATTAACCAGATCACATTGAGTAAGAATCATCCTTTTTTTTTAACCCCAATGTTATGCTCAGACAATGATTTTTTTTTTTTTCAGACCATATCAATTAGTAGCTATCTGCCCTATGTGTTTTCATGTTTGCTGAAAAAATCTCCTCTCTTCCAATCAGAGACAAGCTAGATGAGTGGTTGAATACTAGTACTGGTATTTAGTTTGAATCCCTGTGTATGCATTCGATTGTTTAAATTGTTATTGTTATAACCTTGTTCTAAAGTACATGTACATCTAGACAGAGCAGTGTGTGGTTACCTCATAGATGTAGGTTTGTACTCCTACAGACTTGTTGGTTGCTGTGCAAGGGATTCTTCTTAATGTGAAAAGTGTTGTTAAATTCATCTGATAAAAGGCAACTAACAACAAGTAGTGCTCCTACTTGTGTTCACTTTAGCTGTTTAGCATGAGTGTTTACATTTTCTTCAATGAAAATAGTGTGTTTTCTTCTATGAAAATTACAAGATATGTATGAATTGTGTTCTCAAATATCTGAATATACTAGTTTGTTCCTTCCCTCCACAGCAAAAGGGACAGCCTCAGCAGATTCTGCAGGTCTTGTAGCATCTCTGGCTCACCAGGCTTCTCTCCTTGTTCCCGAGAGCCCAAACGCTCCTGTAATATGTCTAGAATCTGATGGAGGGTGAGTGTGGAGGACTTTACATTATGTTTGACTCCCACATTCTAATACACCTGTTATACACTACACAGATACGGAACCTTCCCTCAGATGACCTTGTGGAAATATACCCCCCCCCCCCACATGTTATTAGGGTACACATACTAATGCTTGTTACCTCCCTCTAAAAGCACCCCTATCTCATTTCTGACCCCCCCCCCTTTTTTTTGAGGATTTTCTGTAGGTTTTTTTCCTCCTTGGAGACCCCCTAAATCTGGAACACTGCTAAATGCTCACTCTATCTCAGGGGAGCTGCCATTCCAACCTCCTATCTCAAAAAAGACAAACTAGACCATTTGTCTGATTTGTGTAATAATTTATTCCATCCAATACTCACAAATAAAGATGTGCTAATTATAATCTTGAATTCTGGTAATCCTAGAACTAAATTGCAATCACAATAATGCTCTATATTTTGTTTCTCTCGTAGGAATGTTCTCGTCAAATCACATCAGGATGTTACAATAGCAATCCACAAAATGCCTGGATACTGATGGATAGATGTGAATTTCCTCAAACTGGAACTGACAAGGAAAAAAAAATACAAGAGACATATTCACAATGCCTCAGTAGGAAGAGAAGAATCCTCAACTGGCGTTGTACAGGAACTCGCTTTTCAGAGTGGAAATGCACGCTCATTTCTTGAGGAACTCTACCCCATGTTAGTGGATTGTTTTTGTTTTTTCCCATCCATCTTTCTTTTTTGTTTTTGTTTTTGTTTTTTTTTTTTTGGGGGGGGGGGTGGGGGGTGTGAGAGGGAGGTAGGGGAGGGTTTAAGATCAGATGAAATGAACTCTCTAAATTCCAAGATACGTGTACTGTGTTGTTTTAAATTTATTTTGTGTATCCAAAGTCTCGTATACCTCTTGAAGTAACAAAGTGAATCACACAGATGTATACTGTGAATGTAATACTAGTAGGCTTTTAGTCAACATGTTACAATGCCGTACACTGTTTGGATATTGGTGATTATTGAAGACTCATTATAAAATCTGATAATGATGTTGACAATTAGACTCTGATATGACAAATGATGTTGACAGCAAAGAAAATAGTGATGACAAAATGAAAAAAAAATTCAGTCAGGAGAAATATGAGAAAAGCCAATGAGTTCATTGATTTTAATATGTATGCATAGCATCTCAAGTATGAAAATATAAATAGATCTTATCAATCAGTGCATTATTACTGTACCCTAATCATTTAAGAGAATGTCTTATACAATGTATTTCTGTTCTGTTGAGAAAATTATTTGTAGAAAAAAAGTAAGAAGTAATGATTAACACAAGATTATTAGAGAGAGATAGACAGATAGAAAAAGAGATGAGAGAAGTAGAGCGAAAGAGTGAGAGGGAGAGAGATGTCATTAGACAATGTATATGAAGATCTTTCAACCAAAAGGCGCTAAATCCATCCTGGATACAGTGGACTCCTATCATAACGAAGTCTTCGGGACTGGCAGTTTTCTTTTCTTATATCGAAACTTCGTTCTAACTGAACAATGAACAATAAAAAACATAGAGCAGATAATGTTGCATCCTGAATTTTTATTTTGTTGTAACCAGAATTTTGTTATAACTGTTCGTTATAACGGGAGTGCACTGTACAATGAAGATTTTTTTTTTCAAATTACACATATTTCTCCATTACTAGTAGTCTATGCTACCTGGATGCTACCATTTGAAGAGCTCTCAGGGTACATTGTAGGTCCATTATAACAAAGTCCTTGGAAGCGGCAGTTTTCTTTTGTTATGACAAAGTTTCATTAACTGAATTGCATAATATATAAAGATATAGGAATGATAATTTTGACACCTGAATTTTGATTTCATTGTAACAAGAATTTTGTTATCCTGTTTGTTATAAAGGGAGTGCACTGTGGAAATATCCTCCACGCATGATGTACATGTTTTGTATACTGGTATTATTCTTCTTGTTTGAGATTGTTTTTGGATATATTGCCTTTTGGCAAGAATCATGAATGATTTTGGTGTTGACAGTATAATTTTGTTGAATCTGTGTATTAAATTGAAAATGTCTGTTGGTACTTTGTTTTATTTAAAAAAAAGACAGAGAAGTTCAATGAGGCAACCCCTGTCTAGTTTGTTCTGTTATACAATATGATAAATTAATCAATCAATTAGTTGAATTTATCACTGTGAGATGAGAAACAACAAATGAACAAGCGTAGATAAACTTTTAGGACAAGTTCACCCAAATTTTAAATGTGTAAAATGAGTGAATGTAGCAATATCAGTAGAACACATCTGTGAATTTTTAAGATAATCTGACAACCCATTTAAAAGTTTTGGTGCAGCCATTTCAGTATGAGAAGACTCCAACAGTTTGTGACATCATGGATGGGTGATGCCAATGTATAAAGAAAATACACAGTGTGTAAAGAGAGTTCCACAAGATTTCATTTTTTATGAAAAGTACAATGTACACATTCCCTTGACTTGTTACTGACACTTGTTAAGGGTAATAATGTTCCCTCTGCTCTCTGAAAGAAGTCTGTCAAGTACTCTTTCATTTTGCTAGAAATATGAAACTATGTTCAATTCTATTTATATTTTCTTCATATGTATACACTCACACAGACACAACTTCGCCGTGTGTGTGTATGTATGTATGTATGTATGTATGTATGTATGTATGTATACTTGTACAATTGTATATATATATATATATATATATATATATATATATACTTATGTTTATGTGTGTGTGTGTGTGTGTGTACATGCACATATAAAGCAGTCATTGTGTCGGACAACATCTGAAATACAAATTCATATATTCATAGTTAGAATTTCATTCTGTAACAAACTTTTAGTATAGAATCAGAGTGAGGCATTTACAGTGGTCATACAATGTATTTCACTATCTGGACAAAATCTGGTCCATGAAGGAATGTGCTCAACCCTTTCTTATATTTACTCGTTGCCTTGCTGTGTTGTTGAATTGTACGATGTAAATGCATCTTTAAATTTGGGTCATTTGTAGTTGAAGGCGTTCAGAAAGCAATACTGTAAAAGGAAGATTATAAGAAATAGTAAACACAAACGAATAGATTGCACTAAAGTAAAGACAATAACACACCGTGGACAGTATGTTTTACAACAGAATTTCACGAAGGCCTGAATTACACCGACAAGTATTGCTCACACCTTTGAACTTTAAACATGTCAAATGAATTGCTTCATTTTGCAGTGGTGGATCCAGGCAGGAGCGCAAAGGGACCCCCATCCCTTTAATTTTTCAAATTTATGTTTTTGTTTTTTTTAGGCCTATGATATTCGATAAATCGCCATTGATAGAGCGCGGGTTTTCATACATTTTCTTCGAGCTCACTTTGCCGCCCTCGCCACGATATGACATTTTTTTTCCAGATCAGGTATATATGATCGGGTACAACATGAACCGATCTGGACCCAAACCTGTATTAGAATGCCGTGAGAACGCTGTTTTTATGACCAACAATACGATCATCATTTTACGATCATCGGGAATGAACATTGTGATGTTGTTCTACGCTTAAAATTATGCTCTAGAATGGTAAGTATGCTGTACAAAGAGCGTAATTTAAAATCGATATTTCTATTGTCACTCAAAAATAACAGGTATTTCCTTTTCCATTTTCCATTTTACAGCCAACAAAAATCACGGTCTTTAATATTTATTGAATAACATTATTTTTTTTTTGATATTTAGAGTTTAAACGTGCTTTCATAATGCGACATTTAAATATGATTGTATTTTCCCTTAAAGTCCTAAACAATGGGAGGGGGTATCCCTAGCTCCATCCCCCCCCCCCCCTCCCCGTGGCTTAATTCTCTCCCTCCCCACTCTAATACGCCCTCCCTGTAATATCAAAATCCCGGATCCAACATTGGTATGTGTCGAGTTTTTCGCTGCGAATGTCTCAATACGTAAAGATGACTAGAATATGCAGTTTCTGCGTGCGCTCTTATACTCTTTGGTAATTACTAATCAGTCACACCGCACACCGTAATATCAATTGAGGGCGCTATACGATTATCAAAGCCAGAGCCAGCACGAGTCCAGTCACAAAAATCATTGTTTAGTGTGAAATGAATGCATATGCTTCGTTGTTGGTTTGTTTTTTTGCACGTTTAGACCTGCTCTAAATCACAAAATTGTTTCAGATTATAAGTGACCTATCTTTTTTTTTTGTAAGTGCATGTGTTACGATTAATCAACGTGAAAATGTATATGATTTATGTATCGTACTATCATAGTACGATACATATCATATACATTACTACTATGTCATATGATATTATCTCGTATCATTGCTTTAGAATATAATTACTATCATACCATAATTATACATGTAATTCAGTTACTATACAAAGCAAGATGCCATTGCATCGGACATTCATCAATTCAACAATGCACACCAACTCAAAATTGGTATATACTTTTTCATCTGCTTGTACGAAACATCATTATCAACATTTCAAATTCAATTTAAAGGTTTTATTTTCACTTCTTTCAACAGAATGTACAAAAAATATAGATTCGACATGCGTTTGAAGGAATGATACATAGATAGCAAAGAATAACATTTGTCAATAATCATTACAAAATTAGGCATTTTTCATACAGACATATTTATACATTCTGCGAAAAAAAGTGGAGGTACCCACTCAAAAGACTATGCCTATACAACGTGGGCACCTCACAGGAAGAAAAAAAAAGGTGAAAACTTAACTACAAGTGTGCGGGATGAAAAAAGAAGTGGAAAAGGGGAAAGGGAAGAAGCAGAAATACAAGTAAAGAGACGAGACAACTAATAACAAAAAGCCTAGATCAATCGGTACATTCAAGATCAAACCAACAGAGATTATAAGCCATATTAGAAGTGTAGAGCGTTGAAAGCGACGAGAAAGTGATATATACAATTGTATGGAATTGCTGATAGCAGAACACATTATCTGTTCTGTGAAGGCACGTAAGTTTGCAATAGGAAAAACAGGGGATGCGATGCGGAATTCCGCGAAAGACGCGAAAGACATTCAACCACTTGTGGAAGTAGATTTCTGCAAATGGGTTCACCACACTCCCGTTGACTTTACAGTTTACACACAAACGTTTTCCTCTCAAATTACCTTTTCGACATGCCATATCAGAAGGTCGTATATATTGTTTTATTTGCGTCATTTTTGCTGTTGTTGCTGTGTTGTAATCTATAATACCAAAGTTGATTTTGCTAGGACGAGGCTGGACACATGATTGTAGTTGCGGGACCATCGATCAGAAACACGATTTTTATGATACACGTATATAGATTTAAACACACAAAAGCAAATCACGGGAAGAGTTGTGAGGGTTGTGTCGTATGCATTCCGTCACTATAGCCAATGTCACTACTCTAGAAAAGCATGTGGCACTTTCAGAATTCAAGTTTCGTGCACAATTGAGATAATCCGAGACAGTTCTGTTAGTTTTATTGCATGCCATACAAATGTTATGAATTCATACTTCAAGCTCTCATTGCCATGGTATGTCGAAATGAATTTCTGACCTGAAGAAAATGTTCTTATTCTCATTATGTCTCCAGAATATAAAATCGCATGCTCATCACTCATTATTTCAATTATTCCACGTCGATTTTCTAAAGATCATTGTGTTGGGAGTGGGGGGGGGGGGGGGGGGGGGGGCTTGAACGATAGTACACCGTTTCAACGTCCTTTGCTGTCACGTGATATACCATCGCGTAGCTGGCACAGAGCTTGCAAAGCGGAAGTGAAACTTCCCGCTTAGAGCACTAGGTGAGGTGTACCGATCCTTCTCTTCCTTGAAACGTGTGTCATAAGCTCGTGCTATCTAGAGCAACATTATATACATTATACTCTAAAAGTTATGCTTTTTGTTTCATTTAATTTAGGTTTTTGTTTTTGTTCTTGTTTTTATTGCACACGCTATCATGTCATTTAGTAAAATCACATTAGGCCTACACATCGACGGCGCATGTTTCATGTACATCTCGTTAATCTGTGATTGACCAACCGCTAAAAGTAAATACAAGGGAGCACAAACAATCAAACAGTAAACAAACAAAATATAAACAAACTGATGTGTACCCATATTTACGGATTTGTAATTTAGGTAGGTCCACCCCTCGTGCTTTCAAAGATTTGCTTGGCGCCCTGCAATCAATCAATCATTTTTCTTTTTCTAAAATCATAATCTGATCTTAGCCGTTTTCACTTCATAGTTGATTGTCTGCTCAGACAGCACATCCGTGGTTTTGCTGATCAATACATGTACATTGCGCTTTTAATCCCATCAGAGTAGCAGATATAATGTACACACCCGGAAATGATCGAGAGAGCAGTCAAAACAATATTATTATGAGCAGACGACGCATTGTATATGAAAGTCCGGCTTTGTGTGTCCGTTGCACTAGCACAACTCAGTGGTAAAGAATGCAAACAGTGTGCACCAGTGTGCTTATCTACCGATCCAGCCGATCTACTGTATCTCAATTCAAGCACAGCGCCACAGACATCGAGACACCAACTTTCCTTTTCGACGTTGAACAGCTAGGCGATGGAAACGATACTCGCTCTCGCCTTCGCTGGCATGTCGAGCTCCAGTCAACGAGTACGTACTTTTCATTGTACAACATGCATGTAATTCTCTAAACGTCTACATTTAGTGGAACTGGCAGCATGGAGTCGTGTTTTCATCTTCCATTAGGTGTCATCAATCGTGCTCTGCATGTTTTCAGGACACCACCATACCGGGAAGCAGTGCTTCTGTTGGTGCTTACTTTCTTTCATTATACGTCAGCTGTTTCAGCAAAGAGTAACCACTGGAATACGTCTCTGGTTAGTGTGCCGCTAGCGGATTCTTCAGACTTTCATCGCGAGTGGAGCGGGGAGAATCGCCACTTGTCTGGCGGACAGGGGGAACTGAAAGACCACCAACCAGACAGGAGGGTGTCACGGAGGTACGCAGGAGGGGAGCTGCCCCCATTGGCCGAAAGTTCAAGGTACTGTATGCGCGACGTACTACAGCAGACAATAGAAGTGAATTCCTCGTGTATACCATGCGTTGTTATGTTCAGTATTCTCCGCCAGTATGCGGCGAGTAACACAATTTGCCCACGCGACTTCAACTTAGTTGGTCGTACTGCCTTGGATTCCAGAGCAGATCCAGAGGCGGGTCGAGAGGACGATGCTGTTCCTAGACCCAGGAATAAATATGGAAACTTATCACACGATTGTCGGCTGCACGAGACTGGATCTGCCTTCCATTTCAAAGGATGCAGTGTTGTGTGTTCTCGGACGGTTCAGCAGGTGACCGACTGTTGTCCTGGGTACTGGGGCCCGTACTGTGTGGGTATGTAACCAAGCTCCCCTCAAGCTCTAGGTCTATATTTGATCGCTGCATGGGTAGATTGTTGAAGAGGATCTGGCATATGAACTAAATCATTAAGCAGTTTACAAACCTGATACTCACATTCAAAATTTATTTCATATGATATACATGTACATTATACATTCCACAATCCATATATAACCACATAAGCAGTGTTGAATTCCCTGTAGAGAACATTTTATTATATGAGATTATGGGAATTGAATATTATTTTACTGGTATCCAGAAATGATGCTCTTAAAAAAAGAAGAAGATATATCAATGATGAAACATATTTTGATTGCTTTTTTCCAACCTGGCACCTTAGGGAAGCTCAATAGGGAAAGCCTGACACTTTGTTTTCTTGTGTTTTGCTTGTTTTATTTGTTTCTCTGTATCACTTGTATTGTTTTGCAAATGCCGAATGAATGATGATAATAATAATAATAATAATAATAATAATAATAATAATAATAATAGTGATAATATTATATTGTGTTACACCAGCATGCACAAATTCTATGATTATGAATGTACCCTTAGTATAGTTATAAGTGAAACTTCAATTATTAGTAGATTTTTAGTGTTTATGCAGCAGGTAAATGTAATTATGCCTCCTGACATACAAACTACTGCATGGTATATCATGCAGTATTCTAAGATATGACATGTTTGGTGAGACCTTTTCCATACATATGGAAACACAAAGCCTGCTAATAATAATCATTGTTCGAATGATACACAAACAGGAAAATGACTGTGAACATGAACTTATGTACTGCTACTGGCTACGTCAAAGACCTGTTCCACTGGTCATTTTATGGTCAGGTTGCTTCTATGAATACATTCATCCCAAAGAAAGATAAAGGAAGACATGATAGACATATATATGTTTATAATTCTATATGTATAAGTATTATCTTAAATTATAATGTCCCAGATGAGGCTAGATGCTTATTTAATGTTCTGCTCATCTCCACTGCCATGATGAATGCACCTGTTGCTGTGATTCCCCTCCAGAGTGTCCAGGGGGTGGTGGGGCCCAAGCCTGCTCCTCTCTAGGCCACTGTGATGACGGTAGGCTTGGAACTGGGAGCTGCATCTGTGATGAGGGCCGAACTGGGCTGGCTTGTGAGATGTGCACTGGACAGGCGTGTGGTGGTGGTATGAATCCTTCATTCACAATATATATGGGTCTTTTGTGAAAGAGTAATCATTTCAGTCCAGCCTTTCACAATTAGAGAGGAAAGAATGATAAAAGTTGCAGGAGAGATCCTTTATACCACATGAAAACAAAATATACTTCATACACACATATTTGATCAAGTGCATAGAATTATTTGACCTAAATGGCATAGGTATTGTCAACAGAGACTTTTGAAGTTAAGTACAGTAATGACTTGTCTTCTGAAATGGTTTGTTATTATTGAAACATTCCTTGGAATGTGCTTTTTATGTTGCAGGGAGAAATAAAATAATCAGGAGACTGGTTGAAAAACAGTTCTTATTTTAGGCAGGGGTCCATTATGTCATCGTATTGTGTTCCTTATCCATTATAGACTGGTTATAATCTTTGTACAGGTGTTTTTTTTTTCAAACATTATTTTTGGACAATCTTTAAGATTCAATAGGAGACTACATTAGCACTCTATTCACAAATTTTGATTCATATTCTGGTAGTCCTGTCATTGATATGTCAAATGAAATTATAATATCTCTCATATCTGCTTGTAAATAGACATCAGAACTTACCTGAGCACTACATTAATAGATAGAGGTCTTGCAGGAAAAAAAGGGCAAGAAATAGATAAATGATGTACTACCACTTTCATATAAGGTACAGAACACTACGCTAATTCAATTGTACAGAGAGACTACCTCCACTGTGTCAACTAATTAAAGGACCAATAAGGATTTTCAAGAGCTGAACAAAATTTCCTTGGATATTCAGCTTCCATATTCCACTCTGACTGTTTTGATCCCATACTCTAGGAATGGTTAGCTGTAGGGCATGTCACCCTAATGCTTTCTGTTCTGAGTTTGCTCCTGGAATGTCTGTTTGTGAGTGCCAAGATGGTTACCATGGTGATGGTGTAGTCTGCTCTCCGATTAATCCTTGCCTGAGTAACTATGGTGGATGTCCAACCAATTCATCCCTCTGCGTCTTTGATGGCCCAAATCAGGTTTGATTCTATCTGGTGTTTTATCTTTTTGTAACCATGGATTGCATCGTATAATTTTCTCTTATCAAATACTTGGCCAAACTTTAAGGAAGCAATATACTTCTTATAACCAACATTGTACACATATGTAAAAAAGAAATTTGCATGACGATTGACCTCTGTTTGGGTAAGTAAAGATATTGCATCATGTTATGATTATATCATTCTACCGATTACTTAATTGGTGAGAAACGTACCAGTAATGCTGAGGAAAGGTATATTTACTCTTGATATTATCATCTGTCAAGCTAGATGATAGAATGTAATGCAGCAGATTCAGGGTAGTCTGCAATTTAGTCACAACCTTTACTGAAAGTCTGTAATCAAGAGGAAAGATAAGATATGGCTAAGGAAGACCCAAATTCACACGTTTCAGATTGCCAAACATTGTTAGCCAAAGCTGTCATATGAAGTAGACGTAAATATGACCCCAGCATTTTATCAATCAATCAATAGTTTAGTCATTAGTATGATGATAAAATTACCATAGTGGCTCTCAACACAGAGTTATAAGTATCTTTATTATCTCACAGAAATAATTGGCTTGTAAGATAGTTCTTCCCTTCTCTGTATAAAAATAATATGATAATAGATAATTTGAATGATCAACTCTTAGCACCACTGTGTGTGCAAAGATGGCTACGAAGACTTCCAACCTGGCATGGGATGTTCACTGATAGACATGTGCCAACCCCACCCTCCATCACTACAATGCCACTCTGGTGCTGAGTGCATCACAGATTCTCCTGGTCATCCAGTCTGCCGATGTTCTCCAGGGCATGAGGGTGATGGACAGACTTGCTATGGGAACATCATTCAGGTAGGGAGATGAAGCAAACTGTGTCAGTGTTAGCAACAACAAATATATATATATACATATAAGGAGTTTGTTCGCAAAAACCGATAAGTCCATATTTGCCAAATGGAGATATTTGCGATTAAATGTCAAGAAAAATAAAGAGAATAATAAGAAAATTTTTGCTTCTTTTGACCATAACTTAAAAAATGTACCTTTATATGTAGTGACCAATATATCATTTAAAAGGTATTATTTTGTACTTTATGACAGAGACCGTACCTTAAAATCGTCAAAAATGGACTTATCGGTTTTTGCGAACAAACTCTTCATATACATACATATATATATAGTTGCTGTCGCGTCATGCTGTATTTAACTGTGCTGTTATAAAAAAAGATATCTAAACTTCAGGCAACAGCCTTCTTTTCTGAATAGTGGATACTCTATTACATCTTGTGTTTGCTTTTAGGATCGATGAAGTCATCAATACCAGCCCTGTTTAGCGTCTTCTGAGTTTAGAAAATCGCAAACATCATCAGCACATCAATAACATGAAAGGTGATTCATTTATTACATCATTAGCTCATGACCAAGTCATGATGATGTGTGTCCAATAGGACACCTTATGTTATTGGTGCCTATCAACCAAAGTTCATTCAGTCATAACTTTAATCTGTGCTTTCCAAGTACACAGGCTTTGTAAAGTCCTCAAATTATCTCTGGCACTTCATTGCTTCAATTCAAAATGATTAGCTCTTATAGAGACAAACATTTTCTGTGGATTTGAAAATGGATGTACAGAGACTTGAGGAGCTGAATGTGGATGACACCTACCTGTCTGGCAGACTCTGGTTTGCACTGGGCCTCTTTACTCAGGATCTCGTGCTGCATCGTCAGCTCATGGATACAAGTGTCTACTACACAGTCTTTGTACCCATCAACAGTCTCAACTCCTCACAGGTATAATATTACTGCCCCTAACTATTGATATTATATCTGGTAGCAGCAGATAACAAAACTCGGGTCAGACACCACACTGTCACTTAGAGTTAATTTGGGTTTAGAATCAAATCAAGTGACAAACATTTGTGGAATTTTGATTATCAAGCAACAATGAAAGAGCAATAACTTGTGCTTCTCTGCATGTAGAATACATTCAGGTTCCAGGTTATCAAATCAATTGAAAGCAATATTTGATGTACCATGCTTAATAGACATTAATATGTTGTGCAGGGAAGAGTTTTGTGTTACATTCGCAGATAGCTCCAACATCGGTTTGTGTGTCATATGACACAATGTCATACAGGGGATGACACTTGGGATCTAATATTCTTGTGACACCAGAAAGAAGTATCCATTTTGAGATTTTAAATCTTAGCATTCTGTCCAATTCCAGCTTTTTTTGTGTGTGTTGATGTTGATGAAATATATTCATTTGTGTAAAATGCCCATAATAGCAGTAACAAAAACAATGGCATTTTGTCTTATAATAGTCATCGATCGTCTTATAGTAATGATAAGTCCTGAATCCTTTGAATTGCTTGCAAGGTATTTTGAATAGAGATGATAACACAAACAGTCTCCTCCACTTCCATACCTAAGACTTTTATGCAATGAAATGTATGCATGTATGCATATTATACACATAATCATATCTTTCTCTTTTAAGTAATTTTGTTTATATTTTGATGTAAAAATCATTAATTTTGTTATCACAATTCAATTTGTACAAGTGGAGGAATAAAACCAAAAAACTTAAATTGAAACTAAAAAGGAAATTCCCATAACACAAGTCTATTCTTTCAACTGAAATGTCACCCCACTTCTAAGAGTTAATGCATGAGTTTAATTCCATCTTTATGGGCTCAATCTTGGCAGACAAAGCTCCATGTGGAGAATGGAATGTTGAAGAGCTACAATGAGACAGCCAGGGTCCATGTTGTTCCAGGTTACATGGATGCACACCTTCTGAACTCCACAACCTACCTCTACACCTTGACAGGTCAGAGGGTCATTGTTGGTAGGGTGAGTATAATTAACCCCTTTGTGTCCTTAGATGTGAATTGCCAAGCTGTTTAATGGACAGCTGGTTAATCCTCCTAAAACTTGACCCAAGTGAAATTGCTAGATGAACAATACCTAGTACAACAAAAGCTGAATACTGTACAAAGGACAATAGATATGCAATTCATGAGAGTGAAGAGAATTACGTAATAATAGTATGTTATGGCATATCTGTACTGAAGGGCACAAAAATCAATCCTTTAGATATATTATTATTGAAGATCAAATGTTAGTCATTTTCAGTATTAAGTCTCAACCTATGAATCATACCCATCTCAATTGGAATCAGTTTTATGTATGCACAACCTTTGTTCCAAATGCAATCTGTTTTTGGAGCTAACTCTCCAAGCTCTCAAATATCAGTATATGTAATGATTATCTATAAATAGAGATATTCATTGTTACAATGACATGTATTCAGTTTTCGTATTTTTATTATTGCAATTTGTGAAAAGAATCACAAGTTAAATCTGTAGCCATGAATTATTATGAGTAAAGCAAAGTTAGCAGAAATTGAACATTGAAAAACTTAATCTTTTGTTTGCTATCAGGACTGATGGCAACACTGTTATGCCAAAAAAGATAGAGATGTGTCAATGAGGACATTCTTCTTTACCCCCATAGAATTCTTCTAGGATAACGTTGCAGACCGAGGATAGTGTGGAAGAGGCCAGGTTACTACAGGCAGATCTCCCTGCCTCAAATGGAGTCATTCACATCATTGACAGAATTCTCAACCCAGACTCTAGGAACCAACAAGTAAGTGAAAATGACCAAACACAATGTATTCATGAAATAGAAGAACTGGAAGGCAATTTGCAGGAAGCAGCCCAAAATGTGGGGATTCATGGATTTGTTTACTAATATTTTACAAAAGTTTTATTTTGCAGTAATATTTTTGATTGTAAACTTGGAATGTTGAATAATTTGTAGATGCTGTTGTTATTGCCAGCTGTGCCAGATTTACGCATATAATGCTAAAGACTTCAATCAATGGCTGATCTCATCTGTGAGTGCATCTTGGTGACGAGGTGAAGATTTAGCTTTTAACGTTTTGTGAGATATTCAGAAACCACTCTATGAGATGTCACAGAGCATGCGGTTCTAAGGGGTATCAAAAGTTTATTCGATGAAAATTGGTTTTGAAATGGCTGAGATATCCAAAAACAAGGTGAAACAAAGAGATACTAATAAAGTTGGGGCATGTTGCCTTTTATTATTAACACTTTTTTGGATATCTCAGCCATTTGAAAACCAATTTTCATCAAATAAACATTTAATCCTTCTTAAGATTACATGCTCTTTCATATTTCATAAGAGGCTTTTCATTATCTCACTTAGGAATGTTCAAAACATGAATCCCTACCTCAACCAGTACTGTACAGTCCCTTTAAGATACCCTCAAACCTCAGAAAAAAATAAAAGAAAAAGAAATATATTATATATGTGTATACATACATACATACACACATATATAATTTGTAGATCAACTTTGAGAAAACAGTTATCAGTTCTGTCCAGGTATTGAGTGAAATATTAAAATATCAGGAAAATAATTTGAATGCTTTGGCAGTAAGAGTATTTGTCGATTCTCACCAGTTATTCTTTGTGCTGCATTTGTTGTCACCTGATATGTATTTTCAAGATTCAAGATTCAAGATTCAAATTTATTTGTCACTTCCATCAAATAAACAAAGAAATTATATACAGTGTGTATGCAGAGGATATTTGTAATAATTGCAGAATGTGATTTAAAAAAGTACATATGAAAAGGAGTAACAGATGAAAAAACACAATTATATCTTTTTTATACATAAAGCATATAATACAAGTTAACTAAGGATGGGGATGGAAATGGAGGGTCATACCATGAAGCAAAGCTTGTACGATATGGGACCCTCTGATATATTTTCATCCATTGCTGATAGTGTTTTTTCTCCCAATGCTCAGGAGTCGATTTGGGATACCCTGTCTGCCAATAGCAACCTCCATCAGATGAAATGGTTGCTCGAAGCCTTTGTAAGTTTTGATGTCACACTAGAAAGTGATGAAATGTCTGACCGTCGAGGTTACTAACCCTCATGTGCCTGGCATCATTCATTCTAAGGAAGTGGCCTTGTATCCATGGTAACCAACAATGACTGTCAATTTATCCTCCTCATCTTTCTTTTGATACCTATATAGCACTGAAGTCATCAGGCCATGATATACTACCTAATTTATAAAGCATGTGAGAGATGAACCACTGTAGGTATATAAGTAAATACCATAGAAGCAATAAAGATACCATTAAACTCAGATGACAATCTGATGTCAGTGGAAATGCTGAATTCCTGTGACTTCCAGATGAACATCTTGAGATATCAAGACTATGTTCAAATAAACAGCATATTTTACTACCTTTAGAAGAAGTGCTAGAAGGATTTACTCATCTCTGAGCATTCTGAAGATGCAGAACTTTCCTTTATCATGTTTTTGCTGTCTGTAGGTCTGTTTGTCTGTGTCAATCATACAAAATATTCCAGCCTTGCTCAATAATGGAATTGATATGTTCCCATATATGAGGGTTTATATATTGTTTGAGCAAATGTAGCAAAAGCTCCGTGTATGAAGGGAATGTTGTTAGTAATACTTACTCCCCAGGGACAAACATTCTGTATGTCAAATATATATTCTGTGCCCACATATGGATTCATTTTCAAACTTTATATGAATTTCAATTTAAGTCAGTCTTGAATGTAGTAAATCAAAAATAAGAACAAAAGCCATAATGGTCCTCTTTTATGCTCTACCTATCCAGTCAGCCATTGATCCAAGGAATAGGAACGCATTGGAGAGCGCCCCCATTACGGTGTTTGCCGTAACTGATGGTGGACTAAGGGCCTTCTTCTCAGCACTCAACAGAGAACACACTGATGCATCAGAAGAGGTTTGTAAAGCCATCATACTTCTCACTGAAAGTTTTCAGTCAAAGTCATCAATTGTTACCTCTGCCAAGGGAGGAGGTTATGTTTTCATTGACGTTGGTTTGTTGGTTTGTTTGTAAGTGTGCAAAATAACTCAAAAAATATGAAATGGATTTGGATGTAACTTACAGGAAAGGTTGAGAATGACATAAGTAATAGATGATTAAATTTTGGTAGTAATCCGGGAATTTGTATGGATTTTATGATGGATTTTTGATTTTTTGACAGGTAGGGTCAATGAACTTGGGAGTTCAAGCTGCGCTTTTTTGAGGTTTTCATATTATGTGCACTAAAGTGCATGCTCTAGTTTCTGCTAGGGCAAGGTGCACTGTGCACCTGAGGGTTGATGACGTAACAAAAGGCTTCTATACTGGGAATTTGGGCGATTTTTCAGCATGCATCGGATGGATGGAAATCATGTATCTCTATTGAAGAACTATATCATAGATGGAAATTAGCTGCTTGGTGGAGGTCTTTGTTCTCAGAGTGCTTCTCTAGTTTGGATTGTCACACAGCTTGAGTTCCTATTTCAACTTTCAACTTGTTAACTTGGCATCCTTACCTGATGCTGATGTATCACCTTAAGAAAGGGACAATTCATAGAGACCCATTTTTCTTGGAAATTGTCATATACACAGTCGGGATACAGTCGTATTTGCTGTAATCATGATGATTACAAAAAGAAAAAAGAAAAAAGAGAGAATGTTGCTGTAATGTGAACATGTACACTCTTGATACCTGTATATTCAGCAAAGAAAAATCATACTTAACAATATTGCATTACCAGAAAGGATGAAATGAAAGCTGAGATAGATGAATGTTGACAAATTCCCTTTTGTAGACATGTGTAGTATTTCACTGCTAAGTCAAACATTTGTAAATGGGAAACCCTTCTGAATTGTTCTCATATTTCAGCATCATATATCTACTCTACATTACATACAATTGAAAATAACTCTGAAATGAAATGCTGTTAAAACTGAAGCTGATTTCCTGTGATACCAGTCTTTGGAACATATTTTGCAAGGTATCTTTCTCACAGCTAAGATTATGGTCACAGTTATAGCTACACAACATATAAAACATCCATTGTAAACATGGTCATAGCAAGATTAGTCTTACTCAAGTTTGTTGTTTCAAAGTACAATATGTTTTTTTTTTCCGTTTTGGCTGATGATTTTAAAAGAATGTGAAATGATTACTGGATATTGATCATTTCTCTTGTATTACTCCTGATAACTTACAGGTGGTGAGGAATCTCATAAGTCGTCATCTTATCTATCAAAAGGTAGGATGATAATCCTCTGCACATAATAGTCTTCTTTAAACTATTCAGACATTGATGTTTTGAAATTATTACTCTTTGAATATAAATAGATGTTTATAATGATAATTGAAATACACTATTAGATGGATTATTTTTCATAATTTTCAAGATATCTAAACACTGGGGTGGGCATCTTGTGATTGATATGATTCAAGTGAATACTTTTTCGTATGTGTATTTTAGTGCTAGATCAAGACATTTTCTGAATGCACCAGTGATGATGAAGTAACAAAGACAATCACTGTTGACATCTGGCAGAATTGTATACTGTTTATATCTAAAGATTGATATTGCTTGTTATACAATATTTAACAAGTTTAGTCCAGTTTGATTAGAGATAAGCCATATATTATTTTAGATGTTCTGGAAATTATGCCACTGGAGTTTGTTCAGTTGACTGATTTGCGTCATGGCAACCAAACCAAGTATTCCAATATCAGCATTTAATGATATCAGTTTTATTTGAAGTAGATGATAGTAAGTGGTTAGTAGCAGTTACTTCAGTGAGTAATATACGAGCAAGTCTCTCACTTCTTGTCTTTGTCAATACAAATACATTTTATCATTTACCCTCTCAAGACTTGTATCTGAAAGAATCATAGATGTGGAAATTGCACTGTATGCTGATGATAATGACAGTTTTCATGCCTTTTGTGAATTGATATTTTTAGCTGAAATATTGGAAAGGCCTTTTTGCATACCTACAGGTCATAATGTACACCAGGACAAAATTTGGCTTATGTATTCTCCAAATTAATTCAGTCCATGCTTTGTTGGCCTATTTAGAGGTATACAATCATAAATACTTACAGACCAGTCAGTCTGTATGAGTATGATAATTCACCAGATAATGGACTGTACTCCAACAGGAAGGAGAAGAAGATAAGTTATTTATGCAGATCAAATTCTTGCAATATTTTGCCATTTTTTTTGTTTTGAATGATGACTCACTGAGAGTGAAAGGAGACTTTGTTTCTGATCCACTTTTCCTTGAATATTCACAGCTTTTTGCACATGATATGATGAAAGCGGGATCAGTAGTCATGAGTGATGGTACAACAGTAAAAGTTGAAGTCTTACAGGGGGTAAGTGATCCAACCGACTTTTAAATATAATTCATTATTTGCTTCAATAAACCATTTGGTAGTCATATATAAATGCTTTGGATAGGTGCAAAGTAAATTTACAATTTTGTTCTGTTATGCATTCTTGCATTATTTATTTATTTATGAATATACTTATGTATTTATTGATTTATTTGTTGATTCCATTTTACTATATGTGTATGAATGTATTTAGTGGATATATTAATGTGTATACTTACAATATATGTCTTTGTATAAATGTATGTGCATATGTATGTATGTCTATGTTACAAAGTATATGTTATGCTTGCAGGCTAAATTGTATTTGTATTTTGATTGAAAGCTAGATTCAGCATTCAATTATACATTGTTGGTATAGATTGTATAAATCAGTCATATTCTGTCAGTGATATACATTTTTATTAAATCTACTTGTTTAGATATATGTTTGCTTGTAACTGATTTATATATTTATCTCTTCTTTGCTATCCTTCTGCTTAAAGGGTCAGATCAGACTCGGAAATATTGCCACCATGAGGACGCTTGATGTCCAGTCTTCCAATGCAGTCATCCACATCATTGATGCAGCACTCTATGCAAATGATTCAGCCTATATTGAAACATGTGTGAGGGTCAGCACAGATTCGGTATGTAAAACTCTTGCTCAAAGCTCACGTGTTTAACCTACTCAGATACCATAAGTGTATGCAGGGGTCGCACTTAACTTTTTTTTTAACTAGCCAGGCGGACTACTTAGAATCAATTTTGACACTGAAGCAATATTTTGGCTAGCCAGACGGAGTAGTAACTTCAGAATTTTATGATTTTTAGCTAGTCCGACGTGATTTTGGGTGGCCAATGGCCAGCGGACCATTGCCAATTTCGAACCCTGGTATGTCATTCAGTGAAGCAACAAAAGGAAATCTAGAAGAAGAAAAGTCAAAGTGACTAATTATCCACACAATTTTCAGCAGCATGCTTATCTGAAACAAGGTTTCAGTTCCAAGCAGTTTTGGTAAGAAAGTTGCACACTGTTTTTTCACAAGGAAGTATAAGACATCTGCTTCTTCAAGTTTGATGTCCTTCAAAAATAAGACTCACTTTAGAAAACATTTCAGATAATGTTTCTTTATGATTTCACTCATTTCTTCATTCAAATGTGTTCATGCAATAATCTTCACTCTTTAATTTCATACAATTATTGTATGTCTGCAGGAGACAATTATTATTTGAAGGAGTTGTAGGAGAGTATATGAAAAGAATAACTTGTGGTTACTTTCTCTTTCTGTCCAACCATGCTTTTCTATCCTGGATGAAAACCAACCCAGACCCAAGATGAAGAGTGCTGTGAGGGGTTCTTCTCTCCCCTCTGCATCCCTTGTCCAGGGGAAGCTGGTGTACCCTGCTCCGGCAATGGTCAGGTGGGGCACTTTTATTTCTCATATTGCTTGTGAGCTGTCATTATGCCATGAGAATCATGGTGCATTGTATGCTTAATGTGCAAGGCAGAAATCAAGCATATAGTATATATCTGCACTGTATTATGAGTATAGCATTTGATGTTTACGCTTCAGTGTACATGAAAATAGTGACAGTCAATGTTACCTCTAAAAATAATTTGTGATGTTTGGAAATGTGGAAAGTCAACATCATGTTAAGGATATTTGTGACCCACTACAACAAAATGATCCTAAAGTCGGGCGAGGTCGATTATTTGAAAATTGCATGACACAATTCCCTAATCTTTCTGCTTTGAATTGATATACAACACGTCTTATAAAAATAATCGGCTGCGGAGATATCGATGTTTAAAAGAGAGCATGTCAAGATGTCTGGGAAATCACTGTCTCGAGAAAAGCGCCCTAAAAGTTCTCCTTGCGACGCTATCACAATCAAGAGACACGCAAGTCAGTATTCACCTCCGGACAATGGAAGTTAAGCCCTAGCAACCCCCGAAATGCTCATTCAAACACAGCGTCGGCGGTCTCCTCACCGACCAATCAGTGACCAGGATGTCAGGAGAAGCGGCTAGGCATAGTTCAACCCGCCCGCACGCACCAGTCGACTGGGCAGAGTGCGAGCTTCACGCTTCGGTTAGCGGCAAGCAGCAAACTGACCAATGAGATCACTCTGGTCGTTGTTAGGGGCGGAGCCTATGTGTGGCGCTCAATCCAAATGTTTGAACCAGTTTCTGCTTCGTTGAAACGCCAAAAAAACATGGCCCAGAAAAATGCTATTTTTTGGTCTTTCCTTTCATCATTTTGCTTCAAAATTTCGACAGATGATAGAAGACATGTCAGACTCTAATATAGGTTTTCCCGGTCAATTTCATACTTTTGTCATTCAAGTTCCTATTCCGAGCATTCGATTTCACGCATTCCACTCTCGCAGCACTGAATCAGCAATCAAATTCAAAATCCGGTCATTCGAATTCACTATCCGAGCATTCAAATTCACTGTCGGAGCATTCAAATTCACTATCGGAGCATTCAAATTCACTATCGGAACATTCAAATTCACTATCGGAGCATTCAAATTTAAGAGAGGAGCACGCATTTCATCAATGAGCAGTCAAATTCATGTCAAGCTGGCGACGGAATCTCGTCGGTCATTCAAATTCGTGAATAGGCAACCATGTTCCAAATAACTGCATTCAATTTAAAAGAAGTCCTGAATTTAGTTAGTTTGGGGTCGTGTATGCATGTGTTTCTCATTTGGCTCTGAATATATTGGGATTTATGATGATTATCTATTTTGCAGTAGAGGTCCACCTGTTCATTGACGATTTTGAACTCGCACTTAGCAAATAGGAATATACAGGCACATGTCCCTCGGATTGGACATAAAATGGAGGTCCCACGTGTAAGAGAGTCACAACTCATGCACGTAAAAGATCCCACTTCATTTATTCATCGCAAAGAGCAGAACATCAAACTGGACCCCATATTATGGAAGACCACCTTTTGCAGCTGAATATGGGTTATCCAGCCATCTTGTTTGATGGAAAACGAAACAAACAAACAAAAATTAGGCACTGTATATGCCTACAGACGAGCATAATACGGAGGGTTGGTTGACACTTTCGAGGAAAAAAAAAATTCGACTATATTGAAACTGATACTTTAACATTTTATACGTGTTGTTTGCTGTGTATTGCTGTCTTATTGATTTACTTTTGCGGGATTATGTGAGATCATTGTGTGTCAGTTTGTCTTTAAATTGATGAATTGTCATTATCATGATTATGTGGTTGGTGTTGGGGCGTTGTCAGCATGCAGTATCACCAAGAGATATGATTACTAGTCGTTGTGTTGTTTGGATGCACTGCTGATGGCTGATTGGACATTGCAATTTGAAACTTATTGAGATGAAAAATAAAGAATACATGAGCAGAGAACAATGTAGAACCTGTAAACAACCATAATTACACTATATGCAAGCCTTTATTGATTGTGTTGGCCCTTTTCCCTTTCTTAAAAGTCTACTCCATTTTCCTCGTTAAATTGATTGCACGAAGTAGGAACTTGATCGCCTAAAAATGAATTTGAACGCTCCAAACAAGCTCATTGGGACTATCACGTGACTATCGCATGAATTTGAATGCACGAGTAGGAAAGTCGGTGCTCGCATTTTGAAATTGAATGCCCAATAGTGAATTTGATTTCACGAAAACGAAATAGAACGCCCATAAATGAAATTGAACGCTCGGATTCTGAATTTGAATGCCCGAATATTTTCGCGTGCGTGCGCTGCCCGAATTTGAATGCACATTAATGAATTTGAGTGACAAAAATATGAAATTGACCGGGAAAACCTATAATATGTCAAATTCAGAAAATCGTAAGTTTTGACCAATTTTGATGCTCTAACTTCCAACTCGATTTTCACGGCTTCGACTGTGCGCGACTTTAGGGCCATTTTGTTGTAGCGGGTCACATTTCTATTCATTTCAAACCTTTAGCTTTTTCAAAAACAGCCTGAAACTGATTGATTGATAATTTCTGACTGCAAGTTTAATAGAGAAATGTTTAATTGAGTTGAATTGATATTATCAATGCCCGTTGAAATGATAGAAGTCTCCATTACCACAAACATAGATATGGAAATGATTCATGATTTATTAATTCATCCAATCAGAAGAGCTGTTGTCAAGTAGAAAATATTTCATATGAAAGCATACAATAAATTATACCCATTCAATGCTGTCAGCTGCCATTATTTTCTTGATCTTTGGACTTTTCATAAAATAGCTTGTCATCCAGGTTGGTTACAATCATGTGATTATATTGTTTCCTTTCATTTTCTGTTTGCATGTATTGGCTGATGTAATCGTTTCTTGTGTCTCTAATTTCCTGTATAGTGTGATGATGGTAAGCAAGGCACTGGTCAATGCACTTGCCTTGACCGATTCACTGGTCAAGAATGTAACTTGTGTAGCAACCCAGCCATGTATGGACCGCACTGCAACCAGAGTACGTACCTTCTTAAACATGTATTTCTGTTATTAAATGATCTACATCATAATCAAGTAAATAACAATATTACTTTCTCTGTACAGCTACCAGTATTTTGTCTCAAATTTCATCTTATAGTAATATCATGCTTTGTTCACATATTCTTAAGATTGATTGACTTGTGAAACTCATATGACTGAGGCATGCATCAAATTATTCAAATAGAAAACTGGTAGGTAATATCATGGATTGCAATTTTGCTGGAGATGCTTATCTTTGGATTTTGGTGCTATAATGCCAAGAACTGACATGTCATAACTTGTAATGTTTTGAAATATGACAGGTCTTTTTTCAACATCTGGGATTATATATAATGAGCTACTAGTCTGCCAAGTTAGCTAATGGCATAACATATCTTCTATAAGTCAGTTCACAAAACTTTGATACTGTTGCTTCATCTCATCAAACTTGAAGCTTGCTCCTGTCTGCATGGCCAGTGTAGCCGTGGCGACATCACCAACCTGGGAGCCTGTGCTCCAGACACCTGTTCCCCAGGATACCAGGGGCGTCACTGTGACCAGCCCACGGCCCCACCCTGCTCCCCTCAGGAGAACCAGTGCCACACCCACTCTTCCTGTGTCTTGTCAGCATCTGGAGTCCCGAGGTCAGAAGGAAATATTTGGTATCATCATATGTTTGTATTCCACCATATCCCATTCATCAACCTGTTTGGGAAAACTATATACATACGATTATATTAGTGTTTATATGTAATGAGTTTTATTGAAGCTTTGAATAGCATCATACATATCCCCCCCACGAAACAAAAAACAAAAAACAAAAACAAAAACAAACAACTAACTTCTTTTTTTTTCTTTTGGTGAAGTAATATGACTGAATCTGTTTAGACACACTCCTTTTACCTTTTAGTTTCTAAAAGTAAATATTAGAAAAGAAATAAGGAAAGTGACTTTACTGCTGTACAGAATCATGAACTAAACCTACGGGTGTTGCACTGCTATATTTTGTAGGTATTCACGAAATTTTACAAAGTCTCTCTTGAGACACTTGTTAGATTGAGGTAGGGCTGTCTGTTCCTTCTTGAAGGTGTCAGTTAGTGTTCATCAACATATGGATGTAAGGGCCTAGCAACACCTTCAAACTAGTCATTGAACCAAAATGGCAAAAGTTTTTGTGTATCAAGCACCTCTACTGATTGTGCCATATGTGACATCTATCCCCCCGTACATTTTGTTGGATTTTTCTGGCTTGATTTCATCTGTCTTCAATTTGCAATGCTTTCTTTCATATGAATATTAGAGTAACACCAATATGTATGGACTCTGAATACACCAAGCAATTACCATTTATCCAGTGGCATACTACCTCACTATCTCTGTCATATTATGTGTTTTATTTACTGACCTAGATGTGTATGTGATGCAGGCTTCGAGGCTTCTGGTTTGGAATGCCTTCCCATCAACCCTTGCAACAGAGAGGAGTATGGAACCAGAGGCTGTCATCCTTTCTTGGTAAAATAAGCTTTTGATGTACAGATAGCCAAGTAGTGATAGTAGAAACACATCACTTCAACCTCTTTTACATGATATAGTCTTATCTTAATATGGTGATGGAGCTTCTTCTTGTGACACTATGTTTTAAAATGGAGATGTTGCAAATACATATGTAAAAGTGACATTGTTTTCATGTTATCAATCAATGTAAGTCTTTACTTCACCAGAATAAGTAGTGGAAGTGAATTTAAAGCTCTCAATAATAGCATCCGTCATTGAAATCAAGTATGAAAACTACTTATTAAATTGCTACACCACCCAAAACCATGGACCATTCATAATGATAATTGTTCTCTTGTTGTTTTTATTGTGTGAGTTTGTTTGGTTTTGTTTGTTTGTAGTTGTTTCTCTTTCTTTGTTGCTTTTCAAGCTTGAAATGAAAAGCACTTAAAACAATGAATGACTTACTGTGCTGTGTTGTAGTTGTTTCATTTTCTTTGTTGCTTTTTAAGTTAGAAATTAAAAAAAGTTTAAAAATAAATGACTTACTGTGCTGTGTTGATACTTATGTATTTTATTCTCTGAATAGGAAACATGTGTCTATGAGAGGCCTGGCCAGAGTAGGTGTGTCTGTCTTCATGGCAACCAGACTGGTGCTGTGGAAGACAGCAGGTGTCACTCCCAGAGCAGCTGTCTCCAGGATAATGGAGGATGTCATCCTAACGCCACCTGCTTCCATTCACTCTTACTAGATCAGGTGTGTGGCCATTGTTGGTCTCCAGACTTTTGTTGTCTTGATGATATTTAACTTTTATTTAAAAAAAGATGTGTGGATGTGGCATAGCACTAAAGTGGAGTTCTGCATAATAACGCTCAGTCTTTATGAAACAGTCTTTGATGTCTGTCGTTATCAGATTGTTCTTTAAGAGTTTGAGTCTGTTTTGTGTCGATCAATTTTTGTGGGAGTAGGTCAATATCTTCAAGAAATTATCTGAATCGACACAGCATGATGTAACAACATTTCCTGCCATCAGTACCAGAGTATGCAAGAAGAAAACATACTGCTGATAAGAGAGATAACAAACAAAAGAAGTTGTCTCATAGTTTGGGACGAATATTCCTCAACGGACTCCAGAGTGATTGCCGACAAAGTAACAGAATAAATCATTTATTTTGAAGAAATTCTAAATGATGAAAAATTGACATGCAATGACAATCTTGTTTTTATACATCAACAATGTGTGATGACTAATTGTCATCAAAGCTAAATTATTTAATAGCTGGCTGATTTGTAAAGCTCGATCTGAACAGAATGTCAAGGATATTGGAGCAGTGCACAATATTGAAAGCAATTGATCCAAATGTTCAAAAAGCTGTCATTAGTGTAGAGAAAAGACTGTTTTTAAGAGAGTGTTTGTGTTATGAATGTACCAAGGACTTGTGGTGTTTGTGGTGAATAACTGACTAATATTGGTGTCTTTGTTTCTCAGGTTTCATGTTACTGTCTGCCTGGTTTTGACGGGAATGGTTTCTCCTGTGAACCCATCAATGCCTGCATACCAAACAACCCATGTGATGCTTCGGTAGGTCAAAAACTTGTTTACACATATGTATGATTATTGTCAGGCGTATTGGGAGATGCCAAGTAGTCTTCTCATCCAGCCATGACTGAGCAGAAACTTTAAGAATTCATAATTTTTGAACGGATTGTCGGATTTTCCTCAAACTCTCACTGATGTGTTCTACTTATATTGCTGCATTCACTCAACCCACATGTCTATGAAGGTGAACCTTGTCCTTTAACCTATATGCAAACTAATTCAGATCAGTTGGGTGTGTTATATTCCATTTCCACGGCATCAGTGGGTGCTGTTCTTACTGCCAAAGCAGAGAGGTTTAACCACTTCTTGTATATCAGGTATATGGTGGACAAGATATTCGTTTACTCCACTTTGATGAAGACACTTAAATCTTATACATTTCTGTTTCCTTATTAACATGACATGTAAAAATGCACAAGTTCAAGCTGGAGTACCCCATTTATTAACAATCTTCTTAACATCGGAACAAGATCTGGAGTTACCCCTATATCCTACATACCTGACATTCTTGTCGGTGCGACACGTATTGAATAAATTCCGACGATGGCCACAGGAAACAGAGAAAATTCTCCAGGCACCCCGATCAAGTAACGGGACCTCGACGATGGCCCCACCTGTCAAACTCACGCCCACGTGCACCCAGTCGCTCACTGTATGCCTTCTGTGCCATAATCCGCGCAAGAACATCACCCTTCTTGACCATTATATGCGGCAGTAATACTTCAAACTTAATTTTCGGATGTTGATCACCTTCCAGACGTAAAACAAACATCAAAGAGTTCAGAAACGTTCTAAAGACACATGCACCATCTAAAGAGCTACGTAACCCTTTTCGTCATTCATCTACTACAATAGCATGTAAGGATTGTTCAACTTCGATGTACACACCCTACACAGCACCCTCAATCTTGTTCTGAGAGGGGCGCAGGCATACCACCTGTTCGTTGTGATTGTGTTTGTCATGTAAACAAAGGCTAGCTGTGCTCACCGTCTTGTCGGTATTGTCTGAACTGGGCTATATTACGTGTTTATCCCCCCTTTTTTATTCACATTAATTGAATAATAAATATCTGCAAAGTTATTATTCATCGTATAAATTTGATTGAAATGTATTAAAATGAATTCAAAACCTTTACTCATTAATGTTGTTTTATTATAAATTGTTTGAATAAACAATACTCAAAGAAAAAGCTTTAAAAAAGTCTACCGTGAGCGAACTGATGCAATCCTAGCTCACTAGTACGTGGCAAACGATAATGATCGATAATACCTGGGCCGGTTTATACGCCAATAGGAAATCTAAACAGCAGGCAGTGGTTTAGACATCTGCATGCAGATATATCATTAGTTTTCCCACCCCCTGCATGGTTGTTCACGAAATACGAGAAATAGGCCCCTATATACTGCCTTCAGCCTCAAGGACTATGACATCAAACCGAAGAAATTATTCCCAGTATTTCGTGAGAACAAGCAGGGCATAACGATTCGTGTGTGCGATGATGACGCCATGCAACATTTCCTCCATGATAATATTATAGGCTTACCCAGGGAGGTGTTCTCTTCCACCCTCCCTGGCTTACCACAGCATGTGCATAATCAAGCCGGGAGACGAGTAATCCAGTGAATTTCAGAACTTGGGAATAATCAATGCATCAGTTGTTACTAAAAAAACTCTGGTTGCTCCAAATTGTGATCTTTATTAGAGCTGCACCTGTCTGCGTCGAGTCCAGTTATGATAGTGATGGCACGATCCCCCTCCCCCCCCAAAAAAAAAACAACAACAACAACGAAAAGAAAAAAGAGTGTAATGACCATGACAATGACAATGACCATGACAATGACAATGACAATGACAATGGCAATGACAATGAGAGCAATAATAACTGTCACAAAATGAGATTAAAAAAAAACCAAAACTGAGACGGGAAAGTGCGTGAACTTTTGATCCATGAGAGTCTGGACCGCCAGTCTCTAGAGACCAATTCAGTTTTTAGTGTCGACCATGACTGGGGGCTTCCGACAATTATTTATCGAGAAAAAGATAATTCAATGGGTTATGCGATGAGTCACGTGCATTGTACTCAAGTGCATGAATTAACTTCTGTTAGGCATACTGAAGCCCCCCCCCCCCCCCCCCCCCCCCCGCTTAGCGCCTGTTATGGCTTCAATAGGCATTAACATATAAAAAACAAAACAAAACAAAACAAAACAAAAAAACTTAGAAATGTCGCTGTGGCGACTGGTATGTCTCCGCAATGAGGTTCTCCTAACAGGTCTAGTACAATGTCTTGACAATGTGTGATGACAGCAGGCCCGTAGCCAGGATTTTTCAAGGGGGGTGCGGTCACTAAAAAAATGGACCTTCGGTACCAATACCAATGATGACACACACACACACACACACACACACACACACACACGATTATATATATATATATATATATATATATATATATATATATATATTCTTTGGACGACCGAACTACAAAAGTTGTATAAGAATTTGCGCGCGAAGCGCGCCGCAAATTGTGAATTTTGACTGTTTTAATGACGTTTTAAAGTCTCGAGGAAATTTGTATTTTTGTCTGTTGCATGCAATCGCGTTACGGTATTTCATCTAGGAAATAGTAAAAACTCATTTTGCCAGGAAGTTGCAAAGTTTAATTGTGTTCGAGACTCTGCGCGCGTAGCGCGCCGCAAAATTGAGAATAGTGAATTTCCTGGTGTTGTTTTAACTTTTATTTTTTCTATTGTATACCCGCGTTAGCAGGCCTGAAGCCAGGATTTTTAAAGGAAGGGGGGATTGCGTTAATTAACAAAACGGTCCTTTGATACTGTCCCGGGAGGGGTAGCGACAATTAAAAGGTGGACACCATGCTCATACATGGACTTTCAAAATGGCCCCTAAACGAGTAATGATTATATGATTTTTTTTGGGCCTTAAAAACAAGTATTCCTTAAATGTTTCCTGCACCCTAAAGAAGTACTTCATCATGATTGAACAATATACCATTTTCCCAAATTTCGGCCTTTTTGATACCCTTTGATTATATACGCTCGTACATCACACTTTCCATCTGATCCGTGAGAAAAAACGACCCCTATTACGCGTTTTCTTTAGCGAGTATGGTCACGGTGTCCACCTTTCAGTTGGAGTTTTCCATCCCATTGGATGCTGTTTGGAAGATGAAACATTCACTTTACTATACAGTATATCAGCCGTTGGTATGCGAGTTTGTCAAAAACGAAAATAAATAAGAAAATTTTTAAAACAAAATGAATTGTAAATGTGAACCATTTATATTTTGCCTCCTTGTGGTAGGATATTTCCAGCATTTCCGAACTTTCAAATAATCATTTTAGATTTAATAATATTAAAGGTAGTAGATCCGATTCGCAAACATCTCCAATATCAGTCAAATGTCATATTAACCATCATGCTAAGAAGGTTTTCTTTGTGAAATTTGGAGGTCAGTGAAATTCAAAAATTAAACATCCGTTAGCCATTGGAAGAAGTTGAGTGCAAATTCAGACCTCAGGCTTAGTGCTCAGATGTTATCCTATTTGATTTGATCTGTCTTACTGTGCACACTAAGATACATACTGGAATGGTTATTTCTTATTTATCAAAATAATTATAGTAGCATATTTGGTTACTAGCTGTCTCTAAGCATTTTCGAATTTGGGCTGCAAAGAGATCCACTACCTTTAAGTTAGAAGAGAGATAAGTAAATAATGATGAAATAAACAAACAAAAAAGAATGAGTTTCTTTTGTAATACTATCTGACAAACTTTTTACTTTACCATTTTACTTCATAGCTCAGCACTTTCCATTCTCTCTCATACCCTCTTACCCATTACATTTAAATGAAATGCAACTAAAATGAGTTTGCGTGCCTGCATAATACTCTTTGGAAATTATAAGTGAAAATGTTCTTAGGTTTTGGCTCACTTTAAAATGAGAACCAATAGAACTGTCACAACATGAGAAAATGTATAAGTAATAATCAACAGTACATTTCCGAATTTGGCCTGCAAAGAAATCCGCTACCTGTAAGTTAGAAAAGAGATTAGTAGATAATGATAAAATAAACAACAAAAAAGAATGAGTTTCTACCGCCGTATCCAGAACAGAGCCTGAATCGGTGCAGGCTCAAGAAATCGTTTGTACTAATACGTCTTGAAGTACTGTGTGATACTGTTGACTCAGACTTCTACAAAGCTGTAAGTAAGAATTTTAACCCAATCCGGCTCATTACCTGTGTTTTTTATGAAAAAGATGAATAAAGAATGTAAATTAAATAACGCGTCACAATGCAGTCTAACGCTCTCACAATGTTATCATACATAGGGTTTTTCCCTGACTGTTTTTACTCCGGAGCTCTTGCAATATTCAGGCTTTTGTAATACTATCTGACAAACTTTTTACTTTACCATTTTACTTCATAGCTCAGCATTCTCTCTCATACCCTCTTACCCATTACATTTAAATGAAATACAACTAAATTGAGTTTGCGTGCCTGCATAATACTCTTTGGAAATTATAAGTGAGAATGTTCTTAGGTTTTGGCTCACTTCAAAATGAGAACCAATCGAACTGTCACAACATGAGAAAATGTATAACTAATAGAGAACTGGAGTAAGACAGGCCTTTCATTTTGTTTTGTCTCTCCTGATCGTTCGCAAGAAATGCTAATTCATGACCACCTTTTCACAATTTGATTGGAGCATGCATTCATAATGGAAAATAGTTGACATAATAATCTATCCCCAGGCATTATCATGCCAACATGTACTTATATGTACATGTACTATATCTTTGTGAGACGTAGATATAAAATGTCTCAGGTTTTCGATTATAGTAATTTCGAGGAAATTTCTTTAATCTTTATCATATGTGACCGTGCACCTCAAAACGAACATAAAGTCGCACACACTGATTTTGCGTGAGGACTGAAAATAAGTGAAGTGGGTCAACCTAACCGAACTTGACTTTTTCATATTTTCTGAAAGAGAGGGTCTTCCTTTACATTATGCTAAAATTTGGTATCATACAATGGGCAGGAATTACTGTGTTTTTTAGCAGTTTATCTCGAACATTTTTTGGTAGAATAGTGTGGTTAGGTGTGTCTTTAGAATCCCTTTTTCATTTCTGAAAAACCTTGTCCACACTCTTCACTTTCAACTTATAACTTTTGAAAAGATAGTGTTACCGCTTTGAAAGTTGGCATTGATTATGGACAGAATGTGTTAATGAGGCATGCTTAATTTCAGTTTAATCTGATAATCCCTTCATTGTTGTTACTCTGGTGGTTTACTTTCTGTTTTTTTGTCTTTCATCGCACAGCTAGCACGGTTTGGTAAAGATTAAGCGCTTGAATAGACACTGTACTTTAATAAGAGCCTCTTTTCTCAGTTCACACTTTTCCTGAGTTTGTGCTTTCTTTCCAATATTTAGGAGAGTCCATTTGATTTGAGTTATACATTATTTTAAAGCTTAAAGTGTGCTCTTTCAGAATATGGACTTAACTAAAAATTCATGTCTGGCGACTTTTTGTTTGTTTTGAGGTGCAGGGTCACATTATATGTAAACTTGAGGCTATTAGATTTTCATCCACTTACCTCTGTCCCTGTGAAAAAATGCAAGTGTCAACCTCAATGTCATCCACGAATCGCACGTACTCGGGCGGCCAGTGGAAAAAAAAAAACACCGGTCACACGCGCCAAGGGCCATGGCATGCAGTGCCAATATAATAATAGCTCGCACAAATTGATACATAACATTTGTGTTTGTGTGCATGGGGACGATCCGATGGTTCATACAACAAAAGGGTTTCGTACAATTATTTTTAACATTGTTAAACGTACTCTTCCACATTTACGTAGCATATAATGTGTCTTTATATTTATTTGGATTGTTATCTTGAGAATTGCTAAAAACCGTTATTATGAAAAAGTGGACCTTTCAGAATTTGGGGGGGGGGGGGGTGCGTACGCACCCGACGCACCCCCCCTGGCTACGGGCCTGGACAGTTTCACTTACAATTAACAAAACATTACAATGACAACTCGAAAACATAATGCCTCCGGCGACACTTCGTAGTGGAGGCGTAAAAAAAAGATTAAAAAAAAAAACCGCACTCAAACCGAATCTGTCTGAACATGGAGCTACTACACATGGACTGGTAGTGAAAGTCTTTAGCCTATTATATGCATCATCACTGCTGCCACCTATGCATCTTATATCCATATTACAGTGATTCTGGACAATGACGAATGCGTAATGTTGCATCGTCGCTGACAAAAAACCGCTTCCCTCATTTCGGTCCTCTTTGGCTGCGGTGCTTTTCATCGCCTTTTGCCTTTGAATAGACACCAATTATGGGGAGCAGCAAACCTGAAACAGGACGAATTCTCTGTCACAAAATTAGTAATTACTGAAGTGGACACCTCTGGACTTGGACACGTATGTAACTTTACTTAATGTTAGGATATAGACGTACTATAGTAAAGTGTCGTCTACCCGCGGTTGCTGTCCATGTTTACTCTGAAACAATATGCGAAAATGAGGAAAATTAGATAACTAATCACAATCAACTTGCCAAAATATTTGCTTTCTGTGGCATTTCGCAACCTTGCATGCGCGATGATTTTCCAGTGTACACTATAACTGCACATGCATTTTCTTGAACATGTTGAAATCTTTATGAGAGTTTTAATATATACTAGGCCTATATATCTTCTGCGCATGCATAGTTTCATTTTTTTTTTCAAGGAGCCGTCTTGTTTTATATCCAGGCTGGCTGTTGGCGGTGATAACGAGATCAAAGCAGAAACAGGTGCATGAATTAACCCTTTTTGTGCCAATGATCAGTGGCGTATCTAGGGAAAATGGCGCCCGGGGCAAGCGCGAAAATTGCGCCCCTAATTTCTGAAAAAGTGTTCAAGCCCAACCCCATCCCGTTAGGGACTTTAAAAAAATCCACATGATAGGCTTTTTCAAGGACTATAAAGGGGTCTTTTGAGGGTGATTTAAATGTAATAGATTTTGACAAATTTTGGCGAGCGAGCCGAAAATTCTAATATTTCAGCTTACAAAACATGGAATTCTTGTCATTTTTTGGTTATTAAATCTTACAATTCTAATCAAGATATAGTGACGGCCTGATAGATAACGATTTATACCAACAAACTAAGGACTTGAAAAAATACTGTAAATTGGTACGCGCGAGTGAGCCGAAATTTGTATATTTCCTCGTCATCATCACGTTTTGTTCTTATCTTTTTTATATATACATTTTGGCGAGCGAGCGCAGCGAGCGAGTCGAAAATTTTTGTATTTCAGCTTACTAAACATGGAATTCTTGTCATTTTTTGCTTATTAAATCTTACAATATATTCTAATCAAGATAATAGTGACGGCCTGATTGATAACGATTTATCCCAACAAATTGAGGACTTGAAAAAAATACTCTAAATTGGTACGAGTGAGTGAGCCGAATTTTGTGTATTTCTGCGTCATCATCACGTTTTGTTCTTATCTCTCTCTCTCTCTCTCTTTTTTTTTTTTTGGATAAATTTTGGCGAGCGAGCGCAGCGAGCGAGCCGAAAATTTTTGTATTTTAGCTTAAAAAACATGGAATTCTTGTCATTTTTTGCTTACTAAATCTTACAATTCTAATCAAGATATAGTGACGGCCTTATATAGATAACGATTTATACCAACAAACTGAGGACTTGAAAAAATACTCTAGCGAGTGAGTGAGCCGAAATTTGTATATTTCCGCGTCCTCATTATGTTTTATTCTTATCTTGTTTGATTTGTTGTTGTTTTTCGCCCCCCCCCCCCATGTTCGAAACCGGTTACAGCTCGAAGGTTCGTTATTCCGAAGGCTCTTTAGTCCGAAGATTCGTTATTCCGAAGGTTCATTGTTCCGAATTTCATTTTCGGATTAACGATTCTTCGGAATAACGAACCTTCGGAATAACGCCACAGTAATGTTTGGATTTACGAACCCTTTTTCATTTTCGGATTAACGAACCTCTAGGTATAGGGAATTTGTGTGTTTCGGATTAACGACCCTTCGGATTAACGAACCTTCGGAATAACGAAACTTCGGAATAACGAACAGCACCCTCGAAACCGTTGGCGCCCTCTTTTGATCCAATCGGCGATCGCTACAGAACGAAAGAAATTGCAGTTCTGCTCCGTATAACATTTTACCTGCTAAATATAAAATGACATGTGTGAACACATTCACAATAGACTTGTGAGTTTGTCCGCTTCATCATCACGTTTAGTTCTTGTCTTCTTTTTTTTTTACATTAATTTTTATATAAATATAAAATTGCGCTCGCTTATTTTGTAGCGAGCGCAGCGAGCGAGCCGAAAATTTTTGTATTTCAGGTTACAAAACATGGAATTCTTGTGTGAACACAATAAACATTGTCAGTTTGTCCGCGTCATCATCATGTTTTGTTTTTAATCTTGTTTGATTTGGTTTTCTCCCTCCCCCCCCACCTCCACCCCATTCTCCCTCCACCCGTCCGGGCGACATCTTTTTTTTTAATTCTTCTTCTTCTTCGTTTTTGTTTTTTGTTTTTTGTTTTCGTTTTTTCGTTCTTTTGCGCCCCCAAGGAGTGGCGCCCGGGCCACGTGCCCCCCCCCCCCCCTTGCCCCCCTCTCCCCCTAGATACGCCACTGCCAATGATTAAAGGACAAGTTCACCTTCATAAACATAAGGATTGAGAAAATGCAACAATATTAGTAGAACACATCAGTGAAAGTTTGAGGAAAATTGGACAATCGATGCAAAAGTTATGATTTTTTTAAATTTTTGTGCTGGAACCGCTGGATGAGGAGACTACTACAGCTTGTGAGTCATATGCGTACAACAGTATAAAGAAAATATAAAAGAAAATTCAACATATTTTCACTTTTTTCGCATAATAAAAGAGCAATTGACATTTTCCTCTTTCTAAAGGCAGGGGGAATAATATTACCCATAACATTTATCGGTAACGAGTCAGGGAAATGTGTACTTTTTTCAAAAGATGGAATTTTGTGAAATTCTCTTTATATTTTCCTTATATTATTGTACGCATGTGACATCTAAGTTATTCATACACTGCAGTAGTCTTCTCATCCAGCGGGTACTGCACAAAAACTTCAAAAATTCATAACTTTTGAACGGATTGTCTGATTTTCCTCAAATTTTCAATGATGTGTTCTACTGATATTGCTACATTCTCTCAATCCTTATGTTTATGAAGGTGAACTTGTCCTTTAATGTGCGCAATTTCACACACAAACCAATGGACAGGAAATAATGTGACGCACAAAAGGTTAATGAGCGATTGATGTCTATGTGTATATGTGTATGAGTATAGGTCCATGGGCTATCGGGTGGATACTTCCTATTATATAACTCGTATAAAAAAAGGTAATCCAAATTTGAAGGGCTACTATTTTCATATGATTGTCAACAATGGAGAGCGCAATGTTGGTTGTGAGGAAAGGGGAACTCTTCCCCTGTTTATTGATTATGTTGACAGATGTCATGCATGACTGAGCACATGAGCTTTGAAGACAACAGTGACAAATTGTATTTTTCCAAGTTTGAGTGTAATCGTGAGGGAACAATGAATGTCTCACTGTATTGGATGAGGTCTGTCAATGAAAGTGGTCAAATTAACAGGTCAGATTAACAGAAAGTTTTGTTCCTCTACAGCAAACTGCCAAAGAGTTCCATACAAGATTAATTCATCGTTTCCTTATAGGCTGAACATGGACCTACCACACACATGGACTATAAGAACGCGGGATGTTTTTCTTTGATCCCATCATCACCACCGCCACCTGATTATTGAGGGTACCATCTATCGGCACCCTAATAATCTGCAATTCGTTTATTACAAAAGTATAAAACAAATCCGCCTAAGTTTTGCCTAGAGTATGCCGTAAATACTGCAGTTCCGAATCCCTGATTCTGAAACTCCCTTCTATAGCGCTATTTTAGTGCGTGCGAAGCATTTTCTTCGCGCGGCTTATAGGCCTAAGGGTACCTCACGATCGTCACCCTCTCCCTCCATTGGCAATACATGTGCATGTGAATTTCACAGTCATGAGCGAATGTGTAATTGAACCACGTTTAGTTTGGTTTGTTAGTTTGTTTATGAGTTTGTTTTCCGTCTCTTCGCTTTCATTATTTCCATACCTAGTGGCGCTTATCCCACGCGTACCTTTTCGTTCTTCACGCAAACAGCCATGATACGCAGAGTGCCGATGTCAAGGTACCCTGCCGATACGTGGTACCCTTACCATATACATTCAGACGTTTGGACAATGAAGATTGTGTAAATGTGCATCGTCACTGACAAAAAAAACCAAAACAAAACAAAACAAAAAACCGTTTCCCTCATTTCGGTCCTATTTGGCTGAGGTGCCTTTTCAGACTCAACTGCCTTTGAATAAACATCAATGATGGGGAGCAGCAAACCTCAAACAAGGACAAATTTTGCGTCATAAAATTGGTATCTTTATACTGATGCGGATCAGCTTGCGGCCACGCATGTAACGTCCCTGAATGTCGTCTACTGTTCCTGTCCATGTGTACTCTGAAATAATGTGCGACAAATGGGGAAAATGGATTACAAAGCACAGTCAACCAGCCTAATCATTTTGCTTTTTCTTGTAAAGTATTTTACTAATGAAATTGCCTTATAGCGATGATTTCGCAATATACACTACAACTGCACACGCATTTTTCTTGATTACAGAGAGTTATTATCTTCTGAGGATGTAGTATTTAGATTTCTCAAAGCGCCGTCCCGTTTTTATCCAGGCTGGCTGTCGGTGGACAAGACTGGATCAAAGCAGGAAAGCATGTTCAAAATGTCTTTGTGACGCTTTTGACAGAAACAGGTGCACGAATCCATTGATTAACGAGCGATGAATGTCCATGTGTGTGGTAGGTCCATGGGCTGAAAAACAGCTTCAATCGTTTCACTTTGATGAACTTCTCCTTTGGTCTTCGCATAAAATTTAAAAAAAAAAACTCTATGGAAGAGTGGCTTGGAGCATACATGGAACTTCTAAACGAGTGGGATGCTAAGCATGCAATATTGTGTAGTGCTATTACGTATGGGCGCCTCCATTCTGCACAAACTGAGAAGAGATTCCACTCCTTCTCTAACACTTCCCTGCTTTGTAACAGCAAGGAGCTTCAAGCTTCTTGGTAACAGCCTAAACGCGCTCAAGGCTATTATAGATGATGGTGTTTTGACTGTTTCGAAGGAACAGAGTGATGATATCATAATATAGTCATAACAAAATGATGTGTGTTATTTGTTTTATAAATGATGAAGCAGCTCCTTGAAATAATTCAGAATGTAGGCGTTCTTATTCAGCAGCAGCCATTTGCTTTGCTAGGCCCATAGACTTTTCCGTTTGCCTCGGAACGATGGATACGAATTTTTACTAATGCTGATAAACCGATATTCTCATTTTTTTAAACATCAAATTTTCAAATGTTGGCATCTTCTTGCATGATAGCAATATGCAAAGATCACTAACAAACTTAATGATATATGATAGTCCTATCATACGTGCATAATTGCTATACGATTCATGGGTCAATTAGGGTGTCTCTCCTTTTAACCAGAAGCTGAATTCTCAGAAGAAAAAAGTAAATGATTTGTGCCTCATACATTACGTTGACCGTAGAAATCACTTTTGTATTTTCATTGGTTTTGCTCCGAGCGAGTTTATCAATATCATCATCTTTCATATTCTTTTTGTTTCGATTTACTGTCGAATTTTACAAATAGCCTAATTCGTGTGGACGACTGGGGGGGGGGGGGGGTGGGTAGGGTCCACCCTAGGTCCCTTGGAGTGACGTTGCTGCAGACCTTCTTTTTCTGGAGCAAAGTTGTAAATATATTGTCTATGGATTAAATACTATATATAATATTATTTTGTGTTTACATAAGATACGTCAAAGACAATACCTCCGGGCGGGTGTTTCATCAATTTAGTCAGCGCTGACAAGGTGTCAGTCTCTGACAATATCTTAAGTAAAATCCTTGGTTTTGATTGGCTGAGAAGCTTTGGTCACTGACTGTTACTATGGTAATTGTCAGCCCTGACAACTTTGATGAAACGGTGCCCAGTCCTCATTAAAGCAATCTCGAATTGTTTGTGTCGTTACTCATTGTCCAAAAAGCTCCCCCACCCCCTCCCCCCACCCCCCCCCCACCCCCCAAAAAATCTCTTTCAGTGTTTGGCACTGTATTTCCGTCTTTCATTCTATGTGATCTACGGAATTGATAAGAACAATCAGGAGTTGAAGCTTGTTGATGATCCGTGAGACCCCCTCGATCCCTTTGTGCTGGGAGCGAAATATGACAGTTATGACGCTACTGAAACTATAGCACATGCAAACAAAATGTGTTTTTGAGACTGATCTTGAATTGTCTATCACACCGGCATGCTTGAGAGGCTTGATTTGCTTTGTTTTCTTTCTTTTATCATTTTAATGAGCGATTATCAGTCTGAGTAATAGTTGCCGGCAGTGTCTTTATAATTATATTAAAAGAAGAAAGCCTGGGGCCCGTTGCATAAAAGTTACAATTATGGTAACTTTGCCATCCAATGGTAACTACCATGGCAACAATACTCAACAGCCAATCAAAATCAAGAATTCCATGGAAGTTACCATTGAATGGCAAAGTTACCATAATAGTAACTTTTATGCAACCAACGGCCCCCTGGACGTAAAACAGTTGTTCACAAGCCTACCATCGTACATAAATTTGCATCAAGGGTCTTCGTATAAAGACTACAGAGGTGACGGAGCTGGACACTACTAGTATCCTATTCATTGAAAGTCTGTATGGGCGGGCTCGCTTGGGTCTGCATGTGCGCAGTCATCGAGATTCACTTGACATTCGAGGACACGCAAGGAGGCGTGGCGTGCCCGTCGTCTCTGGTAAGAGGTTGTATAGGCTACGAGCAACTGACGAGAGTTCAGCCTGCAGCTGCGGGTCATGACACTACAAACGATGGTACCATCGCTGCACTGGGAGTGCATGAGAGACCGGCATGTTTGTTGACCTAGGACGATAAATCCATGTCAAACTCAGGGACAAGCAAAGGCGTTGGTACCTTGACGAATGCGTTTGTACATACAGGTACAAGGCTTCTGATCTTAGGTGTACAACTGTGGCATGCTGCTGGGTTCTGTTTGCGAAGTTGGTCGGATTTCATGCCTGGTACTCCGTTGAAAAGTAAGAGAAAGGTTATATTATTTTGAAAGAACCTGATGTCGACTAGTATTACTATCATAGAGAAACATATTATGTCTATAAATTACATCGACTATAAACGGACTGCCCATCAGGGAGGCTGGAGGAGGGAGGTGCAAATGGGGTCTGTCCCACCTCTCTGGTGATGCTCTGTGAGAGTGTATTAAACAGTAGGTACCTACTGTCACACATTAGCTGTCTTTACCCCCTTTTAGCTTTTGGTGGTTGTGTCGTCTTTCCGCCACCTTGTTTTTTTTTTGTTTTTTTTTTGTTTGTTTTCGAGCCGTATCATCATTTCTATACACGCCAGGGAGGAAGGTCGTTTCGCCTCCGTGCTGGCGCAACCAGTATTTAGCTGTAGGGCCTATGGACCTTTTTAATGCTGCAACTAGCAACTGTGCCCCCTGAAGTAAAACAAAAACACAAACACAAACCACGTACAAATCGTAGTTACACCAAGGAGGTACTAGTACTAGCCAGGCTCGCCTAGTACATCCTTTGTCATATTGTGCTCTCGCAGGTAGATTGCGTAGACCTAATGGCTCAATTCCCATCAGGCTTACTCTAATATGCATCTTTTCGTAGTGTTAGCAGGTGAAAAGAGCGAAGAGAGATTAACGGGAACTGCCCGAATATGCCGTTAGGCTGCGTTCACATAGAAGTATACTATTCGGGTGTTCAGGCTCGTTTTTCGAGGGCACGCGAACAGCTTGAATCGAACGATAGGATTTCCTCACACCGGTTCACATAGGAGGGCACTATTCGAAAGTACCGAATAGCTGCGAAAAGTATAGCAAAGTGGGAATCGAGCTTGTTCGATTTTCTTGCAGCGTATACCGTCTCTCGTTTATGAAATAATGACACTTTTGTTCTGGATTTGCCCTTTAGCAAAAATAAGCATGCAGACTGACATTCTGATGCAGTTTAGAAATTGTTAATAAGATTTGCTGGGATGTAGGAGGAAGAAATCCTCACTGCATGGGATGGTGAGTTGACGGTGCGGGTGATGGTGTATTCGGTGCTCGAATATTTGATAGCGAATAGCGAATAGCGAATACCGAATACCGAATACTTCTATGTGAACGCAGCCTTACATAATCGGAGAATGCATTTCTCTGCGACAGACGAAGCGATGTGTGTGTTCGCGCATGCCGAACTCTAACCTCGAATATACTTTCTTTACTATGCTGTCGACAATTCCCTAGATCCCTCTTTGCTGCTGAAGTGATTCAACACCCAATAAACGGTAAAGCCAGGTATGAATGAATAGAACAAAAGGGAGGAGTACTATTGGATTTAGTGCATTCGTATCTTCGATCCCTTAGATAATATCACGTTCAGAGTCATGCAGGTTAGTCTCTATCGCTTGGATGACTCTCCCAACAAGGACGTCATGAACGGCGTCAGTTTTACAATGTTCCCGAACTCTTGTTGACTACTACTTCTTTACTCGTCAGGCGTCAGTTCGCAGAAATTCTGTAGAACAATCATTACAGTTAGATCAAGGAGGTACTCTGCATAAATATAGTACCTCCTTAGTTAAAATCATATATATACATGTATATAGGCCTATATATATATATATATATATATATATATAAGGCCTAATGAAAGTGAACTCGGGACTCCAAGAGAAATTCTTAATTATCCTGAAAAAGAGACATATGACAAATGGTTACACAATTCAGAAAGGGAATTATTTATTTATGCATTTATGCATTTATGCATTTATGCATTTATGCATTTATGCATTCATTCATTCATTCATTCATTCATTCATTCATTCAGTCTTCTTTGAGTAAGGTTACCCTTCCATACAGTTCGCCAACTGCATGTTCCAGTCAGGCCGCAGCACGTATCAAGGGACCTGCATACATATTTTAAACAACCAAGCAGATTATCATTACATTTGTACAAAGATAAAACATGAAAATATGTATAAAAAACGAAAAACATAAAACATAGATTATTATATACCGAAATTGAAGTTGAAAAGTTTCATTGAGGACAATTAATCATACTATGTATACAGATCAAACATCGCTGTTGTTGATTTTATTTCCATATTCAGACAAACATATGCACAATTTGCAAGATAATACAGGCCTACAGATATACAGAATGAAGAAATGGAGGATTGCCCGTTCAGCCATAATTGCAAAATACGACTGTTCTTACACATGGTCCCATAAACACCGTACACCAAAACATAACGATAAAGACCGGGCTATTTTGGAGGTTTAGTAGACGGGGGGCATCATGCCCCCTCCCCCATGATCTCGGCCATGGAATGTCCGATTGTCGCCAAATTCCGCATGCACCTAGTTTATGACGTACCCTATATCCAAGAAAGCATAGTTATTTTTACGAAAATAACCATAATTTCTAACTAGAGATTGTAATTTGTCATCACTGACAAATTAAGGTGATCCGATTTTTTTTATCAATGATTCGAGTCCTGATACTGCAAAGTCTCAGCTACAACATATCAAAATCTGAGAGAAATTCACCGTAGCATAAGTAAGATAGTGCTCGATAAAGAGAGTCATGTCAATTTTCACATCTAAAAAATTCCCTCCCATAGAGATAACACGTCATAGCGAAGATAGAAAAAGAAGTACATATGACCTTTGACCCCACTTTGCACAGACAAGATGGCATCTGAGCAAAAAGTGGTTATTTTATGAAATGACCCCTGTAACATGGATTTTACGTGTGCAAAATATGGGAAAGATAGGTCATGTATTCACCAAGATACAGGATGAAATATCTATGACCTTTGACCCTAATTTACATACCCAAGATGGCGTCTGATCAAGTAGTTGTTATTTTATGAAATAATGTTCGTGACATGAACTAAACATGTGCAAAATATGGTGGTGATAGGGTATGTTTTTCTTGAGTTATTGCACATAAAGTTGCAAAAAGAAAGGAATATCTCAATACATCGAAGATAAACTTTATTTTCAACCAAGTTTTTTCACGTGATCCCGACAACGTATGAAAAAACAAAGGGCACACTTACGATAGCCCTACGTCTCAGCTACAACATATTAAAATCTTAGAGAAATTCACCAAAGCATAAGTGAGCTAGTGCTCGATAAAGATAGTCATGTCAATTTTCATTTCCATAAAAATTGCACTCCCATAGAGATTACACGTAAACTGGTCAAATTTGACAAGGTTACCTTCAATCCATTTTTTCGAGGTGATGTCGTCATCCAATGAAAATTGTGTATTTAAATTTATGAAAGACCATTTCATAAGCTACAACATATTGAAATTTGGGTGAAAATTGGCAAAGGAAGTGAGATACGCTCGAGTAAACTTGAAATTTGATGACGTCATTTTGAAAATTTACTTTTTTTACTTTATTAAGAAATTTGATATCTTTTAATCATTTTGTCAGCATCGCCAACCCATGAAATGACATATAAAACTCATCAGCTTTCAGAATATGTAAAGGAAATGGGGGGTCACCGTTCATCCTGACGAGTAAAATCGCATTTAAGATTTGCGGTTTTTTGGCATAGTTGCACTGTCTATTGCCATTGACGCGCGCGCGGAATTTCAACTTTGACGGGCCCGTATGACGTCATATTGAGTCGGATTGACTTGAAACTTGGTAGAAATATTCCTTCACATTTCAGACATTTGATCACAGTGAGAAAAATGGGAAATTTCTATTGCATATGAGCTGTGCGTGCGTATATGCGCGCGCGCGTACGCGTCCGTCCGATTTTTTCATTTTTTCAAAAAATGCTCTAAATGGTCTGAAACGTGTGCAAAAAAATTTTGGGCTTGATTGGAGCATACAAATATTTCAACGCGCGCGTACGCGCACGTTTTAAGAGAAAATATGAATTTTGACAACATGAATAGAATTCGCTTGACTTGAAATATATGTGACGTAAATTTCATTGAAAAATTCCATTCCATTAATGAGATATGATTGAGAATGTGTTTTCATATAATGACGTCATAGTGACGTCACGGTCGACTGATCACAATGATTTTACTTGATCTGTCGTCTTTGGGACACGATACATACATGGTATAAGTTTGAACTTGATAGGCATAGCACTTTTTGAGCTAACCTCTGCACAACTTTTGAGGAGAAATAAAGAAAGAAACAAAGAAAGAAGAATAAAGAACTAGACTTGGAATTTGTCAACACTGACAAATTAGGTGATCCGATCTATTCGGAAATCAATGATTTACGTCCTGATCCCAATAGGCATGACCATAAATGTTTCATCTGCGTTTAGGGGACATTGGCCGTGTGATGTTTGGATTCTCATTTAGAAAAGGGAGTAAGACCTGCCATCTTTGGTACCGAATTCCGTATACACTAACGAAGATACAGAATGAAGTATATTTGACCTTTGACCCCACTTTGCACAGACAAGATGGCATCTGAGCAAAAATTGGTTATTTTTTGAAATGATTCTTATAACATGGTCTTTGCGTGTGCAAAATATGGGAAAGATAGGACATGTATTCACCAAGATACAGGATTAAACATTTATGACCTTTGACCCTAATTTACATACCCAAGATGGTGTCTGATCAAGTAGCTGTTATTTTATGAAATAATGTACGTAACACAAACTAAACATGTGCAAAATATGGGGGTGATAGAGGCTGTTTTTCTTGAGTTATTGCAAAGAAAGTTGCAGAAAGAAAGAAATATCTCAATACATCGTAGATAAGCTTTAATTTCAACCAAGTTTTTTAACATGATCCCGACATTGTATGAAAGAACTAAGGGTACATGACGATAGCCCAAAGTCTCAGCTACAACCTATTAAAATCTGGGAGAAATTTACCGAAGGGTAAGTGAGCTAGTGCTCGATACAGACAGTCATGTCAATTTTCATTTCCAGATAAACTCCACTCCAATAGAGATAACACGTAAATTGGTCAAATTTGACAAGGTTACTTTCAATCCATTTTTACGAGGTAATGACGTCACCCAATCAAAATTATGATTGAACAAAACAGAAAGAGCAAATAATAAGCTACAACATATTAAAATCTGGGAGAAATTCACCGAAGGGTAAGTAAGCTAGTGCTCGATAAAGACAATCGTGTCAATTTTCACATCTAGAAAAATTCCCTCCCATATAGATAACACGTCATAACGAAGATACAGAAAAAAAGTACATATGACCTTTGACCCCACTTTGCACAGACAAGATGGCATCTGAGCAAAAAGTGATCATTTTGTGAAATGATTCTTGTAACATGGCCTTTGCGTGTGCAAAATATGGTAAAGATAAGACATGTATTCACCAAGATACAGGATTAAACATATATGAACTTTGACCCTAATTTACATACCCAAGATGGTGCCCGATCAAGTAGCTGTTATTTTATGAAATAATGTACGTGACACGAACTAAACATGTGCAAAATATGGGGGTGATAGAGGCTGTTTTTCTTGAGTTATTGCAAAGAAAGTTGCAGAAAGAAAGAAATATCTCAATACATCGTAGATAAGCTTTAATTTCAACCAAGTTTTTTAACATGATCCCGACATTGTATGAAAGAACTAAGGGTACATGACGATAGCCCAAAGTCTCAGCTACAACATATTAAAATCTGGGAGAAATTTACCGAAGGGTAAGTGAGCTAGTGCTCGATACAGACAGTCATGTCAATTTTCATTTCCAGATAAACTCCACTCCAATAGAGATAACACGTAAATTGGTCAAATTTGACAAGGTTACTTTCAATCCATTTTTACGAGGTAATGACGTCACCCAATCAAAATTATGATTGAACAAAACAGAAAGAGCAAATAATAAGCTACAACATATTAAAATCTGGGAGAAATTCACCGAAGGGTAAGTAAGCTAGTGCTCGATAAAGACAATCGTGTCAATTTTCACATCTAGAAAAATTCCCTCCCATATAGATAACACGTCATAACGAAGATACAGAAAAAAAGTACATATGACCTTTGACCCCACTTTGCACAGACAAGATGGCATCTGAGCAAAAAGTGATCATTTTGTGAAATGATTCTTGTAACATGGCCTTTGCGTGTGCAAAATATGGTAAAGATAAGACATGTATTCACCAAGATACAGGATTAAACATATATGAACTTTGACCCTAATTTACATACCCAAGATGGTGCCCGATCAAGTAGCTGTTATTTTATGAAATAATGTACGTGACACGAACTAAACATGTGCAAAATATGGGGGTGATAGAGGCTGTTTTTCTTGAGTTATTGCAAAGAAAGTTGCAATAAGAAAGAAATATCTCAATACATCGAAGATAAGTTTTAATTTCAACCAAGTTTTTCGACGTAATGCTGACATTGTATGAAAAAATGAAGGGCACATAACGATAGCCCAAAGTCTCAGCTACAACATATTCAAATCTGGGAGAAATTCACCGAAGCATAAGTGAGCTAGTGCTCGATAAAGATAGTCATGTCAATTTTCATTTCCAGAAAAACTGCACTCCCATAGACATAACACGTAAACTGGTCAAATTTAACAATGTTACTTTTAATCCCCTTTTACGAGGTGATGCCGTCATCCAATCAAAACGTTGTTATTATATGACTGAAAGACCATTTATTAGGCTGCAACATATTGAAATTTGGACGAAATCAACAAAAGATTAAGTGAGATATGCCTGAGTGAACTTGAAATTTGATGACGTCATTTTGAAAATTTACTTTTTTTACTTTATTAAGAAATTTGATACCTTTTAATCATTTTTTCAGCATCGCCAACCCATGAAATGACATGTACAACTCATCAGCTTTCAGAATATGTAAAGAAAATGGGGGGTCACTGTCCATCCTGACGAGTAAAATCGGATTTAAAATTGGCAGTTTTTTGGTATTGTTGCACTGTATATCGCCATTGACGCGCGCGCGGAATTTCAACTTTGACGGGCCCGTATGACGTCATTTTGAGTCGGATTGACTTGAAACTTGGTAGAAATATTTCTTGACATTTTAGACATCCGATCAAAGTGAAAAAACGGGAAATTTCTATTGCATATGAGCTGTGCGTGCGTATATGCGCGCGCGCGTACGCGTCCGTCCGATTTTTTCAATTTTTCAAAAAATGCTCCAAATGGTCTGAAACGTGTGCAAAAAAATTTTGAGCTCGATTTGAGCATACAAATATTTCAACGCGCGCGTACGCGCACGTTTTAACAATGCGATGAATTTTGAAAATATGAGTAGAATTCCCTTGAAGTGAAATTAATGTGACGTAAATTTTATTGAAAAATTCCATTCCATTAATGAGATATGATTGAAAATGTGTTTTCATATAATGACGTCATAGTGACGTCACGGTCGACTGATCACTACGATTTTACTTGACCCGTCGTTTTTGGGACATGATACATATATGGTATAATTTTGACATTGATAGGAAGTGGACTTTCTGAGCTAACCTCTGCACAACTTTTGTCCAGAAATAAAGAAGAAGAATAAAGAATCCGTACAGATACAGAAGGTGATCCGAGAGGATTCTCGGATCACCTAACTAGAGATTGTAATTTGTCATCACTGACAAATTAAGGTGATCCGATTTTTTTTTTAATCAATGATTCGAGTCCTGATCGTAATAGGCATGACAATACAAGTTTCATCTGTGTTTAGAGACATTGGCCGTGTGAGGTTTGGATTCTCATTTAGAAAAGGGAGTCATATCTGCCATCTTTGGTACCAATTCTGTATACACTGAATAACGAAGATACAGCAACGAATACATATGACCTTTGACCCACCTTTACACTCCCAAGATGGCATCTGAGGAAAAAGTGGTTATTTTGTGAAATGATTCTTGCGACATCGTCTATATTCGTGTGCAAAATATGGCAAAGATAGGACAGGTATTCACCAAGATGCAAAATGCAAAGTCTTAGGTACAACATAAAATCTGGGAGAAATTCACCGAAGGGTAAGTGAGAGCTAGTGCTCGATAAAGAAAAGCATGTCGATTTTCACATTAAAAAAAAATCCCTCCCATAGAGATAACACGTCATAACGAAAATACAGAAAGAAGTACATATGACCTTTGACCTCACTTTGCACACCCAAGATGGCGTCTGAGCAAAAAGTGGTTATTTTGTGAAATGATCCTTGTTACATGGTCTTTGTGTGTGCAAAATATGGGAAAGATAGGACATGTATTCACCAAGATACAGGATGAAACATTTATGACCTTTGACCCTAATTTACATACCCAAGATGGTGTCTGATCAAATAGTTGTTATTTTATGAAATAATGTACGTGACATGAACTAAACATGTGCAAAATATGGGATTGATAGCCATTGTTGTTGTTCATCTATTGCACAGAAAGTAGTAGAAAGAAAGAAAAATAAAGAAAAAAATATGTTATTTTATAGAAATTTGAAGGAGAAGCATAAAAAAATCAGAAAAAGATAAAGTTAGGAAGGGAGATTAAGACTAACTAAAGAAAAAGAAGAAAAAAGTGTTTAAAAAAATGAAAAAAAAATATTGGCAGGGGTGAGCCTCGAACCAGGGACCTTAGGATTACGAGTCGGATGCGCTATGCAATGACCTATTTCATGCTCCATAGGCCCTGTGTATTAAGCAAAATGACGCTGCGTCGAAGCCACGTGCCATTTTCAACCAAGTTTTTCGACGTGATGCCGACGTCGTATGAAAAAATGAAGGGCACACTTACGATAGCCCAAAGTCTCAGCTACAACATACTAAAATCTGGGAAAAATTCACCGAAGCGAAAGTGAGCTAGTGCTCGAAAAAGAGAGTCATGTCAATTTTCACTGCCAGAAAAACTGCTCTCCCATAGAGATAACACGTAAACTGGTCAAATTCTACAAGGATACATTCAATCCATTTTTACGAGGCGATGACGTCATCCAGTCAAAATGTTGTTTTTACATTAATGAAAGAACATTTCATAAGCTACAACATACTGAAATATGGGAGAAAATTGGCAGAGGATAAGTGAGATACGCTCGAGTAAACTTGTAATTTGATGACGTCATTTTGAAAATTTACTTTTTTTACTTTATTAAGAAATTTGATATCTTTTAATCATTTTGTCAGCATTGCCTACCCATGAAATGACATGTACAACTCATCAGCTTTCAATATATGTAAAGAAAATGGGGGGTCACCGTCCATCCTGACGAGTTAAATCGGATTTAAAATTGGCAGTTTTTTGGCATAGTTGCACTGTATATCGCCATTGACGCGCGCGCGGAATTTCAACTTTGACGGCCCCGTATGACGTCATATTGAGTCGGATTGACTTGAAACGTGGTATAAATATTCCTTGACATTTCAGACATGCGATCAAAGTGAAAAAACTGGAAATTTCAATTGCATATGAGCTGTGCGTGCGTATATGCGCGCGCGCGTACGCGTCCGTCCGATTTTTTCAATTTTTCAAAAAATGCTCCAAATGGTCTGAAACGTGTGCAAAAAAATTTTGAGCTCGATTGGAGCATACAAATATTTCAACGCGCGCGTACGCGCACGTTTTAAGAGAAAATATGAATTTTGAGAACATGAGTAGAATGCGCATAACTTGAAATATATGTGACGTAAATTTCATTGAAAAATTCTATTTCATTAATGAGATATGATTGAGAATGTGTTTTCATATAATGACGTCATAGTGACGTCACGGTCGACTGATCACAATGATACATTAGATTTGCCGTCTTTGGGACATGATGCATACATGATATAATTTTGAAATTGACAGGCAGCGGACTTTCTGAGCTAACCTCTGCACAACTTTTGAGGAGAAATAAAGAAGAAGAAGAAGACTAGAGATTGTAATTTGTCATCACTGACAAATTAAGGTGATCCGATCTTTTTTTTTAATCAATGATTCGAGTCCTGATACTGCAAAGTCTCAGCTACAACATATTAAAATCTGAGAGAAATTCACCGAAGCATAAGTAAGATAGTGCTCGATAAAGAGAGTCATGTCAATTTTCACATCTAAAAAATTTCCTCCCATAGAGATAACACGTCATAGCAAAGATAGAAAAAGAAGTACATATGACCTTTGACCCCACTTTGCACAGACAAGATGGCATCTGAGCAAAAAGTGGTTATTTTATGAAATGATCCCTGTAACATGGTCTTTACGTGTGCAAAATATGGGAAAGATAGGACATGTATTCACCAAGATACAGGATGAAACATCTATGACCTTTGACCCTAATTTACATACCCAAGATGGCGTCTGATCAAGTAGTTGTAATCTTATGAAATAATTTTCGTGACATGAACTAAACATGTGCAAAATATGAAGGTGATAGGGGCTGTTTTTCTTGAGTTATTGCAAAGAAAGTTGCAAAAAGAAAGAAATATTTCAATACATCGAAGATAAACTTTAATTTCAACCAAGTTTTTTTACGTGATCCCGACAACGTATGAAAAAACGAAGGGCACACTTACGATAGCCCTACATCTCAGCTACAACATATTAAAATCTTAGAGAAATTCACCGAAGCATAAGTGAGCTAGTGCTCGATAAAGATAGTCATGTCAATTTTCATTTCCATAAAAATTGCACTCCCATAGAGATTACACGTAAACTGGTCAAATTTGACAAGGTTACCTTCAATCCATTTTTTCGAGGTGATGTCGTAATCAAATCAAAATTGTTTAATTACATTTATGAAAGAACATTTCATAAGCTACAACATATTGAAATTTGGGTGAAAATTGGCAAAGGATTAGTGAGATACGCTCGAGTAAACTTGAAATTTGATGACGTCATTTTGAAAATTTACTTTTTTTACTTTATTAAGAAATTTGATATCTTTTAATCATTTTATCAGCATAGCCAGCCCATGAAATGACATGTACAACTCATCACCTTTCAGAATATGTAAAGAAAATGGGGGGTCACCGTCCATCCTGACGAGTAAAATCGGATTTAAAATTGGCGGTTTTTTGGCATAGTTGCACTGTGTATCCCCATTGACGCACGCGCGGAATTTTGAATTTGACGGGCCCGTATGACGTCATATTGAGTCGGATCGACTTGAAACTTGGTAGAAACATTCCTTGAAATTTCGGACATCCGATCCGTGTGAAAAAATTGAAAATTTCTATTTCATATTAGCTGTGCGTGCGTATATGTGCGCGCGCGTACGCGTCCGTCCAATTTTTTCAATTTTTCAAAAAATGCTCCAAATGGTCTGAAACGTGTGCAAAAAAAATTTGAGCTGGATTTGAGCATACAAATATTTCAACGCGCGCGTACGCGCGCGTTTTGAGATAAAAATGAATTTTGAGAATATGAGTAGAATGCGCTTAACTTGAAATATATGTGACGTAAATTTCATTGAAATATTCCATTCCATTAATGAGATATGCATGAAAATGTGTTTTCATATAATGACGTCATAGTGACGTCACGGTCGACTGATCACTATGATTTTACTTGCGCTGTCGTCTTTGCGACATGATACATATATGTTATAAGTCTGACATTGAGAGGCAATGCACTTTCTGAGCTAACCTCTGCACAACTTTTGAGGAGAAATAAAGAAGAAGAAGAAAAACAAAGAATCCGTACAGATACAGAAGGTGATCCGAGAGGATACTCGGATCACCTAAAAAACAAAGAATCCGTACAGATACAGAAGGTGATCCGAGAGGATACTCGGATCACCTAATCAGTACAGATACAGAAGGTGATCCGAGAGGATACTCGGATCACCTAATTAAAGCTAATTGATCATGCAAGTATGCTCATTTTTCTTGATTTTTTATTTTTTGTTTATTTTGTGCCAATATGGTTGTCTAGTGATCCCTTAAATGTGAAATATGTGAAACTGAAAACTGATTGTCTAAGACCAAAATATAGGTGATTAATCAAACACTTATATTCGTTATACATATCAATCTCGCATATATATATCTCAGTCTTTCTTATGTAAATTATTGTTTTCATTTCTTATTTTTCTATTGTTTTATGTTTTTCATTTTCAGAAAAATTAATTTCAGCATCAGATCAGATTTTAATAGCTGAAAAACAGACTGCAAGAAAAATCAAAGTAACACAGAATCTTGCAAAACCTCATTCATTTTACACATAAACACATACAAATACGCCATTTTTGACTGACATGTGACCGTAAAATGTCAAGACAACACCATGACCGCTGCAGGTATATACGCATATTAGGTATCAAAAGATGCGTAAGACCCTAAAGAAAAAAAAAGTCATGACGTCTTGGGGTGAGATCTTATAAATTCTGGAAATGATCGCAAAATTTACGGAGGGGGGCAAATTTCCGGGGGGGGGGGGGGCATGATGGCCCCAGTCTTTTTATAGGGTTAAGCACAAGATATAGAGGTGGAGAAGTTGACAACCGTTATATCAACTCAGTTATATAAAGTTATAGAGGTGAGGGTCAAAATTGCACTCATTGCAATAGATTTTAAGACAACATCTATTGTTAAAGCTTACAATTTACATTTTTTCTTAAACACATAAAAGTTTTTACAACCTGGACATTATAGGCCTAGGTCTTGTTCCAAAGCTTTGACGTGTGAAGATCAAACGAAGTGGTGCCGGAGGCATTATGTTTTTGGGTTGTCCGTCCGTCCGTCCGTCCGTCCGTCATCAATTTTGTGGACAAATGCTCAAAATTTCACTATTGCCCCCATATCCATGCAATGCCTGAAGGTATTTTCTTGAAAGTTAGTGTATAGGCCTATATTATGTACTACCAAATAAAGATTCTCCAGAGAGAGTTTTGGGTCATGAGGTCAAATGTCAAGGGTCAAAGGTCAAGAAATTGTATGTTTTTCTCCATATCTCGCAAATGGTTCAAGGTGTCTTCGTGGAACTTAATATATATGCATGTACTGACTGGCCGTGATTATCTAGGGATCTAGATCTAGGTCAAGGTCAACTCCTCAAAATGTCGATCACTACTGACCTCATATCTATGCAATGCCTGCAGGATTTTTCTTGAAACTTGAAATATACATGTATTACCCAATAGATATATATTCTGTGAGAAGTTTCTTGCCAAAAGGTCAAAGGTCAAGTGCAAGGGCTAAATTTCACTTCTCCCTCCATATCTCGAAAATGGACTCAAGGTATCATCATGAAACTTATTACATACTTATGCATGTTCTACCTAACAGTGATTCTCTTTGGAACTTTAAGATCAAGGTCAAGGGTCAATGGCCAGGTTAAAATACTAATATTTTACCATTTAATACTGAAATTACACTTTTTCTCCATACCTTGTAAATTACTCAATGCATTAACTTATAAAAGGGTCTGAAGTCAAGTGAAAATCCTCAAATTCCCAAATACCTGCAATCTGACAACTTAGTCATTCAGCTAACCTAGTTCAAGGAAAGTGAACATTCAGCACATTTGTGACAAACCTGTCATTTTAATATTTTGCCAATTATGTGAAATTGTCATCACACATTGTCAAGACATTGTACTATAGACCTATTAGGAGAACCATGCATTAGGGCGGAGGCATACCAGTCGCCGTAGCGACATTTCTCGTTGTTGTTTTTTCTGACATGGAGGGAAAGGTTATTTCTTGGAGGGAATCAAATATGATATGTAATGGTGGTGCACCAATGCTATAGTTTATGTGCGTTCTGGCAAGCCGATTTTATAACTTCTATAATTTGTGCGGTAACATTCAGCACGAAGTCCCCATATGCAACAATGATAAAAATTGGTATAAAGAGGGCTGTCTGTTCAATTTTAGGCGTTGATAAATGATTATGATCACTCCAAAATATATTATTTAGATATATTAATCCGCTCAACGCATTCATCATCAGTTCTTGGGTACATGGTTACCGTTCTTCACTTTTCCCTTTTATTTGTTCCAATGAGGATGGCTTTCGTTTTTTTTTATACTGAACAGAAGTTCATACCATGATTAAAGGAAACCGAAGCCTAAATATAGATGTGAATTGAGTGAAAGCAGCAATATTGGTAGAACACAATCATCAATTAAAGTTTGAGGAAAATCAGATAATCGATTGATAAGTCATGAGGAGTCCAAAGATTATTGTGAAGGGTTAATAGTAGAAAGGGAGTGTATACAGGTGTTGGAAAAAATGAAACTGAATAAATCACCAGGGAATGATGGGTTAACGGTTGAATTTTATAGAATATTTTGGCCGGTTATCGGACAATTAGTAGTAGAAGCTTTAAATAAAGCGTATTATAATGGGGAACTATCGGCTTCCCAAAGACAAGCAATGATTATTTTAATTGCAAAAGAAGGTAAAGATGTTTTGCAGATGAAGAATTATAGACCTATTTCTTTATTAAATGTGGATTATAAAATTCTTTCTAAAGTTTTAACAATGAGAATTACAGAGGTTTTAGAGGAAATTACAATGGAAGATCAATTGGGGTTTTTGAAAGGTAGATATATAGGTGAAGCAATACGTATTATTGATGACATGATTTTCCATACTTCCCACTTTAAGTTACCAGGTTATTTGGTTGCAATTGATTTCGAAAAAGCCTTTGATTCCGTTGCTCACAGTTTTTTACAACAGGCCCTGTTACATTTTGGTTTTGGACCTGTATTCCGAAAATGGATTTCTACTCTTTATAATAATGCTCTTAGCTGTGTTTTTAACGGGGGTAAATCGACAGGGTATTTTAAGATAGAAAAGGGGGTTCGACAAGGGGATCCACTGTCACCCTATCTGTTTATTTTATGTATAGAAGTGTTAGCGCATTCGATAAGAAAAGACAAGGAGATTTCAGGGTTATGTTTTGGAGGGAATGAAGTTAGACAAGTGCTCTATGCGGATGATATTACATTTTTGGTACAAGATTTTGAGTCAATCAAGAGGATTGAATTTATTTTTGATTGTTTTCAACAGGTCTCTGTGTTAGAATTGGGAAGTAGTAAAGATAGTGCTTATGATTTTTCTTTTGGACAAAAAGTGACGGAGTTAAAGATTTTAGGGGTATATTTTACTTTGGATCCAGAGGTGAAAGAAAAATTGAATTATAAAGAAATACTTAGTAAAATAAAGAAATTATTGATATGGTGGAAGCAACGAGATTTGACATTAGTTGGTAAAATTCAGTTATTGAAGACTTTTATTTATTCTAAATTGATATATGTTGGGGTCTCTAACCCCTTTGCCAGAATGGGTATATAAAGAATTGGATTTGGTTGTTTGGGAATTTATTTGGCAAGGGAAACCAAAAATTAAAAAAACTGTGTTGGTATTAGATTATGAACACGGGGGAATAAAATTTATGCATTTTCCATCATTGATAGACGCTCAAAGAGTAATGTGGGTTAAAAGGTTATTTTATGGTAAACAAGAAATGAAATGGAAACAATATTTTCAGTTTGTTACTAAACATATTGGAGGTAAATTTATATTTTTTTGTAACTATTTTATTTATCTTTTGAATTTGTCTATACCGGAATTTTACAGGGATCTGTTGAAAACATGGGTGAAAACAAGGGATTTCAGGGGTAATTATAATCAAATAAGGAAGGAAGTTTTTTTTAATGATAAGATGATTCGCATTGAGGGAAAATGCAGTTTTGATGAAAAATTGTTTTAGAAAAAATGCTTTAGATTGGAACATATAATGGATAGGAATGGTAAATTATTTTCGGTTGAATATTTTTATAATAAAGGATTTAATTATTTGAATATTTTGAGTATTCAAAAGATATATGAAGCGCTTCCCGTTGGTTGGAAAAGGAATACAGAGAACACAGAAGTAGAGAAGAATGCAAATGTAGATGAAATGACTTTTATAAGAAATGGCAAGGAAATTCCTCTGGAAAAGATTACCTCTAAAGACATTTATGTTGAATTAGTGCGGAAAGTAAGTGATGATTCTTCGGTGATAGAAAAAATGAGAAATTTATATTTTTGTGATTTTTCTAATAGAGATATAAAATGTATTTTTAATAGGACAAGAAGTAGCACTTTGAGTTCTGCTTTGAGGGATTTTCAATATAGATTATTGCATGGAATAGTGTACACAAATCATCAATTATTTCAGTTTAAGTTCGTAAATGATAATTTATGTTCTTTTTGTCATAAAGAGGAAGAGACGTATAAACATATATTTTATACGTGTGATTTTGCTAGGAAAGTTTGGGGAAAATGTAGTACTTTTTTTTAATATGTTGATTTGCAACAGTTGAGTTGGGAAGAGATATTTTTTGGTATAGAGCTACCAGATAAAGGAAAAGCTCAGTTAGTTAACCATGTTATGATTTTGGTGAAGAAATTGCTTTTTTTAGGAAGGAAAAATAAGACACCCCCAACGGAATATTTCATTAAAAGGTCTATAGAGCAGGATAAGTTAGAAGAAGAAAAATTGGCAGTTATACGTAAGACGTTGTCAATACATTTACAAAAGTGGGAAAACTGGAAAAAGAATTGAGAATTTGTTTTGCGTTTATTTAATAGAGTATGGTCTGCTGCACATCCACCAGGAAATGCCTTTTCCACGCACTCGTATTAAGTGTTATAATGTAAGTCAGGACACACAGGTTTCAGTTGTTTTTGAGGTTTTGTTGTGATGGGGGTTTTGGAAGGGGAGGGGGGATGGGGTGGGGTAGTAAGAGGGAGAATGGACGGGGATATTGAGTGGGGGGGGGGGGTTGCGAGGGGGGTTGTTTTGTTTTGTTTTTTTAACAAAAAACTTCAATCAATGGATATTGATATTTTAGGTTGGATTGAATGAAAGCTGAAAAGAAATTATTTTTTTGGGTAAGTGATTCAGTTAATAGAATTTATTATGTAATGAAAGAATAAAATTGTTAAGAGATTGAGGAATTAGTAATGTAAAACTAGAAAAGAAGAGATGTTTATATATGGATTGTGTATATGGATTGTGAAAAAAATGTACCAGAGTGTATCAAAACATGTTAAACCGATGTAAAGTTTTGGTATCAGTTTTGCATTCATTGATGTAAAGGACTATAAAATTGGTCCGGAGATTTTTGTATCAATTTATTTGTATATTATGTTTCCATTGATGAAGAATAAAATATTCTTTAAAACAAAAAAAAAAATGAATCGTTAAAGTTTTCGTGCCGTCATTGCTAGAGAAGAAAACTACTGTACAGTTCACGACATCATGCATTGTGGACAACAATCCTCTAGTAAGGCAACTGCTTGAATTCATCAAGTCATCAAAATTTCTAAACTTATCCTCAAAGTCATAATTCATAAGATCTATAAAACCTCCCATGATAATTTTTATTGAAGCTTCTACTATAGCATTTACTTCTAAAATATCAAAATTATTATCTAATTATACCTTGAAAAACTTCCCAATCAACATAATTACTTCCATTTACTGGAATCTTGTTTCTTCTTGCAAATTATTCTCCATTTAACCAGTTGAGAGTACTATATGATAAATACCGCTACATAGCAAAAACATATCATATTGATCGAACTATGAGATCAAGGTTAGTCTTCCTTCTTTAACGGTTGACAATGATGTGGTTATTGCTCCATCTAAATCATGTAGAAATCTTGGAGTATTATTTGATTCTACAATGTTCATGTCTGTTCAGATCTCTGCTGTCTGTAAATCAGTGAGATATCTGTTACGCAATTTGGGCATTATTCGCAAGTATTTAACTCGTTCAGCCACAGAAAAATAGTTCATGCTCTTATATCATCCCGACTTGACTTTGGTAACGCACTCCTATTTCAGCTACCACAATCTCAACTTTCATGGTTACAAAAATTGCAAAATTCAGCAGCCCGCATTGTTACCTTTACCAGGAGAAATACTCACATTACCCCTGTTTTGTCCTCATTGCATTGGTTACCTGTTGAATCTCGCATTGTATTCAAACTATTACTATTTGTTTTTCATTGCGTACACGGATCTGCCCCAGAGTACAATGTTAATTTACTTACATTTTATAATCCTTCCAGATGTTTAAGGTCAGCCGATTGTAGATTGCTTGTTGTTCCAAAAACGAAGAAATCATGGGGGGATCGGTCATTTGCACATGCTGGACCTTACCTGTGGAATCAGTTGCCTCAAGCTATCCGTCACATTTCGAATGTTGACTCTTTTTTTAAAGTTGCCCTCAAGACTCATTTGTTCATGACCATTTTCCAGTAGAATTGTATATTATGATGTGTATTTTTTTCATTATCATTACTGTGTCATTCATTTTCATGTGCATGTTTGTGTAAGGATTTTTGTATTTCATAACTTACTCTTCTACTGCGCCTTGAGCACGTTAACTGTGTGGAACTTGCGCATTATAAGTACCCTGTATTATTATTATTTAACTAACCTGCATGTTTAAACAAGCAAGGCACACACACAAGAAGAACATACACGGAACAACCAATACACACAGGCAGACACCAGCAGCAACACAACTGTCAGTACAAACACTCGCAATCATGGCTAAGAGATCGCCATATGGCAGAAATAGAAAGTATGAAATATGTACATGTAATAGTAATACGACGATTCTGTGAAGATAACGGAATGAACAGTCATAACAACGTGCACACTCGTCAACTATAACAGTGCACAAAAGATATTGGACAATGGATACCCAGGCCCCGGGTTGTTAGATTTGTATTTACACACGGCTCGCCGGTATGAGATCAAGGAGGAACCAAGAAGGTACTAACCTATAGGTAAACGTGCGAGGCCCTGTTCGAACTTGGTTTGGAAATCGAGGAGAAAACAAAGGAGGTAATCTAGAAAATCCACTCCTCTGTTTGATTTCTTTCCATTTCTATTTTTTTTTTTTTTTGCCCTTCTTGGCTATAGTGCACTTGTCACTTGACTGACGCGACGGCAGGAGTGGGGAGCGTATGACGCAATCTCTTTGGGAGAGACGGTGTGTTTCCTGGGCAAACACAATTATCGCAGCATTTTGTTGACTGGACACGGGAAGGTCATGGGGCCTTCTTATTTCACATTCTCGAGGTCAATATCGTACCTGATACCATTGTATTGCAAAAGTGATGCCCCAGTGCCAGAGATGCTATAATACCCGTATAATACGCTGGTGAGGGCATGATGTATGATCGAGCTGGGAGATAGCCTTCGTCAAAGACCCTCTCACTCTACGGACAGTTATTGATAGACAGCGATGCAAATCTGGAACCAAGGACAAGAATGAAAATCTTTTGGACATAGAAGGCTCAAAAGAGAAGTGACGAGTAATGCTTTGTCTCTACTCTCTCGCTTGCCGAGCAGTCATGCGGGTCTCATAGCTGACTATTCATCCATGAGTGAATGGGAGGTCAGTTAGTATAATCAAGGAGGTATGAGAGCATACCTCCTTGGTATAATTAATCCTTTTGCGAACATTAACGGTCGCAGCCACAGATCTAACGGTAGTCGGGTGCAGTGTTCACGCTTGGCTTCTGTGTGTTCCGTCGCCTGTGTCTCTTATCGAATCGATCGTCAAGTGAACACGGAGTGCATTAGTCTTGTGACCGCCAGCCAGCTTATTCTTAGATCAGGGAGGTTCATTCCCTGGTTTGTTCATGTAGGCATCACAGTCACTTTTCAGTCTGTTCTAGCTTAAAGCACAACATATTTTGGATCACATCTGTCCATAAACTGATCTACACAATCTTTACTATAGTTTTCGTATTTCTTCAGGTAAATCAAGAAGAAGAGATCATGTAATTTTCATCAAAATGTTGAATTTTTTGTAACTTCACAACGATGAACATTGAGCGCGAGTTGGTTGTAGATGCTGAATAGTAATCAGTGGAAAAATGTGTACATTTCCTTACAACGCCGTTGCAAAGTGTGAGGCATTCTTTATACCTGATGATCTAATGCTGAATAATAATTGATTATCCACCGATTCACGTCTTCGTATACTCTCTAAAAAATTGAACGAACATGTTGACTCTTGAAGGAGTGAATTCAGGTTCACTCAACACTTCCATGAAAAAAAAAAACAATGAAAAAAGTAACAGAAAATTCAATTTCAATTTTTCAATTCAATTCACTTTATTGATAATCATAAAAATAGAAATATATACAGTGTAAAGTGTGTCGGGGAGTTCACAAAGAAAGCCAAAGGCTTGAGACAACTGATCACCTTTGTAGAGTTGGATACATAAGAATATACAAATGCAGAAAAGAGTGAGTTTAGGGTGAAATTGGAGTGAGTTTTGAGTGAAAATGTTCATTTACACTATTTTTCGAGTGATCTCAGGGATCACTAAGATTTTGGAGTGATCCCTGAGATCACTCCAAAATTAGTGAAAATAAACATTTTCACTCAAAATTCACTCCAATTTCACTCTAAACTCACTTTTCTATTATTCACTCCTTCAAGGGTGAACATTTTCACTCGATTTTTTTAGAGTGATAGAAACATTAAAGAATGAAAGATTTCATAACTGTATATAAGTCTCGTCTTGTTTTATATGAAACTGCCACTAATCCATTTTACGGCTTTCTTTGAAGTTGACTTAAGATGGCGGAGTCGAATTTTCCTTGTAATACAGACGTTTATGAGCAGACATTAGGCCCGTTCACACACAAGGGAAAAAGTGCGATTTAAAAATCGATTTTCTTATCGCGATCAAAATTTCGAAATTTTTTCCAGTGTGGACAGAAAAATCTCACTAATTACCGCGATCCTAATCGCGATCCAACTCGCACTATTAGTGCGATTTTTCAGAATAATCGCGATTATTTTGTCAAGCGTCGTGTGTGTGAGCGCGATCGAGATTCGGAAATCGGTATTTTTAATCCCATCGTTCGTAGCGCGTGCGAAACTCTATTGGGACTGCGGGGTCAGTCTTCGGTCATGCAAGATTCGCGCATGCGCAGTTTGGCCACTGATCGTTCTTTCCTTGCTGCGAAGTGTGATTTTTCCCTGTGTATGAACGGTCGAAAAAAAAATCGAAATTTGGATCGCGATTGAAATTTCGATTTTCGTTGTTTGTGAACGGGCCTATTGTGTGTAAATAAATCAGTAGAGAACCTGGATGGTGCAGTTTGTCCTTGGAGTGAAGTGCTGTGAAATATCAGGTTGGTTTTGTTGGAAAATGCAGTTGAAATCATACTGCAGTTTCAACTCTGTTCTGGACTTCGTATCACAAATTTGAAGCCATTCATTATCTGGTACTGCACTCTGCATAGTGATGAAGTTTTTTTTTTTGTGTGTGTGTGTGTGTGTGAGATATGGAATTTGCCAAGTTATTTCGGTAATTCCGAAGGTCCGAATCCTACAAAGATTTGATCCGAGGTTCGATATCTGTATACGTTCGCATTCCGTTAATCCAAAGATTCGATTATCTGCAGAAATGACAAGATTCTATCAAAGGAAGAAAAAACTCGAATCCATTTGAAAACAATTCTATCGCTGAAAGGGCTTTCCGTCCACATGGGCTTGAAGGAACGGACAAAACAATGAACGAATCTTATTTCATTGTGACAGAAACAAACACTAGGTATAACGAAACATTGTGATTATTACATTATTAATAATCAAAAATATTGGGATATATACTGAAGCCCATTTCATCCGATTTACGAGTCCCGACTTTGCGAAATTTGTGTCTTTGGAATAACGAACTTCCGGAATGAAAACAAGCATCACCCTGATTTTGATATATATTATCCCCTCACAAAATCGTTGGAGCTTTATGTCGATGTCATGGTATTATTTGCAAGAACGATAAATCAAGATCGGTTTAGGGTTTTCCATCAATAACGGATGGAACACATTGAAGCATAACACGTATTGCGTGCTCCCTCGACTTTTTTTTTTTAAATTCTGTCTTCTCTGACTAAACCTTTCCGTCGTGACAGTTTCATGTCATAATCCTCAGCCACTTTAGTCAATTTTTCTGTTCTAATTTTTTTTTTTAAATTGTAATAACGGGGGGTTGAATTAATTGATAAGTCGATCAGTATAGTGTTTCAGATAAATCAGAACTTCTGCACGCATTTTAAGGGCTAGGCGTTTAGGAAGACTTTTTGAAAATCGGCCCAAACACTGATCTTATAGGGAGGTGGAAAGGAGGTATTTTTCTACCACTCTGTCAGTTGCTGAAAATTATGATGTATATACCCAAGATTCTTATTACGGTTGAAATAGCGAGAATTGTATTTCGTTTCATCAGTCGGATGGAATGATATTTACGTAACAAACAAGGCCTACTTGATTATTTTGAATGATTACGAATTAAACACACGAATGAGAGCTATGGATATACAATAGACCTATACTCATGGATGTTTATCGTTCGTTAATTCTTGTACATGTACCTGTTTCTGTCAATAGCGTCACAACAATATTGTGTTTTAAACATGCTTTCCTGCTTTTGATCTCATCTTGTCCGCCGACAGCCAGCCTGGATTAAAACAAGACGGTGCTTGGAGAAATCTTAAAACTACACTGTAAAAACATCGGTGTTAGATTTAACACCACGGGTGTTAAATCTAACACCGATCAAACTTCAATAAAGGACCACACCCACAGGTGTTGAAAATGCACTGTGATGGTGTTGAAAAGTGTTCACCTCACACTTCATGGTGTTAATTTGACACTGTACCTGGTGTTATTTTGACACTGTACTGGTTTTAATTCAAAAATGACACCAAATGGTGTTGATTTGATATTTGTTGGTGTTAATATCAATGGTTTAACACCCGTCCAGCTTCAATAAGAGACCACACCAGCTGGTGTTACTTTGGTGTTAATTTATTTTCACATTTTTTCAAAAATCTAGTATTTTAATGTAAAATTCTTGATCGTCTTGTTTAAATTAAAAATCAACAAGAAGTGCAGTTACTAAGAAACTCTTCAAAAAACAGTTTACAATTTGGAAATGACACCCGGAGGTGTTAATTTAACACCATAAATGAGCACCGAAAATTTAACACCAGCTCGGTGTTCACTATTTAACACCGGACTTTTTGCAGTGTACATGCGCAGAAGATAATACTCTTGAATCCAGAAGAATGTAGTTGTTATGCATAATGGGAAGTCGTTGCTCAAGCAATTTCGTTAGCGAAATGCACGTTCTTTACAAGAGAAAGCAAATATTTTGGCAGGTTGATTGTGATTTGAAATGTATTTTTCATACATTTTTCGCACAATCCAAAATAATCAGAGATTATAGTTCAATCATTGATGCCTTTAGAATTGTAATCTCTGATTATTTTGGATTGTGCGAAAATGGATGAAAAAAATACATTACATCAAATCACAATCAACCTGCCAAAATATTTGCTTTCTCTTGTAAAGTACGTGCATTTCGCTAATGAAATTGCTTGAGCAACGATTTCCAATATGCATAGCAACTACACATACATTCTTCTTGATTCAAGAGTATATCTTCTGCGCATGTAGTTTTTAGATTTCTCAAAGCACCGTCTTGTTTTTATCCAGGCTGGCTGTCCGCGGATTTGATGAGAACAGAAGAAGCGCAACCAGAACAATTTGATTAATAAAGAATCAAGGTTCGCTTGTTTGTTTCGAGAGAGAATTTTTGTATTTTTTTACATTGCATAATGAGTAATAGGTGGCCTTCTGCGTTTGACAAGTGAAGATGTTGCATCAGCCACGCTCGTTATTTTGCGATCCTTCCAGCCATTGATGCAGGAACTTTGCGCTCTCCGCTGACCTCCCATTAGCTAGCGATGTTGGGTCCGCCATGGACCGTTCGTGGTCATTTAGGGCTCACACCCGTAAATACAAGGGAATGCCCCAGGCCCCTTCACAAATTCGTACCAAAGATACCAAAATAAATGAAGAAACAAATTGATTAAAAATCAATGATGTAGTTTGGCAAAAAACTGAATAGCTGTAGATATTGAGTATGAATTCCTCTACAAGTTGCATTTTGGTTGGAAGATGAAAGCTTTTCTGGTGGAATTTGAGGGGACTATATTTCATTGGGTACGTGTACGGAAAATGGGTGCTTTTTTGAGTGATAAGAACTCGTAGTCTGGCTTTGCGGACCCCTGGACAGAATTTGAACTGAATTATCCACCCTGAGAATTTGATGGATGAAAGGGTATATCTAACTTATCCAGGTTAGTGAAGCTGAAACACCTCATTTCTCCCAGCTGTTTTACAGAATTTTTTGAAATTTGATTTTTAACACACATCCCTATGGGGAAATATTTATGGGTGTGAGCCCTTTACTATCGCCATAAGATAAGTCAGCGATGTTAGTCTAAAAAGTAGACACTGTTGCCATACTGACCAGTTGAATTCCTGCAGCTGAATGCTTAATAAACCATGAAACTATAGTGTTGGAAATCCATAGTTAAACGTTCGAGATTATGATACGTGTTTTTTATTTAAAAAAAACAGATACACGCTTGTTACATGATTCTGCTGATTCTGAGGGTGAATCAGTACAATGTGTCGGACAAAATACGAGTGAGTAGGCCTATATACGAACAGGAATCAAAACTGTGTTGACGATTTTGAGCTGAACTATCACTATCTTTATTTTCTTTTTTGTTCTAGTCCCTTGACCATCGCAGCGATTGATACTGTGTGATTATTGTTGGAAGAGCAGCGACAATAATCGCTCCTAGGATTTATAGGGTTAGGGTTGTGATAGGGTTTTAGGTTTAGTTTAAGGTAAGGAATATGATCGGGCCTATAGGGTTAAGGTTATATATTCGTGGGTAGAATTTATATTTGGCTTAGCGTGCAGATATTCCATGGGAGCAATTGTCGTAGGAGCAATTGTCATGAAACCCAATGAGGGCTATAGGCTCTACCTTCTTGGTTAAATCACTGCATACATACACACTCACATAATCCTTATGTCTGTATATACTATAGAACTTGCATGATTGACGCTTTCATCAGAAGAAAAGTGTCCAATGTTTGCAAGTAGCATCATGATAATCGATATACGGGTATACCTGCTTTTGACTTATCGATTGGATTATATTCTTTGACCGACTTTCTTATATTGATTTAGGTGCCTACTTACATTCAAGCGTCTATGACTCAAAAAGTAGTCACTGAGAAATTTGTTTCTCAAAGACCGACGTGTATACATCAAGAATGAGTCTCCTGAACTGAAAGTTGTTTCGTTTTGTGTAAACTATGAATGGCGGGGTTTATCTTACTTTATCAAATGGGCTTTAGAATCTCTGCGATCTGATCGGTCAATTTTCATGCATTGTTTTTTACTTATCCACACTGAGCCATGCGTCCGGTAAAATCCGAACGCATGGCTCAAGTCTTGTACAGTGTTGTAGGTGTACCGGACGCATGATGGGGAAAATGGTTGTATTTCATGAATTTATGGGCCCATTTTATAGCACAAATGATGCACAGGCCTCTTTCGTGGATCAGTGAGAATAGGATGCTCTCGTTTAACTTTGGAACAGTCTAAAACCCACTCGCTGTACTCGTTGGTCGGTAATCTTCGTATCAATGCTAACGGCGATCGGCAGTATCATCAACAGCGCCATCTACACTACCGGGACTATGCCCCTTTAAACAGTTCCAAAGTTAAACTCGCGCATCGAATTCTCACCGATCCACTCTGTCCTGTACGTGCATCAGTTTTTATGATAAACGAGCTCATAATACAGTAATTAGTCATAATGGTGCTCATAAGACGCATTGTGAATGCGTCGTTGCACCCCTTTTCAGGGCACTCGTTTGTAATTGTAGTGTGTAATTCACCCACTCGTACAATGTTTCTGTCAAACATGCGACTCGACAATTGGATTGGGGGAATAAAATCTCTTTTCTTGTTCAGTAGAGCCTATATAGCTTGAAATGCAAGTCCAAAAGGTCAGGATATAGAAACGAGCCACAACCTATGACAACTATATATAGCCACTGTAGATTATGTTAAAATCAGGGTAATTAGCCTCCGAGGGCAATTAAAGGGGCATAGTCCCGGTAGTGTAGATGGCGCTGTTGATGATACTGCCGATCGCCGTTAGCATTGATACGAAGATTACCGAAGTAGAGCTGTCATCAAGAGTAAAGTGCGTAGGTGTTGCTAAGTAACGTTGCCTTTGTTGTCTTCTCTGCGCATCGCGCAGTCTGTAGTAATGCCAGGGTGCGTGCATATGTGCTTGTTATTATGACATCACAAAAGAAGTTTGCTAAAGCTGTCATCCCCCTCAGCCGAATCATGAGCCGAACTGTGATCGGACCACTGACTACAGTGAATCGGACTTCTTCGGACTCGGGAAAGTGGGCCAAAGCGTAAGCGCCAAAGAGAAGTCAATAGCGTAGGTCTCTATAGGAAACTTGCGCTGTGCGCCCGCGTACGCATTTGACTAAAACACGGGGACCATGCACCTTTAACCCCCCCCCCCCCCCCCCCCCCCCGGCTAAAAAGGTCAGGGTAAAGATTAGGTTTAGGGTAAGGTTAGAGTTTGGGTTAGGTTTAGGTTCAGGATTTAGGATTAGGATTAGGGCCAGGAAAAGGGTACGTCTGGGGTAATTGTCTCGGGGGGGGGGGGGTAATTCTTGCCCTATATAGATCCGATAAAAGCACTCAAGATGTGACAGGTACGAGTGTTTGGATATTGGTAAGATGACTTTTGAGATGGTGAAAGGGCATAATAAATTATTATACGATAACCTATTGTTACAAGATGTATTTTCCAGCTTCCAAATGTAAAATATGTATTCACTCACGAGAGTGTGTTTCGTGTTTGTGTGCGTTGCTGGAAGATGCCTGGAGATGCACAAGTATAAGATTTCGGAAAAATAGCCCCCCCCCCCCAAAAAAAAAAAAAAAAAAAAAAAAAGATAGAGAGAGAGAACATCAACAACAGCAGCAGCAAAAACCCACGTGAGTGAGGCTGTTGTTGCAAAGACGCACGCATCCATGAATGTTTGAATAGAAACCGATTCGTTTGTTGAGTATAGTTATGTGAAAGAAGTCAACACAACATCAGTCTCAGTTCGTGGTTTGATTTGGCCGTTTTTCCTAACTGGTTTCACCTTCTACATCCTTTGATGACAACGTCTGTTCACTTGTTATTTAGATACGGAACCCTGCGTGTACATAGCGTACTACATCGTGTAACAGGTACGTGGTAGTCGACAGATCAATTGCTGAGTGAGTGTCGAACTAGGTCACGATTTACATAACATTGATATGATATGATCAGGTCAAACATGCACATACTGTACTTAAACTACGTACACCACGGCCAAGGCGAATCGTACGCGTAAACAACTACACATTGTATCACTATCCTGTTCCACTCTGCCGTTCTCCTCACGATTTGACAATTTTCTCAGATCGGGGCGAAGGATTGAGTAAATGAGCCGATCTTGACACAGTACGATTTTAGAACGCTCTATAAGAACGCTATATTTACGACTAACACGAGCTTTACTACGCTCTTACATGACTGCAGAATGAGACATTAAAATCTCTGCCGCTGTAGTTGCGTTTTATAACGATGTATCTACGCTGTCAGTGCTATGTTGCCGATGTTATCCAATCTATTATGCACGCTGTACTTGCGAACTGAACGATCTAGATTCTATACGATCTCATCATGCTGTTCGCCCGTCCAGAGAGCTGAAAATGTGCCCCGATGTACCCCGATTCGACTGCCGATTCTCAGTCAACTTACATGAAGAATCAAAGAGATATATACCGTGGACCTCGGAGAGGCTCCTGAACTCACGGTTCTTCTGTGCACAGCAATTCATTATCAATCAAAGACTTGCTGATCTTTCCAAGGCTTTTTCTTGATGTCCTTGCTTTTATAGTCCGTCTTCTTCCTGGCATAGATGATTTCATATTCTTCAAAAAGTCTTGTTCTTCCTCCTCTGTTAACATCACGTGCAGTCTCTCTTTCTTCGCCTTGTGTCTGTGGGTAGCTGCTTTCTTCTCTTCTTTGTCTTCGTCTCCTCTTGGAATATTTGCTCTCCTTCTTCATAACTGCCTCGACAGGTGCAGTGACAACGCCCTCATCCGCCTCAACAGTTTTGCCTCTCGGTCTCGTTTCTGGCAGACATTTTGACTGCGAATTTTCCAGCGTATCGGCTGCGTCCCTTTTACTTTAGAGCGGCGAGAGCGGAAGACGTGCGTAATTGAGTCTGGAAAAGCGTAGGAACAGCGTAGCGAAAGCGGAAACAGCGTAACTAAAGCGGGAATGAAAAGTACTGAGAGCGTCGTAGGAACAGGCCTTGATTCCATACGACAGTAGAGAACGTAGTTAGAGCGGCGTTGAAGGTGGAAGGTCGTGCTTTCATCAGGGAAGAGCGGAGCAGCAGCGGGACCACGTCGGTGTCTACCCCGTAGTTTAATTCCCGTTCTTGTGCCGATGTTAATACTATAGTTACTACGCTCAGAAAGGTCTCGTTACGCTCATCCCGCAGTGTAGCATACACTTTCACTACGCTCTACCCGCTTGCCTTACGATTCAAAATTGGTCAATTACTTGGTCGGGGATAACGGGAAGAAATTTTGAACGGGTTAAAACTTTCTTCCCGATCTGAAAAAAAAAATGCCCACTCCAACACCGTCCTCCAAACGTCGCTGTTACCAAGGAGGTTCGAGAAATGGAGTCACAACAGTCTATTTGCTTTAATCCCATGCTCGAAGCCGTCACTCAAAAATATTTGAAGTATGTGTCAAACTGGATCTGCCGCTCAGATGCGAAGACAATTGACTCGTGTCTCATTGCATAATCACCACCCACTTTCCAAGGAAGATATGTCTTTGTGATGGTAATTACTTTTCGCTATATCATCCCTACTTACAAACGATGGGCGGTAGACAATGGTAAAGGCACGGGGTGCGCGAATAGAAATTGCTCAAATATTGCTGAAATAGATATCAAAATTACTCGACTGTACGGGTCTGTACGCTAATCTGACATATTAATTTATAAAGAACTATACTTGAAGATGATACCATATTAGTTTCATTTGGCGGAAATAAGGAGAAAAGTGATAAAACCGGCTTTCCATGAGGTTAAAATTTCAGACACTTCCACAAAATACAGCTCAGATTTACACTTTTGCACATATTTTCGAACGGAATTGACTTTTGTTTCATATGCTTTATCATTAGGTGAAATTTCAATGCATTTGATATATAAACGAGCAGCATATACCCGATATTATGTTAGCGTTAAAAATGAATCTTCAGATTGCTCAGAAAAATGGCGGCTTCAAGCATCGAACATCAAAGGCACAAATGCACCTGTGGAAATCTTTTGTCCATCCATAGAAAACTGACAGCTGATTGAATAATTATAGTCAGTTATAGCTCCATCTCTCGAACCTCCTTGCTGTTACGATGCTTCCGATCCCTGTACGCTTTTGCCCGCTCTCTCCCGATCTGCTAGATCGGGAAAGATTGGAGTCCAGATCATGATAGTGGAACGGGGGCTTTAACCTGTATAAAAGAGAGTGCGCAATACGGACATGCGATATACTTTGATTGACAGTAAGGGAGCTTTATTTACATCGTCGATCTTCGTAATGAAGACAGCGGTAACGCTAACGTCGCCCTCTTTAATCCTGTTCAGCGGTAGCGCTAACGTCGCCCTCTTTAATCCTGTTTTTATTTTCCATTTGTAGACTGAACAAAAAACTCAGCTTTATAGTGCTTTAAAATAGTTTTGAAATGTGAGTTAGGAATAGAAACAACCAATGTAAAAATTTGGATCAGTATAGTCAATGTTAAATATTGTTAAATATGCAAAATATGAACAATAGTTGTAATAAACATAAAATCACTGCTCCCAGTGGCAAAAGCTAGCCTAACGTGATCGCTTTCAAACAACTAAAGTGGTGGACGGAAGAGGAAGGCAAAGCCTTTCACCCCCTCCCCCCCCCCCCCCAATACTCAGGTGGTCATCTGCACAGCATGCAAGTTCCCTGTTATTCGGTATGATAAATGGGGGTAGGGGCTCAGTTCGGGAGTGAAATAGGCGGTCTTTTAGAATTTTCCCCGGAATATTTTAATTAGGACTGGTTTTCAAGTCTTTCTTCAACAACCGTGAAATAGGGTCCCGAATAGGGTTAGTTCGGAATTTCTGAAATATTCCGGAATACAAAGTGTAGGTGTATAGTGCGGCTTCCTGGTGTTTGATCCGATTCTCCCAAAATGTGCTTACTGTGAGCATGCCAGGCTAGCCTTCTTTTCTCAGGGAGGTACATCTTCTCTGGTATATTCAGCATGAGAAAGTCTTTAAAGATATCCCTATCCATAGGCCTAAGTGCTAAAATTGTGGACTCTCTTCACCTCGAAACTCTTCCTTTTAGAAAAGACGTATGCACTCACACATTTTTTTTAAAACTAAAAGGCAGAATGGTAAAGAGAGAAAGAGACGGGAAGACACAGGACCGGAATGTGAGGGTACATGTCGCTGTCATGGCACCTATACAGTAAGCGGTATAAGAGAAAGAAGGATGAAAAAGGTGTTTTGCCAGGTAATATCACGCCTGCATGATGAAGGTAATGGAAGGTTCGTTCAAAAAAAAAATAAAATGAGAGAAGCCACTTCTACCTTGGTGGAAAATGCACAAAACATGAGCAAGTGGAGATATTTTCGCCTGAGACATAACTCGAAAGCCTGTTTTGCCCCACAACGAGAAGCCGTATAGGTGAACCGTATATATAAGTGCATGAGTTTAATATGTAACAGGGAGCACTGAATATGAGTGTTTCGTGTTGTATTGATATACAAGGCAAACGTTGTTGTTGTTTTTGTACATATTTCTGCAATAGTTAACTCCCGCAATTTACTTGACGTGGAGAAAGCAGGACAATTTTTCATTGCGACAATAATATGACGATTTTAAGCAATGATATCGAAAACAGTAATGTGTATGTTTAACAATATAGCTCGCCACCGTCACAGGCCTCAATATGGGAGAGTGACATTTATGGCTGCATAAGTGCAGTGGGAACACCAAGGTCACCATACCAATATTGCATGCATGTATTCCTATCTGCACTTTTCTATATCTCGTCCACAGGTGAGGCCGACTGGTTTAATTGCAGCGATAATGGGTCATTTGAGGCGCCACTGGGGCTGGGTGATCACTCTCATGACCTTCCTCCACCTTTTCGCTAACTACGGCTTCCTCTACTCGTACGGTCAACTCTTGGTCATCTTCCAGCACGAGTTCGGTCGTGGCGCCACAATAACAGGTTTCTATCATGAGGCTTTCTTTAAGTAAACATGATGAAATACATCTCTTTATATAATGAAGCCAAATCCACATCGGACGCTTTATTTTTTTTTAACATGTCGAGAATGACGATGAATGGGTTCGTGATTGGTTTTTATTTACACCGGTATATGCGGTATATACGGGGTCATTAAATTTTGGCTAGACCGACACCCACGAGTCATACAACCCATGATTTCGACACGAGGTAAAAACAGCCCGTTCGACAGATTCGACAGAGTATACAACACGGGACTTATTGTGTCGGTCTCATGGGCCTCGTTAGCTTAGTCTGTAACTAATGGGCGGTATGACTCGTATCGTAAGCTGTATAACTCGTGGCTGTATGACTTGTGAGCTGTATGACGTCGTGGGCTGTATGACTCGTGGGTGTCGGTCTCTTGACGTGCACCCGTATTTAAAACGTGAGTCCTGTACTACGGGCCAACTTGTATTCCTCTTTGAATGATGAAGTCACAGAGATTAGTCACCTCTGCTAAAGACAGTGTGCATGATTCGCCCGGGGAGCTCCCACTTGCCAGGGAACCAAACTGATTTGCAACCTCATTTCTGTAAAGAGGAGCGGTATTACCGCCGACTACTTCAAATCAGCTAAACTCGGTCCCCTTGTTAAACCTCTCGAGCATGCACCATTTCACCCATTGTGGAAAATGTCAGCCTTAAAACTCTTCGGCCTGTGTCTAGACTGTTGAAGCCTACAGGGACAATTCGAACTTTGGAACGTTGCGTGTTTATGCTATAGCTGATAATGAATTAAAATCATTTCAAAGTGATTAACTCGTAGAGATCGAATATTCCATTCATATGCAAATCGCTTCAACTATCTCGTAATCAATAGGTAAAAAAATATAACTTCTTTTACAAAATCAAGGATATAATGAGGTAGGTATATCGATCGATTTTTAAAGGCCATGTCGTCGTAATGCGCTCTTCTCCCATGATTGAATTATGAATTAAAAGAAAGTTTTTAAAAGATGTTCTTATACTGTAGTACCGGAAGAGAAGACAGTTTTTTTTTTTTGTAAAGTGATACATGTTTTTTTTTTCCAAATGGAAATCGCCGCATAACCGTAAAGATTAGATTTGTTTTTATTGCCTGCAAACTAAAGAGGACAATGATCATTGTTTAGACCCAAGGTTTTTTTTACTCCTGTCCAAGGAAATATATATATATATATATATATATATATATATATATATATATGTTGCATTCTGTAGAAGATTGAATACATTGTACAAACTGATATCAGGTACACGAGGTTCTTTTCCATTTTTAGATTCTTAATGATGACTCCATTTGTTTTCACCCCCATTTAACTTGAATTATCATATGTTCTAAAGAGTCAAATACTATCTTTTCTCACACAAAATGATAGTAGTACGTGGAAATAGCGATGATGATCATCAATAATATTGTTCTCAATTAGTCAACAACAGCAATGATATTGCAAGCAGATAGGCCTATATACAGTTCAGCGAAATGTGAGTGTACAAGCATGATAATGACATAGTAAGAGTGATGCTCCAAAACATTATTACGCTGCCCTTGCACAGACTGCATAGTGATAGGATTGTTTTATACTCGTGTCAAGAAAAGCAGTTTTTCTCTAATACATAATAAATTTGTGATGAATGTATCGGCTTATGCATATTCATTATCACCTGCATGCATATTGAGAATAATTTAGGGGAAACCTCAAAATGCATCAGATCTAGAAAAAAACAAAACAAATAGAATTTAATCTCTCTCTCTCTCACTCTCTCTCTCATCTCATCTTTTTCTCATGATTTTGTCATCTTCTTTCTCCCTTTTTGTCGAATCTTTTTCTCTCTCATCTTTTGCTCTTGTTCTCGCTCATTCTAATACCTCTCTGTCTCACATCTCCCTTTCTTTCTCAATACTTCTAGTATGTATGCGCCTTGACCACTCTGCAGAGTGGATTTGGGGCGTATAACTTATCATTATTATCATTATTATTATTTTGTTATCATTTTAATTATTATTATTATAGTTATTATTTTTATTGTATTATAATTATTATAATTATTATTATTATTATTATTATTATTAATGTATTAATTTATTATTATAACTATCTCTCTCGCTATCTATCCGATGGCAGGATGGCTGGGCACAATTCCGTTCGGACTCACCTACCTCGCCAGCCCGCTTTCCAACGCCCTCATCGCTAGGTTCCAACACCGTGTGATAGCCATTTTGGGTACCGTGGCCTGCTTTGCTGGCCTACTCCTGACGTCTTTCATGCCCGGTATCTTCCCGATGTTCTTCACCTTCAGCCTGCTCTACGGATTTGGTCTCAACTTCGTAACCGTCTCCGGGCTCAACATCATTCTTCGCTACTTTCCGCAGAAGAACTCGGCCCGCTCCGTTACCATGGCTCTGGTCGGATGCAGTACAGGTAGGAGTCATCTTCTTGAAACAGATCTCTTAACATTTGAATTATTTTGAACGTTTAAATACACATCATGACCCAAAATCAATACAGCAGTGTAATCAAGGAAAACACTGTGAACTGAAATGTAATAAATGTGCCCTCTATGACAAATACAAAATCAAAATTGTTAGAAATAGAGGGGACTGCTAAAAAAAACCAAACACAAGCAAACAAACAGGGCTTGTAGTTTGCGTTCTTCTCATAAACAATCTCTATATTAAGGTGTGAATTTCTTCACATTTTTTTTTTTGTGGTACAAATCTTTCTTTCATCTTTCTTTCAATATCTATATTGCTGAACTAGCAAAACTAAGCATATTGCCCAAAAAGACCCCCCCCAAAAAAAAAAAAAAAAAATACACACACCCACACACAAACAAGAGGCAGCTTAAAAATCGAGTGATGTGTCATTTATGTTCTGTAGCCACCAGTAGCATTTATCAGCAAAGAATACTCTTATTAATGTGGTTGAAATTGTTGTACAGTGGAAACTTGATGTTAAGAGATCTGATATAACAAAATACCTGACCTCATAAAACAAACTAATTTTCCGGTCACAATGAATTTATTTCCTTTGTTTTGAATTGCTTATTGACTACTGATATAACGAAATATCTCATAAAAAAGAAAAAAATTTTCTTGTTTCCAAGGATCTCTTATACCGGCTTTCCACTGTATAACGTATGTTTTCAGTCAGTATTTTCAGTATCACAGATATTATGGTCAGTTTCCATGTATAGTGCTCCTAATTTCGCCGTTCATCTGTGGGTAATAAGAATTCGACGATTCGTAGCGCGATGTGTTCCAGTGGCGGATCCAGAGGGGGCGCAACCGGTGCACGCGCCCCTTTATTTTTCGTTAAAAAAAAACCAAAAGAAATAACAGGAAAAAAATGAAATGAAACCCGGAAGTGGCACCAGAAATATTAGTTGCGCCCTCCCCCACCCCCTTTACAGAATTCTTGGATCCGCCCCAGTGTTCGTAGCTCGATGAACTCTGAGACAATTTGCGTGCTCAAGTCATGAAAGTGTCGAAGTTGATTCCGATAATGTGATGAGAGAAATCCGTTTCTCCGCTCTTTTCCTGGCCTTTTTAGTCCAGCCGATATAGAAAAATATCATGCACTTGATGGTAAAAGCACCATACTTGGTACACATGTACATGATGCCAATACAAGTCATTTCTGATATGGAAGCCACTCTGATTCTCCCTTTGGCGGCCGTGGTGGCCATTTTGCAAAATGGCCGCCATGTGATACAGCAATGCTGTGTATTTTGGAAACTATAAGTCCGATTGTCGTGCTTCTTGTACCAAAATATAGGTTTTGAGGGTCAAGGATTCCTATAGAATAATTTTTGAGAGGATAAACCATGGTAACCTACATATTGGCGGCCATTTTGAAAAAAACATGGCCACCATGCTAGATATAACATATCCTTAAAACGTATAGACAAAGGGTCATGACTCTGGTACCAGCTTATATGTTTTGGGGGTCAAGGATTCCGATAAATTCAACTGTAAGTGAATATGAATCGTTTCATCCTACGTTTTGGCGGCCATTTTAATAGATATGGCTGCCATACAACAGATAATGAATATGGTATATCTTCGAACTCAAAAGATATATAGTCACGATTCAAGTGTTAAAGTATAGTGTTGGGATGACGGTTTTCAATATAATGATGTTTTAGCAAAGTGAATAGGTTCATCACATCCTTTGTTTTGGCGGCCATTTAATAAATATGGCCTCCCTCCAGTTATATAGCGTACAAGTGTTATGAAAGCAGGATGCCCATTGTGATTCTGGTGTAAACGTTTGATTTGGGGGTCAACAATTACTTGTTCACGCATTTTTAGTATTCTAATGTGGAACATCTGGGCATAGTTAACTTTTTAAGCATTTTGGAAAATATGCTCAATCTCTTTTATAGGATTTCTGTGTGTACAGTGTATGTGAAAAACATGATCTTCACAATTTCATGTCTGAAGTACATATTAATCAAGATTATACATTTTCTAGAAATATAGACTCTCGCTTTCTCTGGTCCCTGGACCATGGAATGAAAATCATAGTTTCCAACCTATATAGTACATCTGTTTTCTTTGGAAATATGACACTAAGTGTGAGAAAACTTCTAAAACTTCTTGGGTCACCTACATCAAATTAATGTAAACACACTATTTTATGTATGTCTATAAAATCCATGATTGACCAGGCTGTTCTGATACTTACAACTACACTGAATCTTATACATCAAACGATAAGTAAATATAATAGGTATTTATACAATACATCTTTATAGGTTACATCTAATTGTCATTTGCAGCGTAGTGGGGAAAAAATCGGCCTCATGAAAAGAAATCAGATCTTCTGCCAAAGTTTTGTATCCTCTACCAACATCATTTCTTTTAGACAAAGCTGGACATGATAGGTTTTTTGTGTCATCATCTTGACATATGATGCACTTGGTCCAATCTGTTTCTTTCCTGGGAGCTGGTTTATCGGTTGAAATGAGCTTTACTTTTGAAGCCATGTTATCCTACAAATAAACCCAGTTACCAATTACTTAAAAAGATAACATTTTATGTAAATGTGCTTAACAGAGGTAAAGCAAATAACTTTAGGTGTTCATTTTTTCTAGAAATGTGACAAACATTTTCTTTAAATAGATTTGTGGTTGTGAATTTTACCTTTTCAGTGGCGGATCCAGAGGGGGGTGCAAGAGGCGCACGCCCCCCCCCTTTTATTTATCGTTAAAAACAAAAGAAAAAAAAAGAAATCAAACCCGGAAGTGGCACCAGAAATATTAGTTGCGCCCCCCCCCCCCCTTTACAGAATTCCTGGATCCGCCCCTGCTTTCGATGTACAATAATTTGTGAAGAACAAGAACAAGGAAAAATCAAATTATCTGTTTCTGTGTACTGAATGCATTACTTGTTATGGTTGATCTATGCATTACTTTTTATCAATGATTTTAGCCTCTTGAACTGAATTTCACCCTACCGTAACCCCAAAGAAATTATACAAATATATATTTGATACATTTGCCATTCCCTTATGGAATAAGGATTAAGGTTCCATAATTCAAAAGCAACTTCTACAGGTAAATGGACAGTGGGCATTTCAACACAATTTTATAACGTAACAGTGCCCATCCAAAATATAAACTACAAGAAAAATTATGCTAATTTATGAATTTAAGGAAAACCTCAAATAAATACAAATTTTTAGGCTCATAATTATTGGAAGATAAAACTGCAGAATAAAATATTCAGTAAATCGATCTTACTTACCGGCACCAGTAGAAATACTGAAGACGTTCTCTAAAACGCACCTGCATCTATGCATTCACGTTCATCACCACTCATCAATGGATGATCAGGAACAATAATGGTTTTGGATTGTCAGAGCTAATTCGATTCCTTCGTATGATTCCTTATATTTTTGTGTAACAGTTTTGACAAGGTCATACTACGAAATAATGAACAAGAACTGAAAACAAACTTCAGAAATCAGTAGGTCTTATAAGACCGCAATAATCATGTCTTTGTGGCTGGAAACTATGACAGTACACTAATTGTACTCTCCTGTCTATGCATCCAAAATTGGGGGGAAAGTCTTCTATTCCATTCTCACCATTTATTCTACCTTTGATATTCAACATAATTATCTTTAGTATTCCAGGTATGCAAGAATTGTACTTATGTGATGTTCAATACCTACTTGAATAGAGAATGTGATAGAGGTATGGTCAATCAACAACAATCAATGAACAATAAAGAACTAAACGCCGCAACAACAAAGGAGGATCATTTACCAGTAATAGGTGAACGATTCTTGTCAATGGGACAATACATATTATATGGCAAGTGAGGGTGTATATATACAGGGTGGCCCCTCAGAAAACGGAAACGAATATTTTTTTCAAAACCAAAACGAAATTGTCCAATTTGGTTGAGTATTTTTCTTTATAGACAACATGTTTTTGTTGATCATTAATTTCTTACTTTATTTTATCAAAGCTCAGCAACGGAGACTACCCAACAATTGAAGGTCAATATTCGACAATTATCCTATTCAAGCATTCCACATTGTGATGTGCGGCCTCAATTCTTTGTTAGTCTCCCAAGGCAGTGGCTTTTGTTCGATGCTGAAATTTGTTACGCTCGACCCGTCTTTACAAAAACATCTGTAGAATGAAAACTACTCTACCAAATCGGATGATTTTGGAGTCATTCGTCTTCTAGAAAAATTCTCTATCACTCTGTCATTTTGGCATCAAAGTAATGCAAATGTGCAAATATTTGCGAAAACTCGCGTTTCCGTTAATTCTAGGCCACGCTGTATATAATGTGTGTGTGTGTGTGTGTGTGTGCATACTCTTTGTAGTGCGGCAGTCATATTTATCAAAATGGACATGAAAACGAAATGTGTTAGTTCTATTCATCAACAAATGCTTGTTTAAAATCATTGACCCCAATTAGTTTCAAAGACGTACAGTATAGTATATATTGCAGTGGCCTTGTTTTAATATGGCAGCCAAAACATGTGATGGTTGTATACACGAAAAGATGTATCCATTTAAATAATTGAACCTCAAAAACATATTTTTGTACCAGAATCATGAAGATGCATCCATTGGTGTTAAAGATAGGGCCTATATGAAAAGAATGTAGAGCGGCAGCCATGTTTTTTTTTTCAAAATGGCCGCTAATAAGTAGGTTGCCATGGCTTTATCCTCTCAAAAAATATTTTATTAGAATCCTTGACCCTCAAAACCTATACTTTGGTACAAGAATCACGACAATCGGACTTATAGTTTCCAAAATACACAGTATTGCTATATCACATGGCGGCCATTTTGAAAAATGACGGCCATGGCCGCCACAGGCAGAATCAGAGTGGCTTCCATATCAGAAATGACTTGTATTGGCATCATGTACATGTGTACCAAGTATGGTGCTTTTACCATAATGTGCATGATTCACCCTATACGTGCTCTATATCCGCTGGACTATTTGGTCTGTACATTCGCACATGAGTCTATACTCTACTAGGTTTATTCTTCAGTGATTTAACCTGATTCTGTTTGTTATCATGAAGGCAAGTGTAATGTATCTCAAAGTCTCTTAGGGTTGATGCAGGGTCAACGGCGTAGCCAGGATTTCATCTTAGGGGGGGCGGTTAGTCTGCGAGGGAGCGAAGCGACCGAGCCCGAGCGAGCGGAGCGAGCGAGGGGGGGAGGGTGTGGGAGGGGGTGTCCCCCCTCCCACGGTAAGAACTTTTTGCATTTTGATGTTGTAAATGGTGCAATTTGATGCATGTTTTTGCGCGTTTTATCGACGTGAAACAGTCCCACTTGTTTATGGTAGCAGTTTATTTTGATGTAGATTATTATTGAACAATTTGCCTATAAAATGGTATAATTTAGATACACTTCTTGTATTGATTCTTTTCACTGAATATCATGAACGCGACTGAACCCGAGCGAGCGGAGCGAGCGAGAGGGTAGGAGAGGGTGTGGGAGGGGGGTGTCCCCCCTCCCACAGTAAGAACTTTTTGCATTTTGATGTTGTAAATGGTGCAATTTGATGCATGTTTTTGCGCGTTTTATCGACGTGAAACAGTCCCACTTGTTTATGGTAGCTGTTTATTTTGATGTAGATTATTATTGAACAATTGCCTATAAAATGGTATGATTTAGATACACTTCTTGTATTAATTCTTTTCACTGAATATCATGAACGCGACTGCACCCTAGCGAGCGGAGCGAGCGAGGGGGTAGGGGAGGGTGTGGGAAGGGGGTGTCCCCCCTCCCACAGTAAGAACTTTTTGCATTTTGATGTTGCAAATGGTGCAATTTGATGCATGTTTTTGCGCGTTTTATCGACGTGAAACAGTCCCACTTGTTTAAGGTAGCAGTATATTTCAGTGTAGATTATTATTGAACAATTTGCCTATAAAATGGTATAATTTAGATACACTTGTTGTATTAATTCTCTTCACTGAATATCATGAACGCGACTGAACCCGAGCGAGCGGAGCGAGCGAGGGGGGAGGGGAGGGTGTGGGAGGGGGGTGTCCCCTCTCCCACGGTAAGAACTTTTTGCATTTTGATGTTGCAAATGGTGCAATTTGATGCATGTTTTTGGCGCGTTTTATCGACGTGAAATATTCCCACTTGTTTAAGGTAGCAGTATATTTTAGTGTAGATTATTATTGAACAATTTGCCTATAAAATGGTATAATTTAGATACACTTCTTGTATTAATTCTTTTCACTGAATATCATGAACGCGACTGAACCCGAGCGAGCGGAGCGAGCGAGGGGGGAGGGGAGGGTGTGGGAGGGGGGTGTCCCCCTTCCCACAGTAAGAACTTTTTAGGTGATCCGAGTATCCTCTCGGATCACCTTCTGTATCTGTACGGATTCTTTGTTCTTCTTCTTCTTCTTTCTTTATTTCTGGACAAAAGTTGTGTATCTACGTACTCAGAAAGTTCTCGCAGTATCAATTTCAAACTCATACCATATATGTATCATGTCCCAAAGACGAAAAATTTTATAAATCATAGTGATCAGTCGACCGTGACGTCACTATGACGTCATTATATGAAAACACATTTTCATCCATATCTCATTAACAGAATAGAATTCTTCAATGAAATTTACGTCACATATATTTCAAGTCAAGCGAATTCTACTCATATTCTCAAAATTCATTTTTATCTCAAAACGCGCGCGTACGCGCGCGTTGAAATATTTGTATGCTCAAATCGAGCTCAAAATTTTTTTGCACACGTTTCAGACCATTTAGAGCATTTTTTGAAAAATTGAAAAAATTGGACGGACGCGTACGCGCGCGCACATATTCGCACGCACAGCTAATATGAAATAGAAATTTTCAATTTTTTCACACGGATCAGATGTCCGAAATGTCAAGGAATATTTCTACCAAGTTTCAAGTCGATCCGATTCAATATGACGTCATACGGGCCCGTCAAAGTTGAAATTCCGCGCGCGCGTCAATGGCGCTAAACAGTGCAACTATGCCAAAAAAACGCCAATTTTAAACCCGATTTTACTCGTCAGGATGGACGGTGACCCCCCATTTTCTTTACATATTCTGAAAGCTGATGAGTTGTACATGTCATTTCATGGGTTGGCAATGCTGGAAAAATGATTAAAAGATATCAAATTTCTTACTAAAGTAAAAAAAGTAAATTTTCAAAATGACGTCATCAAATTTCAAGTTCACTCGAGCGTATCTCACTTATCCTTTGCCAATTTTCATCTAAATTTCAATATGTTGTAGCTTATGAAATGCTCTTTCATAAATGAAATTAAACAATTTTGATTTGATGACGACATCACCTCGAAAAAATGGATTGAAGGTAACCTTGTCAAATTTGACCAGTTTACGTGTAATCTCTATGGGAGTGCAATTTTTATGGAAATGAAAATTGACATGACTATCTTTATCGAGCACTAGCTCACTTATGCTTCGGTGAATTTCTCTAAGATTTTAATATGTTGTAGCTGAGACGTAGGGCTATCGTAAGTGTGCCCTTTGTTTTTTCATACGTTGTCGGGATCACGTAAAAAAACTTGGTTGAAATTACAGCTTATCTTCGATATATTGTAATATTTCTTTCTTTTTACAACTTTATTTGCAATAACTCAAGAAAAACATACCCTATCACCACCATATTTTGCACATGTTTAGTTCATGTCACGACCATTATTTCATAAAATAACAACTACTTAATCAGACGCCATCTTGGGTATGTAAATTAGGGTCAAAGGTCGTAGATGTTTCATCCTGTATCTTGGTGAATACATTTCCTATCTTTCCCATATTTTGCACACGTAAAGACCATGTTACAGGAATCATTTCATAAAATAACTACTTTTTACTCAGATGCCATCTTGTCTGTGCAAAGTGGGGTCAAAGGTCATATGTACTTCTTTTTCTATCTTCGCTATGACGTATTATCTCTATGGGAGGGAATTTTTTAGATGTGAAAATTGACATGACTCTCTTTATCGAGCACTATCTTACTTATGCTTCGGTGAATTTCTCTCAGATTTTAATATGTTGTAGCTGAGACTTTGCACTATCAGAACTCGAATCATTGATTAAAAAAAATCGGATCACCTTAATTTGTCAGTGATGACAAATTACAATCTCTAGTTGCATTTTGATGTTGCAAATGGTGCAATTTGATGCATGTTTTTGCGCGTTTTATCGACGTGAAATATTCCCACTTGTTTAAGGTAGCAGTATATTTTAGTGTAGATTATTATTGAACAATTTGCCTATAAAATGGTATAATTTAGATACACTTCTTGTATTAATTCTTTTCACTGAATATCATGAACGCGACTGAACCCGAGCGAGCGGAGCGAGCGAGGGGGGAGGGGAGGGTGTGGGAGGGGGGTGCTCCCCCTCCCACAGTAAGAACTTTTTGCATTTTGATGTTGCAAATGGTGCAATTTGATGCATGTTTTTGCGCGTTTTATCGACGTGAAACAGTCCCACTTGTTTAAGGTAGCAGTATATTTTAGTGTAGATTATTATTGAACAATTTGCCTATAAAATGGTATAATTTAGATACACTTGTTGTATTAATTCTTTTCACTGAATATCATGAACGCGACTGAACCCGAGCGAGCGGAGCGAGCGAGGGGGGAGGGGAGGGTGTGGGAGGGGGGTGTCCCCCCTCCCACAGTAAGAACTTTTTGCATTTTGATGTTGCAAATGGTGCAATTTGATGCATGTTTTTGCGCGTTTTATCGACGTGAAACAGTCCCACTTGTTTAAGGTAGCAGTATATTTTAGTGTAGATTATCATTGAACAATTTGCCTATAAAATGGTATAATTCAAATACACTTCTTGTATTAATTCTTTTCACTGAATATTATGAACGCGACTGAACCCGAGCGAGCGGAGCGAGCGAGGGGGGTGTCCCCCCTCCCACGGCGAGAACTTTTTGCATTTTGATGTTGCAAATGGTGCAATTTGATGCATGTTTTTGCGTGTTTCATCGACGTGAAACAGTCCCACTTGTTTAAGGTAGCAGTATATTTTAGTGTAGATTATTATTGAACAATTTGCCTATAAAATGGTATAATTTAAATACACTAGTCTTCTTGTATTAATTCTTACACTAAATATCATGAACGCTGTCTGTTCAGCAATCAAACAGAAAAAGCATGCACACAAGGGTGTAGATATAGGGGCATATCCCCTCCCACACGAAGGTGATTCAGACCTGAAATTCAGCGATCTGGTGCAAATTTTTGGTGCAATACTTTTTCATCGAAGTGTTAAAATCACGGAATTTAGCTCTTATTCCGAATGTGCACCATCTGTGCGTATGTATAAAGTCTAGTGAGGTATAGAGCTTAGGGGAAGGGGGATTCCCCTTCCCGCTCGCGGAGCTTTTGCGTTTTTAGAATTGAAATAAAGCGATCTGGGTATAGCCACAGTCTACTTCTTTGCATGGCGGGGGGGGGGGGGGCGAGCAGGGAGAAGGCGTGGGCGAGTGTTATCTCCACCCTTCCCTTCCGATGGAGCTTTTATCTTTTTAAGGTTGAAATTGAGATATCTTGTATACGCATATTTGATGGAATCAACATTTGATAAATCACCAAAAAAAAAAAAAAAACCTGATTTTTTTTTTTGGGGGGGGGGGCTGAGGGAGGAAAGGGTCGATTAAAAGGGGAAATTCCCCTTAAGATACATGAGGGAACCTTCAGTTTTCGGAATATAAGTGATAAGTCTTGTGCACTCAGAATTATTCAGAATTTTAAAAAAATCTAAAAAGTGTACTTGGCTAGGGAAAGAGGCACAGAGGGGGAGGGTTTGGGAGGGGGATACCCCCTCCCAAGCACGAGAGATTTTGCATATTTTGAATTGAAATTCAACGATCTGGTGCACACTTTGAGTGAAATATTAAAAAAAAATATCTTATTTGATGAAAGGTTGCAAAGGAGACCCGCTTCATGTGCATGCATACAGTATACACGCATTTTTTTTTCCGCTTCCCAAATCCCCGGTCCAAATCTTAGGGGGGGGGGGGGGGCGACCGCCCCCATCGCCCCCCCTGGCTACGCCAGTGTGCAGGGTCGATAATATTAATGAGCCTCATTGAAGCTCCTTGATGATAATTATGTTTCCCCACAGACTTCACATTTAACTAGTAAGGGCGGTGAGTTGGCTCAGCCAGTAGTGCGTCTGCTTCACTATCCTAGGGACCCGGGTTCGAACCCGAGTCTGGACTAAGCAATGTTGTTTGTGATCATACCGTCCCCTCGAGCAAGAGGCAAAACACTCTGTCCCTCGGATAGGACATAAAATGGAGGTCCCGTGTATGAGAGAGTCACAGCTCATGCACGTAAAAGATCCCTCTCCATTCATTCATCGCAAAGAGCAGGGTGTTTAACCCGGTGAAGTGGTCAAGCCTCGCATCCAACTGGACCCCATGGAAGACCAGCTTAGCGTAACTGAATATGGGCTATCCAGCCATCTTCTCAGATGGAAATAAACAAACAAACTACTGTATTTTGTTTGAGAGAATGCAAAAGAATGTGCACTCAAGATATTTAACGTGTGTTTCCGTGTTTAATCGGTTGAAGGAGTTGGACCGAAAAGCTTTGTGGATAATGGACGATTATTCTTCGACTTCCGCGTATAATAATCATTTTGTATGTGCTGCGATTATGCAAACTTTGATTTTCATGTGTGTGTTGTTGTTGTTGCTTTCTTTTTTTGTCACAAATTATGCTTCTAAAGGGCCCATAGACTTGTTTTTGACGAACCTGGTATTTTTCGGGTACTGTTTGCCATTGAGACCAGTGATTTAAAAAATCTTCGATATATATAACATTGATGCATATGTGTATAGGTCAGTTGTATCACAAAACATCCTACAATATAAAAATTTCGCAGTAAAGCCTAAAATATAAGAAAATAATCATTATCACTATTTTTCTCAGTAAACCATGACTGTAGACGGTCTAGTAGAAATATTTTTATTATAACTATTGTTCACATTTTGTATACTTAACAGTACCTAACATTGATTAAACTGATTCAATATTGTTTCTATCATTAACTCACAATTTAGAAATATTTTGAAGCAACCATTAACTCACAATTTAGAACTATTTGGAAGCACTAAAGCTGGGTTAAAATTGTTTCATCTGCAAATGGTAAATAATGCCTTTAATGTACCGTACTTCATGATCAGCGACATACAGAGAAAATGGAATCAGATCGATTAAAATCCTATCAAATGTGTTATAGGAAATGGTAATAACTACATGCCATGAGGGACTATCAGTTAACAACGATTGCCTCAGTCAATTATTGTGACGCACTTTGTAAAATCAATGAAAGCCCACCTGTCGTGTGCGTTGTCTCCAGCAACGCGCAGTCTGTGAGCGTGAATTAGTTCCGACCACCACAACATGCGGCTGCTATACAGGAAGGAGAACAGCAATTTCCGCTGCTTGGGTTCTCCAATATAGACGTACTCATAGCAGTTTTGATTCCTAGGACAAAACGGCGGAGTCGAATCCTTTAGCTCACCTGAACCAAGAGTTCACAGTAACTAATACTATTTTATATTTAATCGTGTGCTTTGATCGTGTGCTGTACTTGTCATAACAGATAAATCCAAGTCACATATAAAAAACAATCTATACCCCTACTGTTTGAAAAAAAAACCCTGAAATGATTACACACACACACACATGCACATACACGCACACACATATCTCCGTATACATAGGCAAACGTGTTAATGTTATGAGGAGAAAGAGTTTGTTAATGTAAGTGTATGTAATATCTGCACATAATGGTATACGCTGTATATTCATCATAATAAATTAAATGCCAGTACGTGTATATATATAAATATGTATGTATGTATTATGTATGTATGGTATGTGTATAATAGATGTAGACATAGAACGGTACACAGAGAGGAGGACTGACGAAACATTATATAAAGGGAATGTATTATGTCACTGTTGTCTGTGTCTGCAGGACTTCTGGCTGTAAACCCGCTTTTTTACGTGATGAACCTCCATCTCGGCTGGCGAAACACGGTTCGGATTGCGTCGGCTTTCGTGTTGGTCACCGGTCTCGCTTCTGCGTCAACCTACACCGCTCCCAATCAACAAGAGAAATGCAGCAAGAAGAAGTCGAAGGGAACGTACGATCTGGTCAAGGACGATGATTCTCGCCAAGAGACGATCAAGCAATACGAGCCTTTGTACAAGGAGCTTGCACGTGAGCAGCTCAATGAGCAAGAGAAGGCGCTTCAGAAGGACCGTCGAGGACAAAAGGGTGAAAGTGAACTTCACACGAGCGAGGAGGAGGGCCCCAGGCTGTATGCGGTTCTCTGCTTCCCTGAGCTGTGGATGATAGCCGTTTCCATGGTAGCATGTTCAGCAGCCGTTAGTTTCTTCTATATGAGCTTTGTAAGTGTTCAACTAGTGATTGAAAGTGAAACGGCATGTTCTTGTCTTTGACAATGACTAAAATGTTCATTTAATGAATTGCCTTATAATAAGACAAACTCATTTAAGCCGTCGAATTGTTCAGACCATAAAATAGCGAAATGTTTTGCATAAAATGTTTTAAGAAAAGAACATTCTAAATCTTACCTTGAATTTTTTATCTTTGTACTCTTTTGAAAGAAAAAAAAAAGATATTTTAGACATCGCCAGTATGAGAGGCGTGACAACTCGCCCTTGCTACTGATAAGCCACAAGACTATGAAATATTGATTATACATCATTATGTTGTGTGACATTGTAATAAAAATATCAATGGACATTCCCTGATTTAAGCGCCATATATTGTGTGTTCTCAATGACTTTCCACAGCTTTGAGCTACTGTATATGGTCACAAAGTTGGACGAGGTCAAAGGTCAAGAGGTCAAAGAACTTACGTTGGAAAGATACTCCAATAATCAAAAATTGCAATGTTTTATACTTATTATGCGGGCGAGCGAGACATCGCATAGCGTATGCCTCGTTATTGTATAGTCAACAAATCGTTATCTTATCGTTTTACTCAGCCAGGTCTGCGTAGCGAATCAAACCATTGTTTCAAAAGTACAATGGAGTTGCGATATAGTTTCTAATTCCTTCTTACTAATTTCTCCGTAGGCTACCTTCTGCATGACATCTACATTATGGTGAAATGTCTGAGAGTTTATTAGCAATGCACTTACTTACCCACGAGTGTTTGTCAAAATCTTAAAATGATCGCTTGTTGATACAGTCTGTGAACTTTCTGAGAAAAAAAAAAAAGGTCATACATTTTCACACAGCATGCAACGTTTAATGACTGAGGATTCTCCCGAAGTTTACCCTGAATAATATAGGTCAATGAACTTCCGATAACCTCTCCCTTAGTTATTGTAAGCCGAGTGAAGTTGAGATTGTTACCACAGCGGATGTTTTTACCGGCGTCTTGTAACAACCAGGTGTAGTGGGCATTCACAAGCAACGGATATTGTCTTGTTCTGGACATGAGAACACTATGTGTTGCCTTGTATCTAACTTGCCGTTAGAATTCACACGGTATCAATTTCTCATTGTTACATTTTGATGATGTAAATGTTTGTTTTTAGCGGTTCAAGCATAGCAATCATCTGTTTCCTTTATTTGCTGTATTCGTAATGATGGAAATAGCATAGACAAAGGATGATTTTTTAATGTAATGTGTGTGTAAGGGGGGGGGGTCTGTCTTTAAAGGGATCGTATAGTTTTGGTTGAGACCTAATTTCAGGTTTCTAACATTTTTTGGTGAGATAATGAGAAACCTCTTATGAAATATGAAAGAGCATATAATTATATGAGGAATTCAACGTTTATTTGATGAACATTGGTTTGAAATGGCTTGGATATCAAAAAAAAAAAAGAAGATTCTGATCAAGTGTGGGACCCACACTTTATTACGATCACTTTGTTTTACTTTGTTTTTGGATGTTTCAGTCATTTCAAACCCGATTTTCTTCAAATAAACTTTGAATTCCTCTTAAAATGGTGTGTTCTGTACTATATCATAAAATAATGTTTTCTTGGTATCTCGCAAAAAGTTAAAAGTCCAAGTCTCATCTCCACCAATACTGTACCATCCCTTTAATGCTCATAATGACTCATGGGGTAACCATCTCCCAAACCGGTGCGAAACCTTGATATTTGATTACTTGATTTTTTAAGGCAAAAGTTCAGTCCATGTTCCACATTTAAACAGGGTCACAGAAGGTCAAAAATATTTCGATTGTTAATCGAATTTGTCGTGTCATTTGAGAAAGTATATAGGCCTTTCGCTTTACTATAGGAATTACATAATTCCTCTGTCATTGTTGAGGAGCTGTTGTGATAAGAGATAAAAAAGAGATTATGAATCTGTAAGCATTTGCAAATAGTCAGTGGTTCTCACCGTACCGAACACTGTCTGATGACGGCCTTTATCTACGTGTACTTGTCCGTGCGGGAAGCGAATAGCTATCGTGAAGTTCTCTGGGATCACCCCCGCCAATGTTTATTGTGAGGGCGGAGGCCCGCCTGTAGCCTGTAGTATAGGTACCCGACGAACTTATTTGTCCTGTAGCTATTCATCAGGCTATACATTGACACGATGATGTCAAACACAAAAGACCACACTCATACATTCTTCAGTGGCAGATCCAGAGGGAGGGGGGGGGGGGGGCGCAACCGGCGCACGCCCCCTTTAATTTTCGTTATAAACAAAAGAAATAAAAAGAGAATTCCTGGATCTGCTCTGTTCTTTTCTTGCCTACATAACCAATTCATTTACATCACGATGGCACTTGAGTCTTGTCGATAGAACAGAATTCAGGGACTTCAAAACTTAACGGTTCCCACCACAAAGGCCTGCACTTTGATCCGCTGCACTTTAAGTTATTGTTTGATTTGTCGACATTCACGCTATAGATTGCGTGATCACGCACGTGGATGTCAGAGAGAGTTCATGCGTGAGAAGGACTCACAAACTGAAGCATTGAGGCTGATGTTATGTTCGCCATCTTTTGCAGTGGCGGATCCAGGGGGGCGCACCGGGCGCGCGCCCCCTCTTTATTTTTGGTTAAAACAAAATAAATAAAAAGAAAAAATGGATCCCTCCTGTTGACGAACGTCGCCGAGCGTAGCGCCATTCTCTCGATTGAAAGAAGCGCCAATTCTACTTGTGTTCCACAGTGTATACATGAGGTCATTAATACACGCCTTGTTTCTTTGTTTGTTCGTGTCGTATGCAGGTGAATTTCCTGGTCTCAAGAGGGTTCAACGAAGAGACCGGTGCCATCGTGATGACGGCCCTGGGTGTGTCGCAGGTGGTGGGGAAGGCCCTAGTGGCCGTGATCGGTGACCACCTTCCGTTTCCCAAGATATTCAGTCTGGTGATCGCTGCTATTATTGGAGCAGCAATGATGGGATCACTCCTCGCCTCAAACACTCTAATCGCCATCTTGGCAAATATTACCAGTGAGTTGAAGAAGGAAGTGCTGTTAAGAATAACAAACCCATTTCTTTGCTCAAAGTTTTCACTATATAATTATATATATACACATATATGCACCCGCGCCGGAAGCAGTTTTGGATTGGGGGGGGGGGGGGGGGGGGGCAAACATTGGAGTGGGCTCAAGATTTGACCATGCATATGTTACACAATACACACACACACACACACACACACACGCACACACATCTATTATATATATATATAAATATATATATATATATATATATATATATATATATATGTGTGTGTGTGTGTGTGTGTGTGTGTGTGTGTGTGTGTGTAAAGTGGCGTACGGTGGGTCGAAACATGGGGGGAACCATAAAGTAGTTTTGACGGTCGATCTGTATGCTTAAATGCGTGTGTGCGTGAGCAATAATGGGACTACAATACATTACGGAATGTGATACATTCAACAACGCAATCATTGAGGAACATTGTAAGTTTTCCTTACATGGATTATGGAATGACGGTGTGAAACGATCGATAAATTATATACTGTCAGCAACATAAGGTGAATGGCATAACAATAAAATGCGAGCGAGCGGAGCGAGCGAGCTTGAAAATTTTGATATTCTACAGTTCCAAAACTGGAGTTTTAATTGTAGCTACATATTTCGCTTTGAAATAAATGGGGACGCATCGGGCGCAACTGCTGGCAATTATTGGCAGCAACATTAGGAGAATGGCATAACGATTCAATGCGAGCGAGCGAAGCGAGCAAGCTTGAAAATTTTGACATTCTACAGTCCCAAAAACTGGGGTTTGTAGCTTTATCTTTCACTTTGGAAATTAATGGGGCGGCGCATCGGGCGCAACTGCTGGCAATTACTGGCAGCAACATTAGGAGAATGGCATAACGATTCAATGCGAGCAAGCAAAGCGAGCGAGCTTGAGAATTTTGACATTTTACAGTCCCAAAACTCCCGTTTGTAGCTATATCTTTCGCTTTGGAAATTAGGGGGGGGGGGCATCGGACGCAACTGCTGGCAATTACTGGCAGCAACATTAGGAGAGTGGCATAACGATTCAATGCGAGCGAGCGAAGCGAGCGAGCTTGAAAATTTCGACATTTTACAGTCCCCAAACTCCCGTTTGTAGCTATATTTATTTTTCGCTTTGGAAATTAAGGGGTGGGGGCATCGGGCGTAACTACTGGCAATTACTGTCAGCAACATTAGGAGAATGGCATAACGATTCAATGCGAGCGAGCGAAGCGAGCGAGCTTGAAAATTTTGACATTCTAGAGTCCAACAACTGCCGTCGTAGCTATGTTTTTCGCTTTAGAAATTAAGGGGGAGGCGCACCGGGCTCAACTGCTGGCGAGCGAAGCGAGCGAGCTTGAAAATTTTGACATTTTACAGTCCAAAAGCTGCCGTTTGTAGCCATATTTATACCCTTTAATTCATATATATACATATTTATTTTATTTTCTTTGTTTATTCATTTATTCTTATTATCATTATTATTATTTTTTTTTTTGGAGGGGGCTTTTTGGGGGGCAAAAATGCGTTTTGCCCCCCCACTTTTTGGATTGGGGGGGCGGCCGCCCCCCCTGCCCCCCCCCCCCCCCCCCCCCCCACTTCCGGCGCCTATGCATATAATACATGTATACATGGCTCGACGCTAACTTTTCTTTTGGTATGGCCGGACAATAAAATTTGGTAGAGGGAAAATAAATGAGCAAAAACATGAAAAATGAAATAATATCATCAATCATTAGAATAAACCATGATAATTGTATAATTGTGTGAGAATTGACAAGTGCTTCAAATACCACGTACTGTGACTGGGAAGTAAGGCAAAAATGAAACATTTGAAACTGAAATCATTCATTTAAACGTAGTTAGATGAATATAAAGTATATTAGTTAGTTAAAAGATAGCTTGGCCGACTTTGGCCGTAAACAAGACTGAGTTTGGCCGTGGAGACTATCTTGCAACCTTGCATTGATAGCTGAAATGCGTGTAAGGAAGCACTGAGCCGTGAGTTACTCTCCCGTAGTCTGTAGGGGTGAGAAAAACATGTGAAAACAACATACACTCTCGTGAATTTTTGGTGGCCCCATCGGTCCTGTGAAACATAATTATCTTTTCTGATAAAGTGGTAGCCCGTCATCTAAAACTGGTGACCCAGGACCACCGGGCATACGGTTACCGATGATAATATGCCACCGATGATGCTAAAATATAATTAGTATGACATGAATAAGCAAATAAGTGTAAATAATCGTTTAAGGGTTCGGGGTCTGCAGGATTGCAAGCGGACTAAAAATAGACTAAAGAGAGTAAGTACATTGTCGTCCACCATGAACGTTAAGTAATACACACGTGTATACACATGAGAATTATCATTACTGATATGGATATGATTACATGACCAGAAACATTTGAAAGCTGTTGGGTCATGGAGTAGATTCCTATATTTTATCATTATTTACGAAAAGGACAGCTCTCTATTAAGATGAGATCACGATACATCCACTTGTCAATTTTAGCCACTGATTCAGTTTGTTTGTTTGTTTTTTTTGTTTGTTTGTCTTTGTCTCGCCTGCATAGCGGAAGCGCGACATAAGCGTCACTTTTCCGTCGTCGTCAGAGTCGTCGAAATAATTTGGTGTACTCTCTCTAACTTTGCGCAACTTTGAGCTATGACCACAAAACTCACAGCAGGGTGCACCACCTAAAGATGTCGGTCAAGTTCAAACATTGGTGAAGTTAAAGTCAAACGTCAAAGGTCAATGAACATATACATTTAAAAAAATCTATAATTACAAAATGCGATATGCAAGCGAGACATCACATGGCGTTTGCCTTTTTTTCCATTCTGCCTGTCTGTTTGACTGACAGTCACAAATACACACTCTCTTCGCCATACGGTTTCCCCTCTCTCAGTCTCAGGTGTATTCGTAGTCTCGGTTCTAGACACCATTCCTCATGCTGTCAGCCACCAACTATTCCACCCGAGGGCGTGTTGTGTCGCATGGACCGTCATCACGTCGTCTATGGGCTCCGGATACGTAGTGGGCGCCCTCTTAGGTTAGAAGCTGTACAATGTCTCTTTTTTCTTATGATCCGTGTTTTTGTGATTTTCCTCAAAATTTTGAGATTGTCAGTATTCGATATTTCCAAATTTCAAGGAGCAGCCTTTTGACAATGTATGAATGTAGAAAATAATTTCGTAGCATGCTTTAAATTTTCTGTTTTTATGATAATGGCCTATATATAGATGTAACCAACTTTTACTGTATCGTTAATAACCAACATTTATCTTTATAACGATTTCTTGTACTAGCTTTGATATCTCCTACTGTATCAGTGTAATGTCTTGATTTTAATGTCTTATTCTGGCTTTGTTTTTAACGCTTTTATCGAATGTACAATGCTTAATATTAAGTAGGCTACTCATGCTTTCGATAGGGAAATGGCCAACTCCTGTGAAACGGCTTGAATTTGATTTAGTTTAACCTGCTGGAATGGAACAATGAATGATGAAATGTATCTAGGGCATGGGTATGATATGCTGCATCTGAAAGTTGTGCTCACAAAACGTGCTGTCAGAAGTTTACTGTACAAACAGAGGCCTCTCCGAAATGATAATTCAGGTGTGCGATTCATTGTGAAGATGAGGTCGTGAGAGTTCGTGTAAACACTTGACATATCAACCTTTGTTTTTGTGTACAATCCAGCAAATTCCTGAATTAGTTCTAGGAGGGTGAAATCAGGATATCAGTCCTTTTTTTTTCGCCCTGTCATTGTGTCGCTTTTTTGCTGTCATTTTCTCGATTACAAAGGCGAAAGTATCGACAGAACAGGATCCTACGACTACGCCCTCTACGTTTGTATGAGTCTTTTCCTTGCCTCGGCCTTTCTTTCGTGTCTCGCGCCGTCCTACCAACTTCGCTTCGCGCCACAACGTGTTATCACCTCTTGCCGAAAGGAGAATAGGGATGACGTCATCACCATCAGTGTCTTTAAAGCTAAGGAAACAACTGTGTGAGAGACAAACGGGTTCAAACAGATACTCGGGGTTTGATGCAAAGAACAGAGAAAACTTCGGTGGGCTTTTTTTTTTCAGCATTACGAGAAATGGAAAGCGTTTGGTATGAGAGTAACTGTTAAGAGACAGAGAGAGGATTTATCTAGATGATAATGTTTGAATTGAAGGACAAGTTTACCTTCATATACATCTGAATTTAGAGGAAGCAGCGATGTGAATAGAAAACAGAGAAAAATCTAACAATCCGTTACTATCGATGTAGATTTTGATTCATCCAGATAGTATGCTACAAGCATGTAAATTGAATCTGTTCGACTGGACTTACTTGTGAAAATCACGGAGAGAACAGTTTCGTGACTCGTCCGAGTCACTTTTTCAGCTCTGTCTGGCTTGCGAGCAGTCACCCGTGGAGGGTGAATGGGCGATGTTACTGCCTTTATTGTCTGCACGTCGAGGAATTTTGCGGATCACACAGCCTCTCCAATAACGTCTCTACCAACATCGCAGATCCGGATCAGCTGGGAACGAGTCGGCCGTGTTCACCCACCTGAAGAACACGGAACACCACTTTGAGGACAAAGAGGTCGACATCATCGACAAGGAAACCAGATGGTTTGAAAGAGGAGTCCGTGAAGCTGTGTATGTGAATGCGGAAAATCCTTCACTCAACGGGGGAGGGGGACTCCGACACAACCTTTCACCAGCATACAAGTCGGTGATCCGCGAAATTCCTCGACGTGCAGGCAATATTAAAGGCAGTAACAGGTGGCCGCTGAGGTAGATTTGACTGTATTTGGTTTACAAAATGCGACTCAATCATATTCAACTCTAACTTGATTTTAGTACTTGTATCAGTGAAACGTCTGTTTGTAACACATACTGTGGACACGCTATAGCGGGGTTGCTTCATCGGGAAATTTAATGCAACTGGATCATATTCAACTCTAACTTGATTTTAGTACTACAACAAGCCTACTTGTATCGGCGATACGTCTGTTTGTAGCATGTACAGTGGAAACGCTGGCAGGGTTGTTTCGTCAGGAAAATATTTAATTATGTTGGGTTTTTTGTATCATAACTCTTACTCACAGGTGTTGTTTTATTATGTCGTATGACAGTAAAATGTGATTCCTCTCAAAGTGTGCATTTGGTAAAGATATTGATTTAATAGATTTGTATACGAGAGATGAATTTATAAATATTTGTGAAATCATTTCTATTGTCAAATGAAGTTCATGATTTATCTCGTATATTTTCAGCAAGAAAATATATCCGTGACCGGCAATTGATAAATTTTGGTAGCAGTTATTAATATGGTACAGTGCTACAGACTTGTTTGCTAATGATGCAGATCTAATGTTGTACATAATGTCGTTTACCAAAGTTATTATGAGAACTTGATATGAACTTACCTGACGTATCAGCTATTGGTTTGAATGGAACCACTGCCAATCAAGTACTGCCAAATTCAGTATTACAGGAAACTGGTTGCATAGAAAGACACTGGTGCAGTTGCTGTAGATATGCCGAAAAATTACCGACTGATTTCTCATTCCCTATTTAGGTCAGTTTATTACTTTTACAAACAAACACAAACAAACTAACGTAAAATACGAATATGAACCCATTGCAGTGCCTTAAATCTATAGCATGGGAACCTTACTTAGGACAAGTTCACCTTATTATACACGTGGATTGAGCGAACGCAGTAATACCGCTTGAACGTATTAGTGATAGTTTGAGGAAAACCGGACAATCAGTTCAAAGTTGATGAGTTTTCGTGTAGTCACTGCGGAATGAGAAAACTTCTACAGTTTATGATGTCACATGCGTAGAATGATATAAGGAAAATATAAAGAGAATACCACAAACTTTCATTTAAAAAAAGTACACATTCCCTCAGTTTGTTACAAACGGATGTTATGGGTAATGATATTCCCCCTGCCTTCTGAAAAAGGGAACTCATGTACTCTTTAATTACGAGCAAAAACAAGTGAAAATAATAAATTGAATTTTCATTATATTTTCTCTGTTTTGTTCTACACATAACGTCACAAGCTGCGGTAGTATTCTCACTCAGCGATGGCGGCACTGGAACTTCAAAATTCTAACTTTTGAACGGGTCATCCAATTTTCCTCAAACTTTCACTAGTGTGTTCTACTAATATTTCTGCATTCTCTTAAACCACATATTACGATGAACTTATCCTTTCATTCATCTGGAACCGTGGGATGTCCCTTTCCGTCCACCACGCCTTTCTATATCTCCGTTTTATCTTTCATTATTATTGATATTGCTAGGTTTGGGAAGGTAAGTATCGTGTGTGAAATCGTCTCTCAGTTTGCCTTGTGAAGATAACATTCATCTCTTACTTACTCACCTACTCTCTCTCAAAAAAAAATGAAGAAAGTGTGTAGAAAAATATCTAGACTATACTTGAAATGATTTGTCTAATTAGACATATTGCGATATTGGTCACCTAGTGACAAGTATTGAAGCATGGTTAAAATAAATATCTTTTGATCCAATCTTTATTTTTTAGGAACTCATACATAATGGTGCTCATTGTTCAAAGTGTCGATTGTACTTTTTTTGCACAGGGTCTCTTGAGTGTGAATATTATTGTACTCTTTATACGACATGTATTAGATAATAACTCATTAGTGAAGATTATATATTCGATTATAACAAAGCAAAGGCATTTCTAATAATTATTTGATTATCTACTTTATGGAGTGTGTCCGTTTCTCTAATAGCAATTCATCATGTGTGTGATATTGCTATTATTTGGGAACGTTTGGTATGAAGCAGTGTTGAGAAACATATTAAAAGTCTTTCAGATATCCAAAGGTTCTTGTGTAGATATTGTGTGTTTTTTTAATGAATCATTCGTGCACAGTAGATGATGCGAATGATGAAGGTGGTGATTTTGATGCTGTATGTGATGGTGTGAATTTTTTGCTGTATTCATCAAAGCACATTTTGCAAATTTGATTTAATAGAGATAAAAGACCTCTTTAAGATGTGATTGTGCCGCCCTCTACCAGTAAAATGTCATTTTTGGTGACCCCCTCCCCCCCCCCCCCCCCCCGTCCACAATAATAAGATTATGCATGCGTAATGACCCGTATTTATTGTAACGGTGCTAAGTCAGGCTATACGCCTTTGTGAGAGCATCATTATATTATACATGTACAGACTTCCGATAATTCTCAGAGAGAGAGAGAGAGAGTGGTGATAGACGTGTGTGTGTGTGTGTGTGTGTGTGTGTGTGTGTGCGTGCTTATGTGTTGGTGATCTATATGCCTAATTCATCAGTCATATATTGCGCTACAAAATATAATTGTAACACCTTTTATTTTAGTGGTGACGTTCGATGGCGTAATGTCGGTGTGTACATTGATAAAGTTTTCTCGACAGCTCGAATGAAGAGACCACGATGCCAATTCATACATGTAACCAGTTCAGGGCTCTTTATTTAATTCAAAGGAATGTTCCATGCAAAATTATTTTATCACAAAATAATAAGACACTTTGACAAACCAAACAAAGCAAGACACAGCAACAAAACAAAATTAATCATACCTCAAAATATCATAGTGAATCCTCAAATACCCCGGACTGGAACGATTGTCGTTTTCTTTTTTTATTTGTTTGTTTCAATAGCGGGGTAAGTTTGAAATCGCAATGAAATAAGAAGTGTGATAAATTACAATGTCTTTCAGTTGTGAGATTACGTGAATTGTAAGAGGTAGACACATTCAGCACACATCAACTGCATTTTCGAAGATGAAAATGAAATATAGAAGCAACGAAAGCAGAAAAGAATCCAAGATGAATGCCGCATCTTTCTTCCACAATATACCCAAGTCTTTTTTATGCCAGATTCTAAATTGATGCGATTTTTCAGCGCCAGCCCTCTAGTACTTATTTTCGAAGCGCACACACGGTAGGTGTTAACTTAAAACTATATACATAAGCCATCGTGCCATGAAATATAGTTATCTTTATTACTGGTGTTGTCGTTACTCTTTCCACAGCATCGGAATTCTCATGAATGAAGATTTGTGTGATGTATAATCTTTTTTTTTTCCCTCCCATAATCATATCAGCAACAACTTCGATAACAATGATGGTCATGATTTTGAAATAAATGGGAACACCCTTTCAAATTGCATAATCTTAAAACAAAATATTTCAATTTATTTTGACATTTGCCAAGTACATCTACATGTACCACCTACATGTACTTCAAAACGGAGTAACGAGAAGGCTTGCAACGAGTAACAATCATTGGACGTGAACATTATATTTTCCACTGAAAATAATTCAATCTAGATAGTACATATTCATCAACAAAATTTTACAAATTGATACTGCATAATTTAAGAAATGGAACACAAAACACACGTTAGTTGTCAGGCACTATTTATAAGGAATAGCAAAGCGGAAAGTTGAAGCTAGAGAGAGAGAGAGAAAAAAAAGAAGGAAGTACTGAAATTTTACCACCAACTGAAAATAGTGACGTACTATAAATTATGACAGTTAGTGGGATGGTAGATTCATGTACTGACACTGTATGAAGTTTATTTTGTAGATACTGTAAATTGATATGATAGTAAGATATAATCCAAGAACGTATTAGCCTTTTGCAAAGGCGGCTCGCAATAGACTCGGACGGTGGACTCGCGCGCACACAGCGATCGGATGGTATTCTCGCAGATCGCCTGTCGCGCGCTGTGTGTGCGAGTCCATTGCTCTCTGTGTGCGTGTGCTGAAATTATAGTGAGCTGCCTTTGCAAAAGGCTAAGAACGTATTGGCCCCGTATGAAAAAGATTGACAATTTCTCGTCAGAATTTGCCACACTTTGTTGATATTCGATTGAGAAAAGAATTTGCCAAGTGAGGCCCTGAAACGAAAGAACTTGTGGGTCCCCACTCAGGGCCCACTGTCATTACAAATTCACACAATACATATATGAATTAGAATAATCTCCACACACGGTACACACGGGCGCACGCGCGTGCGCGCACACACACACACACACACACACACACATGCACACGTGCACACGTGCATACATACACAAACTTACAACCATTTCCATGATCAACTCGTAATTGTCAACGTTACGACTCTGTATAAGCACATCAAAACTAAATATTCATTCAAGCTTTCTAATAAATATATAAACACTGTCGTATAGCTCTTTCAAAACCTGTACGTACAGTAAAAAGCTGTCTTGTGAGGTTAGAAATGCTTAAAATTCCATCTAAATTTTTTTGAATGGAAACAATTCAACCACGAAAACCTAATTTTTTCACGAGCTTTACTGATCTTAAACCTTGATTCATCAATACCATCACTAGAACTGACGAATCACGTTTGTTTTCATAGTGACTGTTTGGGGGTGGGGTGGGGTGGGGTGGGGTGGGGTGGGGGGGGGGTGGCAAGAAAATAACAAAGAGGAAACTTTGAGAAATATTCTCCATAAACAAATCTGAAAGCTAGAGATCAGGAAGCCAGGCACCCCTTCCTGTTAATTCGACAAACCATTGACGATTTTTTTTGTTCAGCCTTTTTTTTTTCATGATCTTTCAGAAGTCCTTGCATATGTAATCGTTTTTGTGTAACCTTTTCTTATTCAGGCTGTAGATCCTTAGAACACTCGTTTTGTTCTTTAGCTTTTATCTCTACAGTGCAGTGACATCATTTTTTTGCGCTGAATTTTCACCATTCCCGTGTTAAATTCCTGAACAAAAATTAAAGCACAATATCAGTACACTTGTCACTTGCAGTCGTGAATCACGGCGCCGCGTATTACGTGGGAAGAAGTGGTCATGATGGAATCAGCATTCTTATTGGAGCGCCCTCTATCTAATACATGAATTAATCAGTTTCATCAAGATCTAACTTCTTCTTTTTTTTTTCTTTTTTTTTTGGCACAGCCTCTTCCCAGTAACATGAAGTCTTGCACACAATTACAATCATATAGGCCTAGAGAAGATTTGATTGGTCACCACTGCAAATTTTTAGTACTGAGATATAGCGTTAAACCGTCGCGTCGCCACTAGACATTCAAACGTGGTGAGCATGCAAGTCCGCATTTGTCGACGTAGCCACACATCATGTAGCGTATTTTGCCATGAGCTAATAGTCGGTAGACCATGGTTTTGAGGAATGTCTCTCATACTCCGTGGGAAACACTGTGCCACGTCATAGTCTTGATGGGAATTTTTTGCAAGTCGGCTTCTCATTGCGCTGCTGGATGTCTTCTATCGCCTTGGCAACCCTGAAAAGCCTCACTTCGTCAAAATGGCGACCAACCAACGTGATTCCTACGGGGAGTCGGTCAACGGTTCCTACCGGGACGGTTATCGCGGGATGTCCAGTGCAGTTGAACGGTGTGGTGTTCAGTGTACATGTGGAACTCAAGTTGAATTGCTCTGAAAGAGTAGCGATGGTAACATGAAATTAAACTACTAAAGAATCATTGATCGATTTTCATTAAGATTCATCCTTAAACCTTTTTTTCATGCAGTCATTTATGTGACTTTTTTCACAAACGTTAAATTTAATGGAATGACACGTAACTCAAACTAGAACCGAGCAGATCCACCGATCGAGGTTCAGAAAGACGATTATGAGCGACCGACACTGACTACTGACAAAAATAACCAGCATTTACTAATAGGCCTATTTGCCAAACAAGTTCTTGTGAGTCTATGCCGGGACTCACGTTTAGCTTCTTCATGTTGCCTTTTCGTTTCGTTTTTGACTGACAGCAATAATGAACTTACAGTTCCATTACAATGTATGAAACAGAAGTCGGTGGGCATAATTGGTTAGATTTACCTGAAATTGAGCAGTCCTTGGACGGAAGTTTAACGGCCGTATAGGGGATGGTCGGCATGGCAAGTACCCCGAAGTTCTGGAGGGCTTTGTCATACGCCTTCCGGAGGTTCAGTACTAGGTTGCGCCCCTTGGCGTACAAGCAGCCCTGGTAGTTTTCCTTGAGGTACTGGCCGACTATCCTTGTCAGCTGATTGATTGGAATTTGAATTTCGGATTTAAATTTCACCAGCGCCATTTTTTTTTTCTGGTCTTAGTCCAGTGTTAAAAAAAAAGACTGATGACGATTTTTCAGCAGTAAAACTCGATAAAGGTCTTACAAATTAATATTGCAAAGTATCTGTGCTGTAAGACGTCGAATGAACTACAGGAAAAATAAACATTGCAAAATGTCAGTTACTTATAGTTGAACTTATAAAACGTATAGGACCCAATAATTAAGCCTAAAGGTCTCCTTTTAGTTGTAGTGTGTGCGTGTGTGTTTCTGTTTGTGTGTTTTAAACCACTCTATCATTCATAGTTATACTTGTTTAGTGCCCCATAATATCGCTGCTATGACTCGGAAGTTTTGTGAACAATAAATGTTTGCTGTGAGGAAGATTAAGAGCATGTGAATTTAAGATTTGGCAAGGTAGGCCTATCTGTCAAAAATTCAGATACATTTTTTTTTGTCAAAGAGACACCATGACTGACAGTTTAAATAGACTGGCATGATCGAAGGTTTTACCTTATTTCGATGTGATGTGTCGTTCGGTCTTGCTTTAAATGCCTTCCCGATTTCTGCCATCATGCTGGTTGGATAAAATCCCTGGTTTCCGTAGCCTCCGCCTAGTTGGGAGCAAACGAGGGATAGTTTTGATAACTATGGCTACTTCTTATTCAGTTCATAATTATGTTTGTCCTAAATACTTACCCCATTAAGCAGTAGCGCATGTCATGAGATTACAAACACATTTCACCAGGGGTACGCCTCATGAAGTCATCACATAAAAGTTTTCACATAAATCTCAGAATGGCCAAAGTCGCTCATGTAGCTAGGTATAGAGAAGTAAGATCCATTTCATGAAGTGTCTCAGATAAGTGTGTCTTATTAGCGACAATTCTCTTTCAGGACTTTCATAAAAAGGACCCCCGGTACATTTATTACGGTGAGCAGATTGTACACACAGCAAATTGAAATCAGATTTCTGAGCTTTTGACGAAAATAACAAATACAATGATAAAAGAAAGATGTTTATGTGATGGTACTGAGCCCTTACAATCTGTTATGATTCCAACTAAAAATGAGAAATTTGTGTCAATTTGTGTCCATACAGATTGCAATTCTTTGTGATAATCAGCTGGGTAGTAATTTAAAACAATCATATTCAACGTTTACCTCCGTTTTGAAGTGATGCTTCACTGATCCCTTCCTTGGAAAAGCATGAGAAAATTGTTGGACCTGATTATAAAGGATCAACCATGAGAACGAAAAGGAAAGCAATGGGTAAGTTTATGTTCTTCGTCAAGTGGTATGTGTATGCTACATGCAACCCGGTTTTCACCTTTAATTATGCTAGGTTGATAAGAGTTGTCATAGAGATGAATAATATATTCGCATGAGAAAGGAAAACAAGAACACAAACACAAAGACAGAGGCATCAGTGTAAGGTATTTTACCAGTTTACGAGGCTAGGCTTTCTTATAGCGCAGTATGACTTATCTGAAGTTTGCCATCTTGATCTATAATTATGACAATGTGATTTCAAATTCCCCACAAATTGAACATGATGTACTAGTAATTTACTCAGCATTGAAACATTTGATAACGTAATCCTTACCGTTTTTGTGCATAGGGACGGACACCTCTTCAACCTTTAACCCGGATTCACTCAGCTTGTCAAGAGTCTTATACACCAGCGAATGTACCCGCCAATCACCATCGCTGCTGTCGAATCCCTCCAAGAGAACACCGACGCTCTCGTCGTCAAGGTTCAGATTTTTTATCTGGAGGAGTGACAACAAGGATAATATAGAAAATATGAATAGTTTTCCTTATGCATGTGTAAGCCATCTATTGATTTTTGTGGAATTCTGCCTTAGACTGAAAATATATATTCCGTTTCAAGACAATTGCTTCAGGAGCTATTCAGGAGAAAGTTAAAGGATTCGGCACGACTGTATGAGAAAATCAAGATAAAGAAACTAGAAGAAAGGTTGACACCTAGGATTGTAGGTACCGCCTTGAAGACGAGATGTTTTCTTCGACATCTCGACTTCTCAAATCCATGAAGGCGAGATGAGATCTCGGTTCTCTTCGTTCAGCCATGTTTTTCAGCTGTATAGTTTTTGATAGTTTCTTCTTGTTGGCTGTTCGACAGCCATCTTTGATGTGGGAAATGCATTTAAAACACAGACATGTTTCTGCGGAGGTACGAGACCAACTTACTTCTTCCGTGTACTTTGGTTCCCTGATTGTCGAATGCTGTCTGTGGTCTAACCCGTCGTCGTATCCAGCGATAACCTGAACAAGAAACGGAGGAAAGATTCTCAAACTCGTTCAATTCGAAACGTGTTGGTTATGCATACAATAAAGGAGTTCATTGCTGTGATTTGCGCATGTGCAAAACAAAGGTCGAATGTCTGTGTATTTGCCACTGACTTAAAACGAAAAGAATCCTCGGGCAACCATGAGAATATGAATTACAGCAGTATTTTAGTACAATGTATGTGTTTCATACTAAATCAAAACGTGCAGGTGTAAGTCATTCATCAACACTGTTTAGCGAAATCTCTCCATGCATTTTATCAACATTGATAAAATACAAGATGCCATGTTTCAACAAGGAATTCTTGATCTCAACACATGCCCATATTATTGGAAAGTCTGTGTTGTAGGGGTCAATGAGACATGCGCTAACCATGAACTGCCTTCTACGCTAAGTTAAAAAGAAGGTTCATGTTCTATAGCAAACGTTCCAAAAATCGCACAAAAATGGAACAAATTCAATGGATACAGTGTATATAATATTATAAGGTAAGTGGCTTCATTATGAAAAGGAAACAATTAACGTTTTGATGTCCATCAATTTGAAACAAACAATTTCATGTGTCATGTAAGATAAAGGACTTGTTTCAAAGGATGTTACTCATATTCTTTTCTTATGACTGAATACACGACAAACATGACGTGCTAGTCTATTCCGATGTTGGTCTCTAATTGAAACAAAACTGGGAACCACATGCTGAGGCGTAGATGAGTTCCTCAGCTTTTAGAATACCAGTAATAAACTGCGCTACACATTACACGTTTAAAAGATCGTAACAAGGGAAATCATTATAATACCTTTTACTTTGTTTCAAACGCTCGTCATGAACATACCAGAGAGTTACACTGTATGGATCTTCTTACAAGTTTCAATGTTATTACTGTCAGTCTTGCTGTTTCTATCAAAATCTTATTGATTTTATGTATTGTTTCCTGTGATTTTGACGCAAGCAAATTCAAATGATAAATTTTGACTCCAATGTTTTCGATACGCCCCTGTTACATACCTCTAAGAGAAGTGCGCAGTCATCGACATTTCTTGCCATAGGTCCGATATGATCTATGGTGGGCTCCATCGAGATGGCGCCAGTGTATGGGACCAGGCCGTAGGTTGGTTTCATACCGACCACACCGCACCAAGCCGCCGGGATCCGGATTGAACCGCCTTGGTCCGTCCCAATAGCCATATCTACGTCACCGACCGCTATCTGCTCCCAGAAATAATTATTACAATGACATTAAAATGCGTGTGAACTTGATAAGTTTTGAGACCAGTTCCCCCACCTCCCTCCCCCCCCCCAAAAAAAAGACGGACCTTAATTACTAATGCTTTAACTTTTATCCATCTCGTCCATAATAGTTGTACAATGTGACACGTGATGTGATTCACGATGTGATCATGATCATGATGTGATGTGAAATTCTGGGTCCTTTAAAAGACAAGTTTGAAATGCTCTTAATACGCATTTCCTGCCATTCATTAAAACAAATCAAAAATATTAGATACAGAGGGGTTTTTTGGTCTATTCTATATTAAATACAGCTGCATTGTTTCAGGTACAGCGTCACTGAAAAAAAAAAATATTAGTCCTGAAGTTTCCCTAGTCTTTATCATAACTGTATGAACAATATTCGGTTCAACAAAAAGACGTATATACCACTTTCAGTTGCTCAATAAGCCCTTCATTTGCTATTTGATGTTTCTAACGTATTATAATCATTATTAGATCTGCAAAATCTACTTTGGAAACAGCCTGAAACATATAGACATAAAAAATATCAATATTCTGTCAACGAAATTATTATTATTTAAACATTTGCATGAAACAAGATAGTGTGGTTCAAAAAGATATATCTTTGCCACGAAGTTTGCAAGAAATACATCAATGACGTACCGCCACAGCACAACCAGAACTAGAACCACCAGCGCTCCTTTCGGTGTCGTAGGGGTTAAGGACCGGACCGTTAGCCCCTGTGAAACTGCTGCCGGAGTAACATAGGTCTTCGCACGCCATCTTTCCACTTATTTCGCCACCTGTACCAGACAGAAATGGTTTACTACAGCAAATATCCATATTCTTACATATCTAATAAAAAACAGTAATTGTTGACTAGTAAACAAAGCCAAGTAAAAAATAATCTGTCTACTTTAATCCCATTTCTAATCTCCACCATTTATTTCTACCAAAAACAGAACAAGACATTGGTACATGCTTGGCACATATTCCATAGAAAAACGAATGACAAATGAGAAATAATGCAACAAAATCAATACTTTTCTGAGCCGATATAACAAAACGGAGCAGTGCAACAAGCAAACATAATGTAGAGGATAGAAGATGATCTATCTTAGCAATACAAAAATAAGCAGGAAATACATTTAGCATGTTTGTTTGTAAAATGAGTTAACAATGAGTGCGGGATTGCTGACATACCCTCATCCAACACTCTCGTCACGACTGTAGCGTCGAAATCCGGCATGTAACCTTCCATGGCGTGACAGCCATTTTGCAGTGGGACGCCAGCTACGGCTATGTTGTCCTTGACGCCGATCTTCTTCCCCTGAAGTTTCCCAGATGGGGCTCCACAGATACCGCACACGACACTCCTGTTCGGGAGCAATGGAGTACACCTTCCCAATTACTACGGCTCGTGGAAAACAGTAGCAACATGCATATCATTTTCAGTTGAAACTCTCGATTTCCTTTCCCGTCAGTATCAATGTCCATAATATGTACGATTTTGGCGTTGCTTCTGTCTGTATCCTTATGATATACGTTGTCCCCATCTCTGTTTGTGTACATGTATCTTGATCTCTCAGAAATACGTATGCACTTACTGCACAGTAAAATTGGGTTACACTCGCCACAAGTTCTTGACAGTGTGAGATGTACTTCACGCGTGTCCAAAATAATCGCACTGATATGTTTACTTGTGTGTGATAAACTGTTTGCTGGAAATTAATGTCATTGAACTTGAACTTGGATCGTGGGACGGTTTGTTTACATTGCATTAAGTTGTAAGTAGAATGGAATGAAATGGCAGAGTGCAGAAATCCAAAACAAAGAGGTCCTAGTATTTGAAAGGTGGGTCCCATCTTTTATTATAGGACCACTTTGCTTTATTTTTGGATGTCTCTACCATTGCAGAGCCGATTTACAGCAAATAATGTTGAATTCCTTTTAGAATTACATGCCCTTTCATATTTTCTAAAGTGGTTTCAAAGTATCTCCCCAAAAAGTTCAGCCTGACCCCTATCTCAACCAAAACTAACAGTATCGCTTTACACGTTGAATATAGCGTTCGTCGATTTTTTGCATTCAACTCTTCATGTGCATCTTGCTGGAGGTGATGAAGGCATTACCTCAAAGATCTCCCATTGACCAGCACATAAACTCTTCACTAAATTTCCTTTCTCGCCACAGAATAATTGAACTTCATGGCTTTGGAGTACAAACCAACGGGAAGAATACGACATTGTGACGTCATCGATCCCTTGCTTCTCCTCATGAGTGTGTGTGTGTGTGGTTTGCATCTAATGTCAATATCCCATTATTATGTGAACCTATTCTTTGCCGGAATATGATGAAACCTCCGCCACACATTTTTTTTTTTTTTTTTTTGGTGTGTGTGTAATCTTTCTTTTATCTTTTAACGTCCACTTGGACATGGTGTGACATTGCACTTTAAATCATTGGGCTAGCTCCCTTACCATCGGCTGAGCGGGGATAGATTAACCCCAATGTGGTCGTTATTCCGTCACACAATGCAATTCATCAACTTTAATGGGTGCCGCTGATTCCAGTAGTACGTGTCAATGGTGAAAATTTATTAGAATTATTTGGTGACCTCATGGAGCACGATAATTAATTACGTTTAGATGACATCTTACCGCCTCCTACTACTTGAAATTTAAGCTCATCCCCGCCAGGGGAATGTAAATAATTATTTTGTCAGGAAACTCATTGCTTCGCATCAACGCCCTCGGGACTGAATAATTGAGTCAATGCTGAAATGAACATACTGTTTGCAGATATTATCGCTCTTTTGTCGCTTATGTTGATTTTCGCGGATTTTGACAACATACTCGTGACTGGAATTTTGCTGTTTTGATGAAAAGGAAGTCCAATGTTCAAGGTTTGGTGATTAGCAATCCTTTCCTAAGTGACTTCGACCTAGTAAAATCAAATGTGATTTTTTTTTTTTTTATTTAACATGAGTATTGCCGCTGCAGTGTATTTCCGTTCTGAAACACACCTCGAGCATGTATCAAGGAATCTGTAATAGTCTTTCCCCATGAGGTATATAGCTCTACAGAGAATGTCAGTTCTTGTCATGTGAAATAACCCGCAAGGTAAGACTTTTAACACAGTTTACAATATCACGTAACGGGTCATATCATTCGTGTACCTTGTATACTGTAGATCGGAATTTGATGACGCATATTGTTCTTATGTCTTCATCTTACGGGTTTGTTTGTTTTTTTCCACAGAAACAATCACGTATTGTTGAACAATCTACTGACGTCAGTATTCGCAAATTAGTGCTGCTAAAGAAAACATAGTAGTGTCGGGGAAAAGAATATGTGACTTTGCTATGATATAGTTCTGATCTTTCTTCCTGCATGACAGCGACTTAGTGTAGCGACTTGTCCAGGGTTTTTGTTTCGGGTTAGTTATAGTTAGGTTTCCATACTTTAGTTTCTTTTGTATTTCTTATTTTTATGTATAACAGTATATCAGCATTACGTGTGGGGGTGGAATGCATCATACAAGCTCTGCTTTTTAGCATTCCTCCTCATTTCCAGTATTTCAGTATGATTAAAATATTCTGTAAACTTATCTTTTATTATGTATTATGATGTAATCTACGTATTCAATTTCTGTAAAATATTCATATGTTTCTGTGAAAATAGAAAAAATAAATGAATGAATATACATGAATGTATGAATACATGAATAGATATTAGTTCTGACACCACATACAATTTATGCTTGGAATAGAATACGGATGAGCGTCAGTAGGCTACATATTGCCCTCATTATCTACATACATAACATAGCCCATGCTCTCAGAGAGACTCTAATAATGATGATAATGATGATGATATAATGATAATAATAATATTCACAATAATAATGGTAATAATAATAATAATAATAACAATACCAATACTAATAATTATAATCATAATTATTATCATAATTTTTATTATCGATATTATTATTATTATCATTATTATTACTATTATTATTATTAAAAATACTAATACTAATAATTGTAATTATAATTAGTAGATATAATCATTATTACTATTATTATTATTATTGTTATTATTATTATTATTATTATTATTATTATTATTATTATTATTATTATTATTATCATTATCATTATCATTATTATAACAACAGTAACAGTAATGAGAACAATAATAACAGCAATTAAATGAAGATGATTAACTCCATTCATTTAGCACATATCACCCCCCAAAAAAACAACAATGGATTAATTTCTCTGAACAGAAAAGGAGAGAGAGGAAAAAATGAGGGAGTTAGGAGACGTATCTTGCAGAATCTCTTTTTCGAAGAGGCTGTGTATTGTATAATTACAATAAGTATAATGCAAATATAAACGAGATGATCTCCTTCAAGGTATGTTGTCATGTGATAAGCATGCCTGTCATTTCAGCCTTTGAGAAACTACCTCATACCACTTGGTTCGTTCACGAACCGTCATCATATGTCTGCATGCTATAGTACCTACCATGCGTTGTATCTATTTTCAGTCGGTTTGCGGCCAGGCATCCTCGGGTACTTCACCGGGAGGCGTGGCTCGGGTAGTTTGCTGGCTTCGTTTATCCGCTCTATTTGGCGTTGCACAACAGGGCCGTACGCCTACAGACGGGAAAAATAGGGAAACGAATTATAAAAAAAAAAAGACACTCAGGAATCAGATACCAGAGATACCCTGTTAAGATAAAGGAATCGTCACAGGCAGCCATAGTCAGTTCCTATGGTTTCCTACTGTAATACATAATGATAATATAGTCACGATTTACAACCCCACCTTGTAGGATGAATGCTTCTATATACTTAGTAGGCCTAATCAAAAGTCATTTAACAGGAAATCAAATTATCATTCCTCTTTTTCTGAACACAGTCATATAGGTGACTTATGTCTTTTGAAGTAAATAATGGAGACAGGGTTTGGTCCTTGTTTGCAAAGCATTCCATGCTTAATGGGTATCGCATTCCTGTCGTGGACTCGAAAGACGAAACAATGCAACGTGTAGACTACAACAGAATGGTGATCATTCTCTTGCGACGTGAGAAATCATGTCAACACGTCGATTGAATATCACAGTTGACACGGACCTGGTATCGCGTTGCCGGAATAATTCAGGGATCATTTACCAGTCTCGCTTCGGAGAGAACATCACAAGTAATAACTTGTACCCGTAGCTGTTATTGAGAAGTGAGCATTCCAGACCTTCCCGTGTTCAATACGAAACTCGAAATAATTTTAGTCCCCACGACAAGGATCGAAAGATTTAAAGGACGTGAACCTTTCTTCACGTCAGGTTTTCCACCTTGTTTGTTTGTGTTGTTTGTTTGTGTTTGTTTGTTTGTTTGTTTGTTTGTTTTTGAAGGTATTTGTACATGTGTCCATTGAAGAAGAGTGTTATAACAACTTTGATTAACGTACAGATAAGAGTATAACAGTCATTTCTTCTTCCACTCTTTCTACTACACCATTTTCTACTACATGGTATTGCTATAACGTCTAATAAATGTGTTGACATCCGTATGGAAAGTGAACTAAAAGTGAATTAGATTACTATTGTACACATATTCAATCTGTTTGTACGGTTGTGATCGTTATTGTGTAACTGCAAACAAAGGATCACCGTAAACAATGTCATTTTACAACAGCTAGGATAAATGCCGATTACTGTTCACTTTCTTCGATTTCAACTTCTACTACTAGTATTCTGCTCCTCCTCCTATTACTCTACTGCTACTACTACTACTACAACTACTACTACTACTACGACGACGACGACTACTACTACTACTACTACTACTACTATTACTACATTATAGGTACGCAACTACAACTACTCCAACAGTTGACAACTGCAACAACTGCTGCTGCTACCTTACTACTACTTCTACTCTGTTATTACTATTGCTTATTACTTATTATATTTTGGATCAAAAAAATATCCTCTGATGATTGTTTGAAAGAGCTTCACGTGATTAAAGGTATTTTCAGCTATTTCAGAAAGTTGACAGTCCATAAGTACTATTTGCAAAATGACGTCACTTCTGTGACATTTTGCAAATAGTATACTCCATTGTATTTGCAAAATGATGTCACAAAGCAATTCTGAAATTGTGCGCAGCTTTGAACCATCAGTCTATGAAATGTAACAATTTCTAACAAAACAATTGTGACGCCACAGAGCAATTTTGACATTGCGCACTGCTCGTACCGTCACTCCGAAAATGTACCAATTCCTAACAAAGCGATTGTGACGTCATAAAAACGCTTACGACTTCTGGCTTTGCATTTCCCTCATTTTCCTTTTTTTTTTTTGAATTTTTGATCCAAAATATAAAACAAATATACTTTGCCTAATTTCGAGTTTCTTGTTAAAACTATAGGCCTCGGCGCCTCCAAAAGAACTATTCACTCCGGGGCTGCGCCCCTCAGTGAATAGTTCTTCTGGAGTCACCTCTGCCCATAGTTTTAACAAGAAACTCTCAAGGCCAAGTATATTTGTATATTATTACTTATCATTATTGCTTTTCGTCTAGTTATGGAAATCCGTCTACATACAGTCTTTGATGGTTCTTAAACAAAGCAAAACCATGATACTCTCGAAAACGTAACTACTTAGTGAATGTTACTGGTAATGTCATTTCCTTCCACAGATGCCATCCAAATTTGAAAAGTGCTAAAATTTGATAGTGTTTACAGCTGCAGGAATGATTACTGTGAACGCAAAATAAATGAATTAATTAATTAATAACAATAATAATAATGTATTATACATATCATAAGGGGTTTGAAAATATTTATCAAAATGTTGATTTGAGCACTGTGTGGCTCCTTTAGTACAAGATAACTGAGAATCTCTACAGGAGAGGTTTCTAGAACAAAGTCTGCAAGACTTCGTTCCTTGAAGCTGCGTGGTATGCGTCCTCCTGAGGTTTGTGCTGTTACGGATTGATTGGCCATTTACAGCCTCATTACCTCCGGTACAGCGTGGGCCTACTACATGCAGAAATAGGTCCCATCGGTACAACAATGCTGCACCTTTAAAGGGACTGTACAGTACTGGTTGACATGAGGATTCAGGTTTATAACATTTTTGGTGGGATAATGAGAAACCTCTTATGAAATATGAAAGAGCATGCAATTTCAAGAAGGATTCAACGTTTATTTGATGGAAAATGGCCTTAAAATGACTGAGATATCCAAAAGCGATCCTAATAGAATTGACAGGCCTTAACTTTTATTAGGATCTCTTTGTTTTACCTTGTTTTTGGATATCTCGGTCATTTCAAAGCCGATTTTCATCAAATAAACTTTTGATCCCCCATATCAAATTGTATGCTCTTTAACATTTCATGGAGTGGTTACTAAATATCTCGCAAAACGTTACAAGCTGAATCCTCACCTCAACGAGTACTGTACAGTCCCTTCAGAAGGGAGCTCCTATACTTTCAGTAGGTGTTGACTTCTCAGCACTATCCTCGAGGCTCTTACAACCTTTCACCACCGTGGTAATTGAGCATGAAGAGGGAGCATAGTCCAAAGGGACTCCAAGAGGCCATAAGGAATAAATGATACCTTGTTGTTGTTGTTTTCATTTCCGTCTCCAGTTATAAATATACACAAGTTGCATATACATTACATATACATATACATATGAAGAAACAGGGGATTACCCGTTCAGCCATTTATACCTTCAATTCACATCATGTTGCAAAGTAGTTGTAATAGAGTAGAGCACTGACCGTCGTGGTTGTTGTTGCAATACGTTATTGATCAGATATCAAAATGATCTGTTTTTTCCTAAGTACTTTATATCATAGACCAGTGGAATAAATTTGTAAGGATTACATCGTCGCCTCATCCAATTTGCATATCATAAATTATATAGCTGCAATTCAGCCGCCGTTTCAAGATAACATTATCGGGATCTTCTACACAAGTAATGACAGGAAACCTTTATACTGCTCTTTTGTTTTCTATTCTACACTTGTTCAGTGAAGTCAAATTTAACATACAGTACCGTTTGACTTTGAGTGTGTTTGATGGTTCCTACCTTTTTACGTCATATATATTCCTTGTTCAGATGAAAAGAATACTTTCGGAAGATTTACACGCGTTTTCGAAGGAGGGCTCTTAAAGCTTAGTAAATACTAACTCGACTTGCTTTAAAATTTAAGCACTTAAGGATTTAAGCTCTGAAGTAAAGGTTTAAAAAGGAGTAGGCCTACAGCAATCGCGAAATTAGATCCTCCATGAGATTTTTAATCTTCTTAACACGAAGGCCATGTATGTACAATGACACACTAGGTTCTACCAGGGAAGTGGGAAACCCCATATCCCTGGTTCTGCAATGATCGGATATCAGCACGACTGTTACCACGTTCGAATTTCTGGTATTGCAGGAGATGGCCTACCCACATCATTCTTCCACTGTAATGTAGAACTGACATAGCGAACTTGCCCTGAAGTTTTCTACATAATGGAATTACCACAATGTGCTTGGTTATACCTCAAAGCACCCCCCCCCCCCCTTTCATCACCATTTCACACTTATCTGTACTTCCTTGTGACGCATTACATCTATACTTCCTGCATTCTGGGCTTGTCTTCCTCCGAGTCTGTTATAGGCCTACACTTCAGTGATGTCTTGAACCACCAGAGACTTTAGTTCACATTTATCACCTCAAGGGCCACTCAAAACTTCCTTGTTTTGAATTATCAGACAATCTATTCTCCCTCTGGTTCTGTCCTAGGGCTGTCTGATTTAAACGTATAAGTGACAAATTACGTTTGTCGTCTTTATTGTTGATTAGATTATATTTTAAAGGGACTGTACAGTACTGGTTGAGGTGAGGATTCATGTTTTGAACATTCTGAAGTGAGATAATGAGAAACCTGTTATGAAATATGAAAGAGCATGTAATTTCAAGAAGAATTCAACGTTTATTTGACGAAAATTGGTTTTCAAATGGCTGAGATATCCAAAAAAGTGATGATAATAAAAGGCGACAGGCCATGCCTTTTATCAGGATCTCTTTGTTTACCTTGTTTTAGAGCTCTCGGCCATTTCAAACATAATTTTCATCAAATAAACTTTTGATACCCCTTAGAATTGCATGCTCTTTGACATGTCATAGAGTGGTTTCTGAATATCTCGCAAAACGTTAAAAGCTAAATCCTCACCTCGACCAGAACTGTACACACCCTTTAAACTAAGGATTGGGCTTTGAAATGATATCCTTTTGTGCCAAGATGGTTGTGGTGGTGGTATGTGTCTCTCACGGCAATCAATCTCTATCTCTGATACAATACTCATCTCGAAGATAATTTGGATATGGTGTACGAGAACCCAGGCACAGGGGGGGGGGGGGGGTTTAGTTGGCACGTGACCACCTCGACGGTTTGTTCGCTGTTTGTTTCTCTGTTCTGAGAGTTACTTAGTCCCTTCCCAGCCCTTTCATACATCATTTTTACCACCCTCAGAAAAAAAAAGAAACAGCCTTACTAAGATAGTGGTACATGACATGCATATACCAAGAGGTACTCAGTACGCCTACTAATCCATTGAAGAAGCTTAATGTTGCTTTAATATAAATGCTGGCACAGATACATAATGAAAGAGCAAAGGTAACATCGTAAAGAGCTGGTATTCTTCTATGCACTCGTGTCGATTACAGCGTGTCTTGCTAGCGCTCAACAGCAAAATCAAGCACATTTTGTACTTGTCTTCCAAGTGGTCCTGACCTTCGAATAAAAGAGTGAAAATACGGGTATTACTCACTGCGAGAGAAAAAAAAAAGCAATCTAGGCCCTGTTGCATGAAACTATATAATGACTTTACAATTAATAATGCCTCTACAAACAGGGGTAACCATCAGTGAATTCTTGCATGGTTTTGATTAGCTATGGAATAGTGCTGCTTTGGCAGTTGATTGCAGAGTTACCACTTTTTGTAAAGTTACCATAGTTTTATGCAACGGGACCCAGACTTTTTTTTTTCTCTCTGGCCCTGCAGTTGATTCAATAATATGAAGTAAGCATTCTAGTTGCTGTGGTGACTATGTCACTTTACTATAATAGACTCGATGACTAAATCTTAAAACATTATGGATGATTATGTGGTGCCTTTTTCAAAACATAAAAATGAAAAATAAGGCTCGTCACACGATGGAGTTATTGGTTGTTATAAGAGTGTTCATTTCGGAAAGCGGCAGTGCTTTGTCTGTGCCACACGTCAGCAATACGTCGCACTGATTGGGCACAACAGATATTATTCGAGTTATGTGAGATATGTCGTGATTTTCCTTAATGTTCGCGGTAGCGAGGGTGCTCATTTTTTTTTTCTCTCTCTCTCTGTTCTCATGGCAGTAACACTTAAAGGGTAAGCACGTCCTGAAAGCTAGTTTGCTTGACTTTGATCAGAAAAACGAGAGGAGCATGACAGTGAAAGTTTGTACAAATTCTGATGAAAGCCACTGGTATGATTTTTTCCCCTTCAATTTAGAATTATTGAAGCACGGATTGGCAACTCCGTGATGTACCTGTGTAGTATGTGAGTTTATACTTACTATTTGCCCTTTCAATAAAATTCCATAATATCTTCTTCTTTTTTTAGAATATTGATGACAAAATATATGTTATCTTTCATTCTTTCTTTCTTTGCACGCAGGGGTTTTACAGAAAAGTATTTTGCTTGATTGTATTTAAGGGTACATGTAGCCTACGTACGACTGGGGCTTTTTATGATGGGAAGACGAGCATTTTTTTTTTTCAAGTGCAGAAGAAATTTGAGAGGGGTGAGCTCGCATGTGACATCAAAGAAATGCCAATTCAATTTGATTTATCAAAACTTCACAAAAGCATAACTTTCTCAGTTTCAATCGGAATTTGCCGAAACTTTCACTGTCCTGTTCCTCTTATTTCACTGCTTCTAAAGACACAAACTTATTTTCAGCGTTGACTTCCCCTTTAATCAAGTTTCTTTGACCTCCATTCATCCCTCCGTGAACGACTGTCTTCACAAATACACAGACTCTTCATAGCTCTATCACAATCAACACACACATGGTATTTTGATTAATCAAATATCCTCGAACAATTCAGAAGCTTAGTGTGGTGGTTGCCGTTCATTCATTTCTCCACGTGTCATTGTCATTCGCCCTAAACTGCAACACTGGATTGTATCGATTGGTTGGGCAGGAGAGCAGGACAGATGGTCTAATTTTTTTTGCATGAATTTTAATGAGCAACGCTTCGCACGCTCACGGGGCATATCAAGCCGCCGCGTATACTGGTCGATCAGCGAGTGTACGGCGCGCCGTACATTCGCTGATCGACCAGTATCGATATAATAACACCCAATTGCCTGAAAACCACGGCAGACTCGTGAATACTCAATTAGCAAAATTTTTCCAAACAGCGTGTTACAAATCGTAAATAATGAAGGTCGAATTGTAACACAACTACGGTATTGAGTCTTATTAACGCTATAATTTTTGATGGTATCCGGCAAAGTAATAATTCCCAAGAGGGTGACTGGAAATTGTACGAAATGCATTTTGAAAGCCATAAATGGAAATAGAACAAGAGAATACTAGGGCCTATATGGCAGACTTTTCCGATGCGTTTACAAAGAGACAATTGGTCATTAAAATGTATAAGGGGTAGTCGTGAAGACTGTTACTTTCATCTCATACCTCAGAACATGTCCATGTAACCTCGTAGCAAATTCTTCATGCTCGATTCTTGTTCTTCGTAACTTTGTTATGGTTTCTTTATTCTATTTCACCATGGGGTCTAAATCCTACCAACACGCTTTCAGTAGGCCTGTTTCTTTAAGATTGTATTAAAAAGCATTAGCATTTGATATCGTCACTGATCGTTTGGTTTTGATAATTTCATTCAAATCAAATTTCTTTTTTTTTCGCTTGCATAATTTGTCAAATTTTGTTTTCATTATTTCACATAGTATTTGCCTGTCACAATCTATAATAACATCTTTACATTTTGCATGGTAATCAGCATATATTAATTGTAACAATCATAATTGTAGCCTTTTGGTACTGACCATCATAACTTTTGTAAACATCATCGGTAGTAATGTGCCAAAATTTCATCAGGAGTCTACACTATAATTGGCTGCACACTGTAATAGCTCCGGTTAGCTCCCACCCCCTCCCCCTTCCCCTCCCCCTTCCAGTAACTTTGGTTCTTCATGCTGTGGGTGCTTACCTGTAATTCTTCCTGACTGAGGTCAAGCCCTTGGTCCCGAGCAATCCTCTTCAGCTCCTCCAATGAGGGTATCCTCACAGGTGGAGACGAGTAGAGAGCTGAGGAGAACAAACCCCCATCGCGATGATTGTTAAACCTCTTGTTTCCATTCATGTCCAACATTTTGCTTCTACTAAAGAAGCCATTAACATACTATTAATGTACCATTTCTTTTATTGTCTAGAATAATTTCACGTTGATAATCTTTAATTGTTGCTATGATTTAATCCCATGAAACGGGGGGAAAAGTCATCGTTGCAAATATATTTTGCCTCTGATAAACCCACCGGGACTGTTACCTTGAGATTATGACTGCAATCATTGTGTAATGTTATACAAACTTGATTTTGCTTTGGAATTTAAAAGAAGCCCCTTCAAGAAACACTTCATCGTATTACTTGTAGACAAACTTAGATTATCTTTGCAAACTGTAGCAAAACCAGGAACTTTTATCTTTCCATTTCAGATTAGGATAAGAAGGGACATTTTATCGAGGTATCTTCGAACGGAACCATATCTTTTAACTTAAACTTGATGATAAATAATATCGCGGATTGAATGCACGACGCTACGAGGCGCCCGTCGCTACTCATATGAACGGACATCTCTGATGCCTACCATTCTGGCGCGGTGTCGTGCCCTGCAGTTTCGGTCGCTCTGAAGCAATCGGCAGCGCCTCTCCGTTGATGGGATACCTCGAAGACATCGGTTTTCCCGCCATTCTGGTATGCCCCGGCGAGGATCCGTTGTCATCTGGCGTGTGATCTGCGCCAGATTGTAGTGGATGAAAACTTTGGGGTTAGTCAGGTATTCCGAAGAAGGAAAAGAAGAGAAGGAGATGGGTGGGGGAGTGGGAGAAAGATAGATGAAGAGAGAGAGATAGAGAGGGAGGGGAGAAAAAGAGAACGGGGAGGGCAGAAAGAGGGGGAGAGGGGACAGAAGGGAAAATGTGTAAGGAGAGGAGGGATAGTTAAGAATAAGCATACATTATATGTAAAATTTTTGTTATTGTGATCTAGTTGAGCAAGTATTAAGCAAACTCCGTTAATGATCAGATTTCAAGTTAGGAGTGTGTTAAACGAATGATGAATCTCTTTTAACTTACCGTGTATCAATGAATATTTCAGTGTAACAGTTCACTGCTTTTATCTCAGTATTTGTAGTTCTCAACAGAAAACAATAGATTTGGATTTACATTAATATCACACTTCAATATATTGAAATGATTCATATATCTAGGCCTATTCATCTACAATTTATAATGTAGATGATTTTCATTTTTATATCATTTTTTCGTATAGCATATTTTTATAAAATGCTTATACTATCTAATTCGATTTCGTCATATGCTAATTGTCAATGCTTCATGTTGGTTTGGCATGCTTCCAATCAACAGCAATCCATATTAATACTACTTTTGCCAGACCACATCAGCATGTCGTATTATCCTTTCCTCGTCGTTCTGTGCCATTCTTATATGTAATGTATATTTGTGTAGAATTTTGTACTGTTTCACTGTATTGTTAAAGTTCACGTTCACGTTCATTTAGTTCATATTTGATGAAAACAGACAAAATACACCACAAAAAGGGTACTGAATGAATTTAATACTGATAAGATACAAAGGTAAAAACTAACACAGGATAATATCAAATGTGAGGTACAAACAAAGGTCGAGGGCCTATTCATGGCTTATCCCAAGAAATTTTACTAAATATAGTTCTTACTGAACAGAGAAGAAATTCAAATTCGCAGATGATTATGTAATTAAAGGGTGTATGAATAAATCAGTTTTGCTTTGAATTTCTTGTCAAAGCAGGAGAGGCATTTTCTTAATTCTACCTCGAGACCGGCCATTCCACAATTTTGGACCAAATAAGTGATTGTTGTGAGAGAAAATTCATTATCAAATCTAGGGATATGAATGCGACTTGGCCACCTCGTGAAATATAGAACAAAGTATCTATTTTCAAGAAAACAAAAATTGAGAATCTTTGGCAACAGATTATGTGTACATAAGAACCCAAAAAAAAATGCAGTTTGCGATTTGGGTATATCAAGAACTTTAAGTGGTTAATTTCCTGAAATACTATGGATCTGTATGTAATAATGAGGGTGATCCAGTTATAATGCGTATCATTCTTTTCTATAACAACACAAACCTAATGAAATAAATTGTCTGTTTCATGGTCAATGATAGTAAGAAGAATTGGTTTAGGGGACAAGCAAGTGAGAATTGTTAGAAATTTAAAGGAATATCATCATTCGAATGAAAGACATGATAAGTATGGAGAGCGAAGCATCACAATTGTGTGTAAACCCTAATCCTCTGGTGGAAGCATGCGTGTTCAATAAATACATCGTTTATGTTTGTGTGTGTGTGTTTGTGTGTGTGTGTGTGTGTGTGTGTGTGTGTGAGGTTCGAGCAAAAGACACGCCTCTAAAAGTGCACAACTGGTACAGCTTGATTCCGCGGTGGCAATTAACCCTAATTGGATTTTAAGATCCGAGCTCAGTCTTTTGTTATGGTCTTTCCTCATTTGCACATCTTGTAATTGTGAATTGACCTATTTTGCACAAAAAAAATATCAAATACTTCTGGTAACATTATTAGTATATGAATGCATGAAACAAATCACTTGATAATCATCAAGTAAAAATACTGGCAGTATATTCAATTAAAAAAAACAATGGCTTTGTATGGCTATCATATGAAGACTTTGAAATGATACGTACCGCTCTTTTCTGCAATAAGAAAATACGATGCAATAAATACTTACTACAAACACCCCAAACAAGACTATCATATAACAAATGAGGAAGAATTAATGAATTATAAATGGTTAAAAGAATACATTTTGGCAAACAAGTTTTTAATTTACTCATAACTCCGATGTTCTTAGATTTCTTTAACAATATTTCATTCACCTGTGTCTTCGATTTTAGATCACAGTCGATAATAATGCCTAGAAATTTAGTTGTCTTTTTAGTTGCCATTGTGACTCCTTGGTACATGCGCAATATCACTCTTTACGTGACTGAGAAATACGAGAGGTCGGGAGGCCCGCACAGACTAATGCCGTTGATATGTAAAGCATGCATAGTAGCTATGAGGATATACACACTCACTGCAGTATGAATGTATGTATGCATGTATGTATGTATGTATGTATGTATTTATGTATGTATATTACTGTATCTTTGTATGTTGTCCATATAATACTAGGTGTTACAAAAAACATTTCCCACTTTTGATTCTTAATATTTCAAAAACTATATATCAGGTAACACTGAGCAATATCTGAATAGTGTACAATTTTGTTGGAGGTAATATAAAAATGAAAGCATAAATCAGTTTTATTAGCTTCAAGATTTATTTTCGAGTTAGGTTTCAGATTTTGCTCTATTTTCAACCCTCTGTTCAAAACTTTAATTTAGCACAGAGGTCAATTTGTTGTGTATGGGAGTGTGTGGTTAAAGGGTGTGTACAGTTCTGGTCGAGGTGAGGATTTAGCTTTTAATGTTTTGAGAGATATTCAGAAACCACTCTATGAGATGTCAAAGAGCATGCAATTCCAAGAGGTATCAAAAGTTTATTTGATGAAAATTGGTTTTGAAATGGCTGAGATATCCAAAAACAAGGTGAAACAAAGAGATCCTAATAAAAGGCGTGGCCTGTCTCCTTTTATGATTATCACTTTTTTGGATATCTCAGCCATTTGAAAACCAATTTTCATCAAATAAACGTTGAATATTTCTTGAAATGACATGCTCTTTCATATTTCATCAGAGGTTTTTCATTATCTCACTTAGGAATGTTCAAAACATGAATCCCCACCTCAACCAGTACTGCACAGTCCCTTTAACATCCAGACAATGGTCCTGAGCAATGGCCAGGGTTTGAATGCTCTATTACATATTCATCAAAAATTCCTCTATCACAGCTAGTCTTGATTCATCCTGAAATGTAGTGTATGCAAGCACATGAAAACATGTGCTCACTTTTTTCATGTGCAAACATTTTACCCTTTACCATGAATTCAGACTAGCAGCGCCCAGGGCAATCCATCATGAATCATTAATAAAGCATTGATGTGCCTTGGAGCAAAAGACCAGAAACCTAGTCAGCAGAGCTCTGAAAAGGTGGTATTCGTGGTATTCATGTCTATTGTTCAGGGTCATTGTAAGCACACACTCACATACACATCATTGGTTTCCTGTGCGAAGTTCAATTTTGTACAGAGGGTTCAAATTTGACCTAAATCTGGAACTTAACTTTAAAATCAATCATGGATTTAATGAAACTTATTCATGCTTTCATATTCAAATCACGTCCAACTAAAGTGTACACTCATCAGCTATTACTCATATCAATGACAGTGTTATCTGATGTACAGTTTTAAGGATCAAACGTGGGAAATGTTTTTTGTAACACCTTGTATGTGATACAGAAAAAAAAAAAAATCCTCATCCCATTTCTCTTAATTGAGATTTTGAACGGAGCACATCGTTTACGGAGTGAAAAGGGCGTAATTTGTCTAATGTAGCTCATTGGTACATAAATATTTGATCAAAGAATAAAGAGATGATAATTATCATACACAGCAGGCTCCACTGCGTTTTCGTATGATATCGTTTTGATTCCATTCGGCACAATTATCGCGATTGAATGTGCGCTAATGTCAATATTCCCTTACCACTCAGACCCCACGTTCTGTCATAGAACGTAGAATTGGCACTAGCTACAAAGAATGTTAGGCAATTATGAGAGCGGTAATTTATGGCAGTCGAAATGAGCGAATAAACTATGCGTCATAATAATTAGCTGATGCACGAATGAATAGGCGAATGTGATTATAACAATATTCCTAAATGACTCTCTGCAATTTCATGAAAATTCCTTCCAATAAAGACATGACATGCTAGTAAAACAAAGTCAAACAGAACACACATGAAAATTCCACACATATTCATTACAGCATATTTTGCGATGGTCAATTTGTGTTATCATAGATTACAGACGATTCTACACGGAATAACGCTTTACCTCAACTGTCAATATACCCGTCATTAAGAAAAATCATAAATTTGATCGTTGTTCGTTTCTCTTCAAACTTTCAGATACATTCTTCAAATATTCCATATGAATTATCAAAGGGCTGTTTCTCTCCCTGTCTATGTCCATACTAACTGGTCAAACCCCAGGTCTGGTCAGTCCTGGCCAAACAAATAATATTATTACAAGTCCCGTTTGTCCTGCTCGTAGCAATGACCTGTATGTACGGACTTCGAGATAAAAATCTCTGAATTCATTCAAATCTTTCAGTAAACATGCTTGGGGATGATAATCTCTTTGCTTAATACGGTGTCGTGTGTTTTCCCCTGCCCTGAGGAGCAATTAAACACCGGCATACTCGATACCCTGTGCACGTGGAATTAATGAGTGAGAAAAAAAACCGTATAAGATGGTGTTTAAGGCCTCAAAAGCGAATACAATGGACACTATGCAGGAAAATGCCTAGCTGCACTTTCCTCTTTCAATGCCTTTTCTCCCCCTTTCCTCTCCTACTCTTACTCCTCAATTCTTAAATTTCTTATTTTATCATTTCGCATACTTGTGCTGATGACGATATATTACGTGGGGTCCCTTCACCGCCAAACGTTTGCCGAGAGAAACCTGTACTCTTCGCTCTTTCGAGTGGCAAGCCGCTGCGAGTAACCCAATTAGTCTAATGGCAGCGCCACTCCCCTCCGCGATGAAACGGAGGAGCTGCCGAGCGATTCTCGCCTTGGTATCATTTTGATTGCCCGATCGCTGGCTTCGTCAAGTGATTCAAGTGGTCGTTGAATAGCTTTCCCCCCATCCCCCTCTCTCCCTTGTACTTTAACTTCTGGATGAAATGTCAATTTACAATTTAGCAAACATCCTTTGTTCTGGGATTGGGTGCTACCTATATTGACAACTAAATATTTCAGCATTCTGATGAGTCATCACGTAAAAGGAATCACGTGAGAGGAATAATATTTTCCGCCCATGTGGAGGTTGCAGCTTTTTTATTGAAATTTATTCCAATCTCGAAAGACTCACTAAGTCTGGAAATACCAACTTATTTACATGTGCGAGATAGTGGGATATGATGAGAATGACAGCGTGATATGATTTATAGTGTTTCTTTTTTTTAATTATTTATATATATACATATATATATATATATATATATATATATATATATATATATATATATATAATACTTATCATCCCGTCATCTCACTACAGACTATACAGCGTACTTCGTAGAACTATATGAGACGATGTCATAAATGGGCTTTCCAGTGAAGTAGAATGACTCCCCATGTTTACTTTGGTTTGAATATATTAAAAAAAATCAATCTAAAAATACAGTAACGGATTCCTTTCACTTGTAATCACACAACATCCGTGACATTAGTGGCAACCACGTTTGCAAATGAGATGATGTGATGAAAATTATTTTTGTAAACGTCTCTAATTTACCTACACACAAAATGATATTCATTCATATTTATATTCTAACTTACAAAACTTAATAAAATGCAGTCCTTGCATCAAAATCTTGTTGCTTTTCAATGCCTACAAAACGTAACTTTATGGGGGAAAGGATTGTAATTCTTAGATAGAAAATAACAGTGTGCTTTCCTCATAAAACGAAGGAATAGCTGTAGAATGATAACTTCTTTTCCTAAGCTTTGTGACTGCGATTGGTGTTAATAACCGGTATAAACCACTCGATGATTTTAGGTTCTATTACATTTGGTTCTGTAATATCGATTTCTGCAGTATGTTTCTACAATTCTGTTCATCATATTTCGGTTAACTTGTCATCTGGAAAGTCATCTTGAATGTAGAGTGGAATGTCACAAGAAATTACAATAAGTATAGACCTGTGACCTTTTCATCCCAAGCAACATTTGTTTTAATGAATTTTGTGGGGGGGGGGGGAACCCGATGGTTTTAATGCCAAAAATAGTTTTGTCGTCCGATTTTAACCAGCTGAAGGGATAAACTATCATAAGTTTTGAACTCCTTCCAAAGAGTGTGGGTTTTTTCACGAAACGTTAAACTAGAGTGAAGAACTGTGTGATAGACACTCAGGGCATTATGTTGTCAATGGAATTATACTATATGTCAGAGATTCCCATTTGATGTTCGGACACTTTTATATGTTAAGAAAGTAGTACAGGGTCACTCTGAATTCAGAGACGCACAACAATATCGGTTTCATTCCTAAGTTTATGAGGAAGTGGTAAAATTACAACGAGAGTTGGACTCACAGCGACATTAAATAATTGGCTTGGATTGGATTGTCTCGATAATCACAATGCTGGTATGTGCCCTGATGGAAAGAACACAGTGCCTTACGGTGTGAGAAACACGTTGTGAACACAGTGTGAAAACCTTATGAATACATTGTGAACACGGTGTGAAATCTATTCACACCGTTAAATTCGAGCGTTTTAACAGTGTGGACACAATGTGAGTCATCAATTCACAGTGTGAAACAAAGCATTACTATGTAAACACTCTGTGAAAACCACACCACAGTGTGAAATCATCTTCACACTGTTAAATTCGAGCGTTTTCACATAGTTGACTATGTGAACACACTGTGAAAACACTGTGAAAACACTGTGGGACAATATGTACTTTCCAGTAGGGCGAATCCCCTGGTATCGACACAACTGGAGCTGAGATTCACAGATCATCGTGTTTCGCAAATACATTGTATGCTAAATAGAGTTTGCATGAAATGATGAGATATGTATGGATACTAATCAAAACGTGCTGGAGAAATCTTGTTGTCATTGTCCGTTTATCAGAAACAAACATTGTTATACTTTGATCACCCCTGTGGTGTCAAACTTTCTTTGACTGTGAATAAATCTCAAATATCTTGGCGACTTTGATAAAATTCACAATAATAACAACAGGAACAGGTAAATATCACTCTGCTTAAGCTTCTCCTGACAAAATACAAGAGGTCATTCGATCAATGCCTTCTCTCCTCTGTAAACTCTAGGTTTGATATCTGCGCTTCACATTATTCCATCTTAACCACAAACCTAAGCTCTCAAGAATACATTAAGGACAATTACAATGACATTAATCAAGTAATCGTACAGCCTCTCTAGGGGACCAAAACCGTTACAGGAAACATGCACAACGGGTACTGATCACTTTGTGTGTTTCCGTATGTACATTTGTTGCTAGTATCGCTCCCGACAGCAGACCCAGTGTATTTATTTTTCCATTCTTTTGACATTCAAAACCACTCGAATACAAATTGCAGGATACACAAAAGTTCATTAGGCTAAGTATGATTGATTAAAACTCACGTGAATGTCTGACGAACACTCGTCATTCTTTTTCTCCCCTGCGCACACAAGGTTATTCACAAAAATGTCATGGAGTCTAATGTTGAGCACAAAGAGAAGATCAAGTCCTTACGTGATGGAATTGAGATTGAAGTGATGCACAAAGTTCAATTATTTGGGAGTTTTATTCTTTGCGAGGCAAATTTGTAGTGCAATTAAACTTTCTGAGACATTTTTGTTTTGCATTGTTTGCACACATAGAAACAGCCCAGATGAGCACAGGCTATTGATACTGCATTGGTTGATAAAACTCTACAGCCTGATTTCTCTCATTTCTATGCTCGAAAACATAAAAAAACCCTCTGATAAGCTATTAAATATGAATGCCTTGTAAGAGACTAATGAGAAACACACTGAAGTGCATGTTGAAGAAGACAATTATAGCTTACAAGCATTCGCTGTATCACAGCATTGGTCCGTCACTAGCTTCTCATTCTGGATAGCCACGTGTTCAGTCCAATAGTCCAGGAACATCGACGTCTAAAAAGTTCCTGTTTACACCACACCTGCTGTCTATTTTAATCGGTTGATTGCGAGTGAAATGTTTTCTGATGTCAGCGCAATTGTTGTTTCTTTCGAAATCGTTCCTTCCACAAATCGCCTTTCTCTGTGTCGACTTCACTGCCTCGCTGTGATAGCTAAATGTCCTGTCAGTGTTACATAATAATATTCGTTGCTATGTCGGGCAGATACCTTTGGCGATCCTAGAGAGTTACGAAGGGCAACCATTGTTATGATAATTCTAGGCATGTGGGGTTTTTTTGTAACCATATTTGAACGCTTAGTTATGAACATTAAAGGTAAAAGCACAACATACAGACTTGCAATAAGTTATCATATGTGACTTTCATTTTAGCTGAATCTTTTCACAAAATTTTCCTACCTTTATTCTGAAGGACATCTAACCAGAATATATTTCAGCAAGGAGACATCGAAGGTTACTAAAAAAAGAGAGATTAGCACAAAAAGTGATTTTCGCAATCTGCTTTAGGATCTATACCGTTGTCCACTCAAGAAACTCTAAAACCCTCTCCCCCAGGTCATTGTCCAATCTTTGTCGTCTATAAAATTTCCCTGCAAGAAAAACCACAGCGAGATTTGCACGTGGATAATGACGAGATAGAAAGCAGATTACTTTACACGACTTTAAATCGGATCTACCATCGGATACAAGAACGCTTGAAAGAGTGAGTGGTCGCTTTTCGTTGGGAAAACCCGTCGTTTTGTCACAGGAAAGATATCCTGAAGTTGATAGTGGAAAGATTCGCCATCTTGAACAGTTGAAACGAAACCTCACAATTGAACGTACATTTTTTTTTTTTATTCCTGTACCAAGTAAACGAAACAAATCGACGCTCTGCACAATGAGTTACTATGAGACTTAGATCCTGCCTATATTCTGGGGGGAAAATAGTAGAAGTAAAATTCCCATGTCTGGATCACAAACAGCTATGATCGCCGAGAAAAAAAAAACATTATGTAAAAATAATTGCTCGTTAATGTTTTAGTTGTTTTGTCTTAATTGCCATGCACTATACGTAATGATACAGATGAAGCGTTGAAATTGACGGGAGTCGGAGTTTAATGGCTGTTTCGCACCGTCGATCTGGAATCCTCTGCAGTCCGCGTTCGTTGGCTAACCATTGAAAGACTTTTTCACAGTGAGAATAGACTGTCCACGCTTGAATGCCGAATTTCAACAGAATGCGGCAAATTTTAGCCTACGCTATTCGGAGCAATGTTATAAGCCCGTTTACTGCCTTCTATTCTGATTTGTGTGCTCATGTATTAATCGCTCTTTTTTTAAAAGCATGCTGGTGACTTTTAACGTAGTTTATTACAGTGTAATCTAGTTGTTATAAAACAGACCGTAGATAACTTTTCTCTTCAGTCAATGCTGTAACATAACGCGTCATGATTTTATGCAATGTTTCTGCTTATTCAATAAAAAAAATGTACAGTAGAACAGAGTTTCGTGTAGATTACGTTCAAGAACCCAAGAAGATGATCTGTTGTTGCGTTCGACAACAACATTGACGTGTACGCATGTGACAATAGATGACAACATTGTTTCTTCCTTGCGTTTTTCTCATTTCATCCGATACAAATTAACGTCGCATTGCATACCTGGTCGGCAACGCGTCATCGAATTTGAAAGATGGCAAATTTTTGTGCTTTGTGTTGCTTCTATAACCTACAAAAGGGAAGTACCGCAGACCAAGCAGTTCACAGCGGCTTCTTCATAAATGGCGCGGCTGGTATGGTCTTATGCTGTGGAAGACACGACCGCTTTTTTGTGACAATGAAGACGTGGAGCGTTTAGATTTTCAAACGATATAGAAAGCGTTAAATATTTGGAAAATTTAGTATTAAGGAGAGCGTGGAGTGTACTGTCAGTCAATTAAACTATAATTATCTTTTATATATAAGGATCAGCCAGAAGCATGGTAATTGCTGCCATGCTGTTGTTTTGGTGTTGTGAACGTACCAGTATTCAGTGGAAATCTTACGTTAATACAGGGTGTGATGATGCATGGGGAAGTGCATGTCACGAGCAGTTCTTCACACATAATCTGATCAAATACTTCATTTGGAATGAAATAGAAAGTTTCTGAATGCTACATGGCGTTTATGATAAGACATACTGACATGTTACTATAAGGAAGTAATGAACCCTGTGAACTTTCGATCTCGCGACATTTCATCCTGTGATTTCCGACTGAAAAGGAAGACAGCAGAAGTTACTGACATATATGGAAATGAAGGAGATTTTGCAATCGGCCCAAAATGCACCGCCTTTGTTTGCAATTGACAATCCCTTTTGACACTGGGAGCATTGGGCAACATCCTGTCCGTTTATCCTTCACCATATCTGCTATGGTGGCAGAAATGTAGTTTGCAAGTGTTCAAGTCTTCTAACTGTGTCAGGCAGTCCGTGTTTTTCAAGTTCGTTTGTTTGTTGATTAGACTGGAGATATCCAGTTTATGATGGTCATCGTTTTGCTGATTAGCGATGAAATCTAACGAATAGGCTGTTAATCTCCCTTTAATCTGTTTTATTGTTCTTTTCTTCCTTGATACATCGTCACTTTTAACTGCTTTATGTGCTTGTACGCAGGTAATGTGAAATATAATCAAGAAGCCGTGTGAATAAAAGCCAATAATAAATTCTGTATATATATATTTTTAAAGGAAAAATCATTATCGTGACACACTCTGAAATTAAGCTCATCAAAACATCGGCCATGTGAATTATCAAACTTCAGCTGTACATAATCTATTCAGTTTATACCGTATACAAAGGCAGGACCACTGGTGAAGTAAACATCACTTATACTGCGTTTCCTTGAAGATTGCGATGAATAAGAAAAATTCAGATCGCGAGAAATAGCACGTGGTAAACATAATGTTCACTATACAAACAAATAGATCAGCAGATCAACAAACAAACAAACAAACAAAGGACACAAACGATCAACAATGACTTCACGAGGTCGTGTTAGTTTGGGCAGTAGCTCCGTGGATGGAGGACTTCTTATGTACACATCGACGCGTTCAGGTCGGTTGGAATGCCCTCGCTCACTTGCGCCTTTCTTTGCCGCTTTCTATGTGGGAATACCGAGGATAGTTCTGTATTGTCATACAAGGGATTTGTCTTGAAGTTTGTATGTATTAACCTGAATGTTTCTCAGTTTTACTCCACACGCTCTGCCATCAGAGAAGTGGGACATCTTGCCTATGGTTTTCGTCATGCGAGACTTGGGAAATACTGACATCTCATTCTGAACAAAACAAAATACAAACGAAAACTGCGTGAAATTGCCCATTTGAATTCATTCGATGATCTGATTTGCATTTTGTGGAATCAGTCTTTATTCGCCTTTGTTTATTATGATAATACGTTTATCTAACCGAAAACCCATTAAAGCAAGATGGTTGTTTGACATAAAGCCACGTGATACGCCTTAACAAAAGCACAAATACGGCACCACTGCAGGAATCAGTGAAGAGTGGCCTGGGTTTGTGCCGTAACTTCCTTAGTAACCGCTTTCTGCTGGAAGCCAATCCAAGCTACTAGTATATACCTTACTGTAGCGTCGCTGTAGGGGGTGCGTGTACAACGCACCCTCTATTTCTGTCGAAAAACAAAAAAGACCTTTATACCCAGTGGGCGAATTCTATTCTTGCGTAGAGCTAGTGAAACATTCATATCAATAGAAGTCTTCATAATTAGTCCATGGGCCAGGCCAGATATTGGTACCATCTGAGGTGGCAAAACCTTTTTGGTGTCATTTTGTTTGTCGGGCATAGATATGCTTATCAAGCTATGATAGCATTTCCAAATGAGTAGCTTAGTCATAGTAAATGAATTTTTAACCAATTTGGTCTCGTTGTTATGTCCCTATACTTCTGAACCGAAACTAACCGCTATACAAAGAAGAGCACTGTCTTCTGTATGTTCCATAGAGCTGTAAAATGCAGCTCTGTGGTATGTTCACAGGTGTTCTGTTGTAAACGCGGTGCGCTTAGTCTTTATTCAAGGCAGCGAAAGGAATATCCAAAGGTTATGATGTCCACAGCGCTCAGTCTTTATTCTAGACGGCGAAGGGAATATCCAAAGCGTATGATACAGTGTATATCCTTTTATCTAAAAACAACAACAACAAAAGCAATTCCTCGTTAATTTTACCGTATCTTTCAATTATTTATCATTTTCCGACGAAAACGCTACGGTAAAAACGCTGATACCACGCCAATGTCGCTTTATTTCCCTCCAACAATATAAGATAATGCAAACACAATGTACCGATACACTACGATACATTATAATGAATGATATTGTCAATGAACAGAATGATTTTTGTTTAAAACTGATGTATTTGTTGATAGGGTAGTATAAAAACAGTATAGATAATCCCTTTTATGAGGAACTTTAGATATGATAACGGTACATTGGTCTAGATAAAGACTAAGCGCACCGCGTGACAGCTGTGGACATCATAACCCTTTGGATATTCCCTTCGCTGCCTTGACTGAAGACTAAGCACACCGCGTTTACAACAGAACACCTGTGGACATACAGAAGGCAGTGCTCTTCTTTGTATAGCGGTTTAGTTTCGATTCAGAAGTATAGGGATATAAAAACGAGACCAAATTGGTTAAAAATTCATTTATTATGACTAAGCTACTCATTTGGAAATGCTATCATAGCTTGATAAGCATATCTATGCCCGACAAACAAACTGACACCAAAAAGGTTGTGCCACCTCAGATGGTACCAACAACCCATTTTTCGGGTCTTGGCCCATGGACTAAATGTCTTATTCGCAAGCACCGAAATGGTCTTAGTACATCGAATATGACATGAGGTGACTGAATTCCTACATAACTTTGATCAGCTTTGATATTATGATCGTCAAGAATGTGCCTAAGGTTTTTGCTAGCTTTGCTATAAGCCTGAATTACTTTGTGAAGCTACGAAGAGATCATAGGCCAGTTGGAATCAAATTACGATATGAAATTAAGAACATGAAATATACACCCCAACACACAACGGCTTATGGCCAATATCCCGGTTTATGAAGTTGTACAGTACACATTACGGAAAAGAATACCGACTTTGTGAATTTTATACGCCTTCTGTTAGGAGCTAAAAAAAAGACAGAACTTGGAAAAAGAGACTGTGGTTGTCCGTATCCTTCCGGGGTCTCTGCCGGCTTTTCCGGCTCATGGGGAAACAGCGCGGCAGTGGTGCCGGTAAAGATAGTGTGGTATAGCCATACTGTAGTGCCTGTCCTGTAGAATTGACTAACATTGAGTGCATATTGATGCACCATAATCCTCGAGGGGAAAACATTCGTTTTATTCGTTTCACTGAAGAGAAATAAGAGCTCCTTTACTTCCTACAATATTCGCACTTATATTGTAGTGACATAATCGCGACTAATACACAAATACGTATCCATGTCATGTACTCGAATGGATAGGGCCTACTACTTGCACTTTTGTTTTTCGAATCTGATTATTTTTACTTTGGAAACCTGTTTGAATAACATGGTAATTTCGAGCCTCATATTATTGAGTTCATGTTTGTGTGTATATGCTATAGGTACATGCATTATACTTCAATCGCTCAGTCACGGAAATCGGAGCTTACGATTCTACAGCAAGGGAGATGGAAACCTTTCTTCATAAAATGTATAGTATCATGCATAATTAAGATTGATTAGACATGAAAATGTAATCATTCTATTTCACTATGTATTTTACTCGCATGTACCTTGGTGGTAGTTCTTTGACAGAGGCAGATTTGTGAATATCATTCTCTGATCTGTGACGCAGGCAAGAACGATTTACACTCGAACAAGAATTTACAGAAACTATACAGGAGAAAATAAAACAATCATCTGATTGCTTCTGCATGTTTGTATATAGGTCTCATTATTCCATAAATCATGAAAAGAAAGTTAAATGGTATTTGGTTGAGGAATTCATATACGAGTAGTTCCTTTGGGTTTTCCTCGCTTATTATAGTGTAAACTGATTGGGGAGAACTGTTGTACCCTGATACCCACTACATACTACGTGCATGTTAGTTACTTAAAGACCAAATCAACATAGTGCGGTTATTTATTTATTTTTTGCCTTATATAAAATGTAATTTGTTACTAAATATGAAAAAAAATCACCTGCAGTCATGGAATGAAAGCGGATATCCAGGACACTTCCAAACATAAACAACGGTGACCTATGTTTTCAGTGAAATTTCAAAGCTAACCCTTGATATCATCCTGTCATTTGGCTCAAAAGAAACCTTCTAAGTGCCCATCTTATCGTTCAGAATCAGCATGAAGATTTCTCAAAGCATTTCTGCACCAAATTTCTCTGAATAACGTGCAGACAACGGGTTCTGTTTTGGGTTTTTTTTTTGCTGTATTAATTGAAACATATATACAATGTTAGACAACGGGTACTTGCATGAGAGTTCGCAGCTCGCACCGAGTGCGTGACAATGACGTTCTGTGCGGATATTGATGCGATTCCACCGTTACTCCCGCTCCTGTAAATGAGATGCCTGTCGCATCATGCCTCACTCGTTAAGTAAAATGAAAGAGCGAATTCAAATCAATTTGTTCTTCCAACTTACCATTTTTCATGTTTCCTTATTACTTCTGGCTAGCAGGAAAATGAAAAGAGAGAAGTTAAAAAGAGCAGTCACTCCTTTTATAGCTTTTTCTTCCTCAGTCGACAGTCTCGCCTTCGTAATATGTGATGACGCAACGTCCGTCCATGCCACACCCTATCCTGATATTTTGGTGAAGAATTTCTTAATAAATCATAAAACAATGCCGCTTATTTAACATTCCATGCCAGGGATCAGAAGGCTGAAGTCACGTCCAAAGGAGGATATTAAGCGTTGGAGAATATCTGACGAAGATCGGAGACAAAAATCGTCACCCTACAACGAGCGAGCATTCATCCACTTTGCGCATTTGCATAAAAAATTTCAAGGGCCGACGCTTCGAAAATGAGCGTCTACCATTTGAGTTATTTCATAATACAACTTGTTAACACTAGTTTTGGAAATACCCGCAACCCCCTCAAAATTACAGGAAGGAGATCAAGGAGTAACATCGAACGCGGAGATGCCGAATTATTTTCATCTCTCAAAATCCCGCCACTTGGCCGGTCTATTGAGCTGCGTCAAAATCAACAGAGAAGTGGAGGTCAGCCACCGGGCACAAAATGGTACACACCAAAAAATATATATGTATTTGACACACATTATCATAGCTCCTTCACTACGTCATGCACAAACCTACCTGTGTCGTAGATACACACAGAGTTGAGCTGTACTCGGACAGAGATTGGCAACTTTAGACCAGTTTTTAGAGGAATCCGATATTCGTCAGTCACTGACACAACTTTCTCCCAAAGTTAAATCCATTAGTAAGTAAATCCTCGGCAAGGTTTCCTATGGCAAAACCGGAAATCGGTCTGAAAAGTGGAATTTCCCACCGGTAAACACTGCGGAGAGGGAGGGGCGGGGACCCTCCGGTCTCAGCGTCTATGACACAACTGAGCATAAACTATGCGGCTTGGTATGTCGAGTGGATTCAATGACGCATGCGCAGTGTCGTCGACAACTTGGAGCTGGATCGCTCTTGCGTGCTCATTGGTCCCAATGCGACATACGGGCTTGTGAGGAAGAACATTACTGGCTGGATTATAGGGAATGGTGTGATATTCATGATAATATATTCTTGCATAGCATAGTATGCATTCATTATGCTTACAGCATGTCAGAGTTCATTTTCATTCGATTGAAACCTGCATCTTTCTGAAAACCTCACGTAACGTTGCACAAGGCGGTGAAAGAATATCAGCTCTTCTAGATGTACATATCGATGGCATGAAATCATGGCGAACATAATAATCCCCGCAAAACGGTACTCCAATGTTAATTTCACCTGATTACTATATTGTGGCCTCTCTCAAACTTCATTATCTACATTCTGCTTGTCACAGAAGATGATTCCCAAAATACGATTGTATGTATTCACAGAACGCAATATCATGAACAGTTGCTGTGTTGCACTGCTGCAGTAATGCAATGGGAGATATAGTTTATAGTTGCGAGCACAAAAGCTTTGTGATAAAACAAAAATAAACATGTAAATGAAAGAATTATGATAATAGAGCCAACTAAGTATGTGAAATATGGTCATGTGTATACATACCCCATAGCTTGTACAGGCGGTCAGACTTAAAATGACAACAACAAGAGCAAACAAATTACTGCATGTTTTCGTAATATATAAGAAAGTATTGGAAACGAAACATAACATTAAGAGAATGAACTGGTCCGGTGATTGTGCATAGACGCGCCATCAATGAAGTCTCTGGGGGACTTTTCTCGCTTGGAAATCAATCGATCACGAGTTCATTCACATCTTCAGTATTACAGCATGTAGCTAGATTGATTTGACCCATAATTCATATATCATCATTGTTGTGCAAATCATGCGCACAATCATACATGTAAGAAGGGGAACACACTCAAATCCTATCACTACGGCAAGGGGCCACACAATACGCGGAATCTGTATTTGCTTCATTGACATTATTAACACAGAACCCTAATTTTTAAACTTATACATTTTTGAAAGAGACATTGTTCTTGGTAGTGTAGTATCCATTCATCATACTGGGAATCATATATACTTGCAGCCTATCAATCGCAAGTAAGGATTAATTTTTATATGCGTATTTCGTGAAGAGCGATTATTGTAATAATTACATGGTCCGATGGAAGGTTCTTGGGAATTATGATGTTAGTATGACAAAAGTTATATGTTGTTGCAGTATATTCTAATAAAATGTGTTTCAGGGTTATGTTGAGTGAAGACATTGACGTGCTTTTTTTTTTTTTTTTTTTGGATACTATGGTCAGAAAGCAATACCTTCAATTTCACTTTAAACCTTTTTGGTGAGATATGCTAATAAAAGTTCTGGGTTCTCCAAATAAAAGTCATGCCATCAGTTATGCTTTGTATTTCTCCATCTCTCGGTGCCTTTCTCTGTGTGCTCGTATTTCTATGACACTGTCGATATGTTATCCTTAGCCTATTTTTACTCTAGACACAACATAACTGTAATAATTGTAAACATAATTCTGAATGTCAAATACCTGACTTACAGCCTTTAATAGCCAAGTAAGTCAATGGACCTTGAAAATGAAAAACTTAAATTAAATTGATGTAAGTAAACAGTCAGTGATTAAAAAAAAAGATGTTCATATGCTATTGTCCCATTCCTTTACATTCCTTGTCATTAACCCTGCTCTTCGGCCGTGTGATCCAGAACACGCTCCACGAGCTGCACATCGCCTGCTCGCTCACTCATTTTGCGGCTGTTTTCCGCCGACGACATAGTAGTAAGACACGAGCTGGTTGTGAGCTGGCGGTGAGCTGGCGGTATTATTATGAGCGCTGCAAATGCGAAGTTTGGACTATGTGCGTGGTACGCGCGGAATAGACAGCTATAGCCCTTGCTAATGCGCCTTGTGTTACTGCTCTGGGATCCTTTTGTCTGCTGTTTATTTGATGTGGTTGTTATTTTTTATTAAAACATTTTGTGTCATCCAGCTCAAGTTAGACCTTTCTTTTTTGTTTTCGATTGATATGAATCTTATAATGAATCAAGTTCCTTATCTTAGCAGATTATTCTACATGTGCGCATTTGTATGACAATCGTGGATTAACTTTGCTGCTTCCGATATTTGAAACGCTTTCCATGCAGATAGGAGACGAGTGTCTTCATTAGCAACGTCTAGGAACCATGAATAATACTCCTATTTCATATTTCATTTACCCATCGTTCAAAAGGAGTGGACAGCGTATATATATATATATATATCCTTTTAGAATACGTGTATGTACAAGTAAAAAAAAAAAACGTTTTCCATGAATCTACATTTTCATGAGATACGTATTTTAGCGCCATTAGCTGTTGACATTTCATGCAAAACAAAAAAAAAAATCGTTCTACAATCTACGCATTATTGGTTCTATATGCTAAAATAAACAACTTCTACATGAAATATGCCACTAGTAGAAAAGCATCGAAGCATTCTCCATCATAGGCCGGCTAAATCAGTTTGAAAAATAGTAACGGGTGGCTGGCTAATATTTCAAGATGAATGGCCTTTGATGAAACACATGCGCACACATTTTTTAAATTTTGTAAGCACTTTTATATTGTATTCTTATGCCTCGTGTGATTCCTATATATTAAAGAAAATACAAGTAGGAGACTACTTGCCAAAGTCAACCATTTCAAATGAAGGGTGCATATTATGCTGTTTTCATTTTGGCCCACGATGATATTGAAGGTTTAATATCTACACGTCACTGATTCTCACTCCACCTTTTTACCTATATTCAGTTATTCCTAATGTCATACTTAAACAATCTGATGTGCATATTATTCCCTTGGAAAATAATTGGTAGCAAAAGTAGTTCTGACACATCTTTCATCTTTGACCCCTTATGCCACATTAACAGTACATTTTGGTATTTCCTACTTCGTCTTTAAAGTGTGCTTACTCCACGACAACACAACGACTCCCTCTTATTAGTCCAGATAGAGACAATAATACTTTTAAAATGTGGGCCCTTTTGAAGAAGAAAATCAGTACAAATACACACACACACACACACACACATATATATATGCATATCTTTTTATATTTTATATCTCTACACATATATGTATATATATGTATATGTATATATATATATATATATATATACATATACATATATATATATATATATATATATATATATATATATTAACTTCATGTAATATAATGTACAGCTGCAACATAGATAGAAAGGATACGAGTGAGCGGGGTTTTTTTCAAAGAGAGAGAGAGAGAGAGAGAGAAATGGAGAATACTAATGTTATTTCTATAGGTGGTATTATGGTGCATTTAAAGAGTAACACCTATGCTCTTCAAACGCACACACGCTCTCTCCCTCTCTTGCGTGTACATATACATACATAGACACACACACACACACAAACGCACACACACACACACACACACACACACACACATACAAACATAACACAGACCACTTCAGTTAATTACTCTCCTAATGAGATTATAACACCATGTATTTTGTACCGAGGGTGGATTACGCGTAATCACGTTAATTGTGATGTGCTTCAGAACCTTGTAGATGTAAATGCCGTAGCTCTCCTTCCTCTTCCTACTCCTCTTCTTGTTTTTGTTTTTATGAGCACCTATACAGTATACCATCTACACTCTCTTTACTTTCTCTTCTTCATTGTTGACAGTGCTACTGAATTTCCGCCAGCTTGAAGTTATGTGGAAACCATTCCTTTGTTTTGTTTTTATGACTTGATATGTTTGCATTATTGAATCGATGTTATAGTGTTGGATAGAATATTTGAACATGAGTATTAATGGCGGCAATCAAGACAACACGATAACAGTCACTTGTGCAATGTCTTATGACGGTGTACTCTGCAAGAAAAAAAAAGATGCTTTCCACTTAATAACCTTTTAAATTTCCTTCAAACAAAAACAAAGTTTCTCCCAGTTAGGGCCTTAAATGATGACGAATTAAAATCATTTCTCTCTAAGACTAACTTAAAATCATTGCACTCGTGACTTTAAACAATTCCTTCCCCTTTCTCTCTCTCGCTCCACAAAGCTCTGAAGGGGTTACGCAGTTGTCCTTAGTCAACGAGACTGTTTTGGTCTTTCTTAAAGTCATAATATTGGACAAATTTAAACTTTCAGAAGTTTTCGCACTCTCGGGTATTCAGTATAAAGGATAGAAAACATTGCTTCTGAGGTTTACATCAATCTCTTTCACGCTAGATGTGATACCATCCCAATCCCCAACACACCATGAGAGGGATTAGTTGACAAGAAGGATAACTCTATTCTGAAAGTCCTCGAAATTGAGCCTTCATTATCTAGTCAAAGTTTTGTTTGCTTGAAACTGAATTTAAGAGGAGAAGAATATATTTTTGCCACCCCAAACCAGTAAAGCCTATGCTTGAACTCGGAAGTACTTGAACGGCACCATAGATCTCTCGGTATGCATATAAAGTACACTATCTCATTTGATGAGCTTAATGAAGAATGGGTCCTTTGAAAAAAATGCATAGAAGACTGTAGTTCCGGGACACTTTCAAATTGAAGTCAAGAGCCTAAATCCGCTACACCCTTCTACAGAAGATATAAAGCCTTTCAAAGCATCATAAAGGGTTCTACATTAAGGGCGCCAACCATTTTTTTACCCTTTTAAAAAATTGGTCCTGTGAAGAAGTAGCATCTAGAAGACTGTATAGATCAGTGACCTTTTCAAACTTTAGTCAATTGCTTAAATCCGCCACACCCTTCTTCAGAAGATGTAAAGCCTTTCAACACGTACATCAGAAAAAGGCACGAGATTGAAGGGGCTACTCTTTCAGACTCTTACCACTAATATTTGTTAAAACACATTCAAACTTTATCAAATGCTCCACACACATCCACATCCACTTAAAATAACACACACACACACGCACACACACACACACACACACACACACGCACACGCACACACACTCACCATCACACACACACTCATGCATGCATGTATTCACACACAAAGAAACTGAGCGCAAGGTGATTTTCTTCATGTACGTGTCCTTTATTACTGCATGCATAGTTAAACCAATACACACTGGAGAGCAACAATGCATTTTACATGCACATTTCTACATTTTGGAGTTACTTCAATCATAATTTGATATTCCTTGAAGACTTTTTTTTTCAGTTTCAGTTTATTGAACATTTTAATTAAAAATGCCACAAACATTAGCAATATGATGTCATTAAGACAAGAGATTAAATTCAATGTCATAACAGTAAGCAAGAATAACTTATTCAAAAAAATATACTTGACATTTTGGAAATGATCAAAGACAGACATTAAGGCTATATAATACGAAGTATCAAAATATTATTGATTTATAAGTACTGTTACATAAACTTGCACACACACATTCACACACACACACACGCACACACACAGAGACAATTGTTTAGGAAAACAATATATCATGAAAAATTAGGATACGCACTTATAAGATCATGCTATATACATGTAACAATGAAGTCTGTTTTATTTCAATCCGAATTCAATTCCAAAATGTAGGCACATAAAAATCATAGAATTACAATATCTCATATGATATCATCAGTTATCATTCAAATGAACAAAAGTTATGCACAAGTTGTAAAAGCATTTTCCCAAAACATACGTGCATGAAATTGATCTTCGATAGAGAAAGATATGCCATTATCACTTTTTGATATCCATGGTATTTTCTACTGGTGGTCACGTGAAATAAGTCTAAATACAAGACTATGATATTCCAAATAATAGAGGATATCATAGAAATATAATCAACAAAGAAGCTGACCAAATTGATTCGTGTGGAATTAGACAAGGTGATTGCAACTGATTGATAAAATTGCCCTACATCGACGTAAATAAGCACTGAACTGATCAATTCAGTGCTTATTTACGTCGATGTAGGGCAATTTGTCGATCAGTTGCAATGAAAACATCTCGACGGAAGAATTTCATGAATAATTAGACAAGGTGATGTTTCAGTCAGTAAAAAAAAATCCCTTTCAGAGGCAATATAATATGTAAGTATGTATTATATACTGTATATGTGTGTGTGTGTGTGTGTGTGTGTGTGTACATATATGTAAATACATGGACTATTCTTTAAACATACATATATGTATGACATAAATGTAAATATAAATAAATACGAAAATAAATGAATATAATATATACTTATTGTTATCATTATTATCATTATTATTATGCATTTTGAAAGATTAGTGTACAGGTAGATAGACATCTCATGAAAATCAGGTTTCGATTGTATGCAATTCACTGATTATATTCAAGTAGTCTTATATCTCATATTTGCTTTTGCGGCAGACAATCCTTCTTGATGAATAAAACCAATAAGATATCTTGCAAGATTCGGCAGTCGCATGGCGTTGATACGAATCATGGCAAAGTCATAAAACTGACTGTCAACCAATTCACCTCCAATTCAGTCATTTTCCCAATCAGTGGAAACAACAAGACGATATCTTTTCTCTTTCGCCCACTAGGCCCGGGCGAAAGCGGGTGTCTGTGACTCACAGACTCCCTTCCACCGTTTCATCCATCCATTAGCGGAGATTAATATCGATTCTCTTCCCCATGTTATGAAATGGTGCGGAGAGAAGTGTAAGGAACACAGTCACTTACCAAGAAGTCACTGGAGTGTAGAAATTAATCACTGGTTCAGGTCTGTTTTTGTATTCTAATTTGGTCCTCTTTTTTGGAAGAGCATCTCATTTGGGGACATGACACGAACACGCAAGGGTGAATTATTGTTTGGCTCTTCCATCATCCATTCTCGTTCTTATTTCAGTTGCTTAAGAGACTAGAAGTCAGATTGAAGAGTTTATTACAGATGAGAAGATGAGGAGAAAAGAGGAGGGGAGGGAAGGAGGAGAGTCACGGCATGATGGAGTCAGAGATTGTCTGATATGACGGAATGAAGGAGAGGAAATAAACGAAAAAGGAGGAAACGACATGTCGCGATGGAATGATATAGCGTGTGGAGGATGTCGATTAAAAAGGCTCTCAAAGATGATTGAGATGGTACTCCTTCCTCCTCCTCCTCCTCCTCCATGACAGCCAGACAATAAAAACGAGAAGGAAGCATGAATGGACAGTTATCTGATTTGCTTTAGTCCTGATAAGCAAGACGTCCTTGCATCACACGCTTGGTATACCTACCGAGAGTAATGCTAAAAGCATCCCCCCGCAAGGTGGTCGGTCGCTTCGAATCCTAACGAACCAAAGCACGGGTCAAGTCATGCACTCAGAGCGCCGAAAACATTAAATCTTGCCTGGGCATGGGAAGAACGATGAGGCGTAGTTAATCAATGTCAAGCTTTTAATAGGGACATATACACAGACTCTGGAGATAGGCAATGTACTCAAAAGATGTAATTAACATATCACAGCGGTATACAGACTTTGCTGTATATTGACAAAAATCTGAAAATAAATTTACATATTTAAATGCAAGTATGGAGTTTGGTTGAAAACATAACACTAAAATGATTTTGAATTTTCCTTGATTCATACTGCTATTTCCTCACATCTGCTGCAGTTCTTACTGTTCTTACTGTGGTTATACTTCACTGTAACTTCACTGTAACTGTCCTTGTACTGCTTATGCTTTGTTTTGTGTATATTTCTGTGTGATGTTCTGTACATTTTATACATATGTCTATTTTTGTGGTTTTTTGAAAGATGTGAAATAAATTGAATTGAATTGAATTGAATTTATTGTTCTTTGCTTGATTATCGCAGACAGATGAGTTTTATTCATGAAAACCCTATTTTGTTTTCATCTAAATGAAATACCCTCATCGTTGTCTTACAAAATCTTTTCAGACAGACTTAATACGATCCCGCATTCAGACATTAATTCCCTGTCATAGTTCACAATCAGACATAATTGTAATTTCTCATTATTTTTCTGCCTTTTCTGCCTTGCTTGCGCTCTCGCATTATACGTAATTATCTTTTATAAAGTTTTGTGGCTTTTCGTGCCGAAGAAGTTTGTTCTTGTACCTACAGAAATAGTAAACTGTTTTGAGTCAATCATCTAAAAAGGGCGTTTATAAAAATTTTATCCCCTTTATCGTCTTTCCCTCCATCTCCTCCTCTTCCTCCTCTTCATTTTACTCTTCATCTCCGGCTTCATCATCCTTGTCATTGTCTTCTTCTTCTTCTTCTTCTTTTCCTTTTCCTCATTATCGATCAACAACGCTCTCCTCACTAGACATGCTTGACATTTCTGGAAATCCTTACCACTACGTAGCACCCATGCAATGAACAGTATATAGCAATACCACCAGACACCTCTACCACTTTTGTCACCTCCATTTCAGTCGTTTTCTTGTACCAAGTATATCATCATCATCATCAACTTCTATTTACTACTACTAGACCACCTCTACTACTACTGCTACTGCTACTACTACTACCACTACTACTATAGTAGTTTAGTAGTGATAGTAGTAGTAGTACTGGAAGTAGTAGTAGTAGTAGTAGTAGTAGCAGTAGGAGTAGGAGTAGGAGTAGTAGCAGTAGTAGTAGTAGTAGTAGTAGTAGTAGGAGTAGCACTAGTAGTAGTAGTAGTGTATAGTAGTAGTAGTAGTAGTAGTAGTAGTAGTAGCAGTAGTAGTAGTAGTAGTAGTAGGAGTAGCACTAGTAGTAGTAGTAGTGTATAGTAGTAGTAGTAGTAGTAGTAGTAGCAGTAGTAGTAGTAGTAGTAGTTGTTGTTGTTGCTGCTGTTGTATTTCTACTAATAATAGTTCTTACTATAACTACTACTTCTATACTACTACTACTACTGCTGCTGCTTCTTCTTCTGCTGCTGCTACTACTACTACTACTACTAATAATAATAATAATAATAATGATAGTAATAATAATAATAATAATAATAACTATGGTAGTGATAATAATAATGATAATGATAATGATAATAATGATTGATGATAAAACAAATAATCATAAATCAAAATCTTCGTTATCATTATCGTCATCATTATTATCATCATCACCGACATCAGCATGACTAAAAGATTTTAAGTCGCATGTTCCTAATCCAAGTTTTGCTTAGGTAGCATTGAAGCAAATAAACATGTCCAAATAAACATGTCCAAAGCATTCCGCACATGACGCGTCGTCCTACGACAACCGATTAGACAGGAAATAAATTCAATACACGGCATAGGTCATCACAGCTATAGACGGTACAAGCAAGGCGTGTCCTTTAGTCCATGGGCCAGGCCAGATATTGGTACCATCTGAGGTGGCAAAACCTTTTTGGTGTCATTTTGTGTGTCGGGCATAGATATGCTTATCAAGCTATGATAGCATTTCCAAATGAGTAGCTTAGTCATAGTAAATGAATTTTTCACCAATCTGGTCTCGTTGCTATATCCCTATACTTCTGAATCGAAACTAACCGCCTTACAAAGAAGAGCACTGTCTTCTGTATGTTCCATAGAGCTGTAAAATGCAGCTATATGGTATGTTCACAGGTGTTCTGTTGTAAACGCGGTGCGCTTAGTCTTTATTCAAGGCAGCGAAGGGAATATCCAAAGGTTATGATGTCCACAGCGCTTAGTCCTTATTCTAGACGGCGAAGGGAATATCCAAAGCGTATGATACAGTGTATATCCTTTTATCTAAAAACAACAACAACAACAAAAGCAATTCCTAGTGAATTTTACCGTATTTTTCAATCATTTATCATTTTCCGGTGAAAACGCTACGGTGAAAACGCTGATACCACGCCAATGTCGCTTTATTTCCCTCCAACAATATAAGATAATGCAAAAACAATGTACCGGTACACTACGATACATTATAATGAATGATATTGTAAATGAACAGAGTGATTTTTGTTTAAAACTGATGTATTTGTTGATAGGGTAGTATAAAAATAGTATAGATAATCCCTTTTATGAGGAACTTTAGATATGATAACGGTACATTGGTCTAGATAAAGAACTAAGCGCACCGCGTGACAGCTGTGGACATCATAACCCTTTGGATATTCCTTTCGCTGCCTTGACTAAAGACTAAGCGCACCGCGTTTACAACAGAACACCTGTGGACATACACACAGAGAAATTAGGGTTCTATTAGGGTTCTTATTTGCACCCTACGAGCAAATCTAACTAAGTGGCACCTTATAGGGTTCGGGATGGATGTAGAGGTGCAAATCCGAACCCTAAAGGGAGCCAAGTCTTAAGGGTTCGAATTTGGAACCATTCCATAGTCTTTCCCGAAAGCTGACATGTGGGTGTTGAATGGTGTTTGCTTAAAATGCCACACTATTTTTGGATATTATCGTATATTTTTATTTGAAAATATAACTACACGTTGTTAAAGAGTAACAGTGTCATCAGTAATACTGTACTAAAAAAATTACTACTTGAATTAAACACTTGTTTTTTCTTCTCGCACCGGGATCAAGAATATCATTTCAATGACGTTATCATAGAGAGAAAGCAAACGAGTACAAGTACACGTATTATGCATGCACGCGTGGACCGTTGAGCACTTGGTCAATGGCAAAGCTAAAATCGCATGCGCACGCCACGCCGTAGGTCGCGCGGTATACGTACGTGCATACTACTGACGTTCCTCGTTTGGAATGGACAGACGACCGTGAGGTAGGGATGATGAATTAATCTTTTTGATGGGCCAAACGTTGTGAGTAGATAATTGTACTGTAATTCCGTTGAAAATATTTCACAGTAATCAATGGTATGTGTGAATTATGCTCATAGAATACTGAGTGGTGAAAACTGATGCGAAAGAGTTGTATCGAGGTACATGTGTACTAACATGTCAGAAGTGCGATCATACATACAGTAAAGCATAGCGAATAAGTCAATGAAAGTGCACGTTAAAGACCTAATAAAATGGTTTAGGCATTTTTTTCTCAATGATGTTATAATATTAAATGTTAAATTCTAAGTAATTCTATGGTTGTGCGGGGTTTTTTACTGTTCTGAATTTTGTTCTATATTTGTTAACATAATGGATGCAATTTCCTCGGTTTTGGAAAACTTGCTATACTTTCACCGCATGCGGCGCACTATCACTTCTAAATTGTGATGACGTCTAAGAACGGAGTCGTTCACGACCAGTCTAGCCGTAGCCAGCGAGCTGGCAAGGCTATGCTAGCGCAGCGCAGCGACAGCCGGCCGGCGGCTGAATGCACTGGCTAGCGCTGGCGGGGGAGCGAGCTAGCGAGCGCATAGCAGGTGCTGCGCTGCACTATTGTCATTGGCTAAGCCTTTAGACAAAAGAATATTTAATGAACTGTATCGGATTTAATACCGCCAATAATACAGATTACAGCTGTGGTACGCTTGGATATCCATTATTTTCGGCAAACTCGTGAAATAGGCCCCACCACTGCGTGTCTGTACTAATAGTAATACTACGGCGACTCGCCTGTTTCAGCCCCACCGTGTGGCGTTCATCTCGGTAGGTAAGCACGGTGGTGGGGCTGCCTTCCACAGTGAATACTCGTGAATGCGGCGAAAATGACTTCATAATATGGCCCTCGACTAATTTAACGGCCAATTTAACCATAAATACAACCCTACCTAACCCTAAACCCAAGGAGGACCTACCCTTGCTTGCTTTAAACGCACGGGTACGGTGCACGCGCACTGCGGTGGGGCCTATTTCACGATAGCCCACCATCACTGCGTGTCTGTACTAATACTACGGCGACTCGCCTGCTTTATAGGCCTAGACCTACTCGTGAATCCAGCCCCACCGTGGCATTCATCGGTAGATAAGCACGGCGTTTGGGCTTCCTTCCACAGTATGATTTTTAGCATAAAACAAAAACTACTCGACCAAAATTGACGATAATTCTTGGTATCGTTTTTCTTAGAAAATGGCGCATCTAAATTACTGATAACAAACATTGCAGAAACTGACTATGGGAAACTGGTTAGGCTTTTTTTTTTTTTGAGCCACGACCCACCCTGTAACAACATATCCCCCTAACCGTTAGGCGTTAGAGTGTAGCCTCTGTACTACTACCAAAGATTCTGCTATTACTACTTACTAGTCTACTAGACCTAGTGCCGTAGTGGTAATAGTACTACTACTAGTAGTAGTACTAGTAGACTACTACTACTAGTAGACTACTATAACTACTAGTAGACTGCTACTTGATCTACTACTAGACGACTACTGGTAGTTTAACTTGTAAGCGCCGGCCGACGGGCCAGGCCACGGCCGGGACGCTCCCGCTTGCTTGCTGCGGCCGAAGTAGCCGCTCACTTTGTGAGCGAGCTGGGCCTGTTCTTCTAATCTACTTACTAGACAAACAGTTACAACTTACAATGTCAATCATGTAGAATACAGTATATCCTTTCTAAGGTTAAACTATATGGGGGCATACCAGACATACCACTCTGTATTTCCCAGGCGATCGTTTCCGTGAGGTCTATTCTCGGGCTTGGTGCCATGTTCATACGCTCTTGCACTGGCAGCGGGGGAGATGCAGCTGGTTCATATCGGTAAGGTGCAGCCCCACGATAACGTTCTGGTTCATCGGCTGCCTCTCCCTCCCCATCTTCCCCTTCAACTTCATGTGCCTCCTCTTCTTCTCCGCTATCGTCAGAGCTGCAGTCTTCATCATCATCATCAATGTCGAAGTTTACCCATATAGGGGAAGACATTATGCTCGAGGTACCAGGTATCTGTGCAAGCTAACTTAGTGATATTTGTACGTGGTAATGCGTACATGTCGACAGTCAGTGGGTCGACCGGGAGCGCACATCCCGCCCGCGGGGCCCGGGCCTGGCCGGGCTAGCTATCGTGTACGCGCGTGTACCAAGCTAGTAATCTGAGTGCTTGTGCTGAGCGGCGTCTGCTAACTGAGCACAACTCCGTGCTTATACGTCATCAATCGGTTCAGGGGTGTTGGTCACGTGACTATCTTTTTCGCAAAAGCTGCAACGGGGTCCTCCAAAAATGTGATATTTGGGGGAGTTTCTAGAAGCGATAAAAACCGGAACGACACTGACAACATATTTACATTGATAATCATGACATATGTTTTACATTTCTTTTGCATATTAAAACATTTTGCAAGCATTTTATTAGGTCTTTAATACGGAAAGCCTCAACCAAGGTACTAACTACGACCAACAGCCCAACAGCCCCATATGCATAGCGTAATTACGCTATGGGGCTGCTGGACGCAGTTACCAAGGTACGTACGTAAATAGGTGACCGGATATATTCGCATCATTTTCGTTAATGGGAATTATTACGTTTGAGCCGAGTTGAGGCTCAGTTGGACATTGATTTCTGTGAAGTTGACAGAAAGAACGATATAGGCATGTATGATGTGCGTAATGAAGAAAAATAGTGTTCCTGGTTCATTTAGGAGAATTTAAGACATGTATGAAGATTGAAGTCAGAAAATTTAGGTTGGCCTTGACTCCTTGTTGTCTATAGATCAATGAAAATAGAATGTGTGTTATAAATTAGCAATGCCATAGTCACAGAGCATAAGCAATGATACACGATATGTGAATTTAGATAATATCCACTGGAGAAGTTGCATGTGCTAGACATGACATAAAATAAGTCACACAAACAAGGTATGTAAACGGTAAATCACTTCAGAAGTACAAATACTTGATCCCATACTTTAGCAGGTAGATATTCCAATATTGATTGTATGTTGAACTTTGTTTTATTCAATTACAGGTTGAACCTTGCTGATCCACGCTGATGCATGGTGTTAGCTTGGTCTCATACTGGGCCAAAGGGACCTGTGTTTGATCGATTATTTATCATCGAGTTCACTATGCATGAAGTTCAATAATGGTCTTCAGGATGAGTGATGCAGGTCAACCTCGAGAGACTGGTGAGCCATGTAGGATGCCAGAGCTGGAGATGGAAGATGTTCAGGATGTTAATCCTGGTTCCTCGTTGAGTCAGTGTGGAAGCCATGCCAGTTCTTTTGAGAGTGATGGCCAGAAGGGCATACTATTTGGCAGCTGAAGCAGCTGCTATAGAAATGCATCAAAAACTACAGCTCGAGGAGTTTCGACTTTATGCAGCGTAAGATGAGATTAGCTATGAAGACCATGCTGCAGGTTGCTGAAGCAGAGGAGCAGATATACCTTGACTACGAGAACAAGAAGTTGGGAGTCGGCTTTCCTGTGAAAGCAGAGGATGAAACCTTGCTGTACCCAACTGAATGCGCCAACCAACCAGTACACACGAGTGCACCGATTTCCCTGGCTAGAGAAGTAGCAAAAAAGTTATTTTCAAATTTTCTTTGACTTTTAGCAGATATAGAGCAAAAGCCAATAAGATCATCAGCATCATGTAGTATCCCTGAACCAGGTTTGATGAAAGCCCATCAATTTTTCCGTAGATACATCCGTACAGACCGGGAGACAGACAGGCAACCTGAAAACATATGCCTCCGGCACCATTCAGGGCGGAGGCATAATAGTGAGACTCCTATATGTCATGTATGTTTAAACCATATGAAATTTGAAACGGGCCACATTGAATCCCCCCCCCCCCTTAGAATTGCTAAACACCACGGCTCTAGAAACATCTTTCCATTTTAATCCAGAAAGTAATCACCTCCCTGTTTTTAGCCGAGGGTGAGAATAAAGCCACTCCATGAAATGAAGATTAGCATTTTTTTTTTTTGCAAAATATATGTGAAAATGTCTAATTTCATAGATAACAGTAACTATTTATTCTGTCTTCTAAACTGTTGTCAGGTTATTCTCTTTCTTAGAATGCACTGGCCTTGAATATTAACAAGAATACTCTAAAGAAATATATAATAGAAAAATACAAGAGAACGAACTTGCAAATTACAAATTTAAACACAGTCTAAAGAGAACTTGACTTCTATTCACTTTTATCTTTTTTTGGGGGGGGGGAGGGTGGATTATGGATGAAAATATGAATCTGCTAATGGATATGAAATACTCAAAGTATGCTTTCCATTATATTTCATACTAGATGGGGTTAGTTTGTATTGTTCATATATTAGTTATTTCTTTACCATCGATAGCCTCAGTGCTTCAACAACACATGCACACTTTGAATTGATTGTTTAAGTAGGGAACAAAAAAAAAATAAGTCGCCTGCTGTTTTTTGTAGTAGACAGCCACTAGCCACACAATGTATGTCAATTTTGGGCAATCTCTGGCAATGCAATGTCATAAGTGGAGTAGCTTTGTGACACTTGACAAAAGCATGATTTTCTCACAAACCCTTTATGTATATAAGGATTGAAAAATAGAGTTTGTTCCAAAACCTGAGAAAGCTCAACATATCATATCTACTTTTTTTTTGCATATAAAAGAACACTGGACTTCACTCTTTAAGAAGGCAGAAACTATTATCATTGCCCTTACATACGTCAGTGACTTGTCAAGGAAATGTGCATGTTTTTCCTAAAAGAAAAAAAAATGTGAAATTCTCTTTAGGTTTTCCTTGAATTGTTCTACGCATATGACATCATAAACTCTTCTCACTCTGCTGCGACTGCACAAATGATTTAAAGATTATTAACTTTTGAACTGAATGTCCGCTTTTCAATTTTTTTCTGATGTGTTCTAATAGTATAAGCCAGTTCGGGGTACCAGTTTGAGCATGTGCAGAAAAAGGTCATTTGTACCGAGAGACAGGTTGGTTTTTTTAATTTCACTGAGATAAGCATCTGTCATGCTAGGATTATTCATGGAATCCTTATAAATGGTGCCTGCCAGTACATCCACTTGACAGCAAGCCTGGTATTTGGCAATGTTAACACACAAAAAAAGTTTGCTAACATATTCAAGACAGCACTTAATAGAATAGATGATTCCCTAAGTGTTGATTGACGAACCATACTGGTCACTTCATCTACACTGGTTAGGTTCATTCTTTGTTTGAATATGAGTTCCATAAATGGCTATGGTGGGCAAGCTGCTGCATTATGTCACTTTGCATTGAGTGAAGTGCCTAACCAACTGAGAAAAATGAAAGGTCATTTGTACCTATGTGCACATGAGCTATCTCCGGACTGGCTTATTGCTGCGCATTCACTCAATCCACATGTAGGTCTATATGAAGGTGGACTTGCCCTCTAACTCTGATTATAATTTCAAGCTTTCTTTAAGTAGGTTGTATAAAGTGCTGATATATTTGTGTAAGGTTTGGTGAAAATTAAGTGTTAAAAAATGATTGGAAGAGTTGTGAGACTGTAACATCAACACTTGAGGTATTTCTCATGCATGATCATAAATCTCTGTAAAATATTGATGGTAATAGTAATAATGATAATAATGATGATGATAATAATAATAGGAATAATAATGATGATAATAGTAATAATAATATATTTTGCTCCTGATCATTATGCTTGTGATGGTGCCAATACCAATACCTGCTTTATAAATGTGAAAAATCGACTGCTCTTTACAATATTTTGAATGTTGGGGCTAAACTGCATACATTGTGTAATTATATTTATGGTCTACTGAGTACAATGTGCTTCTTGTTTCCATCGCTTGAAAAAAAAACAATGTATTAAAAAAAATCGTTTTTAAACTTGTCTCACTGAAGACATATTCCTTCCTCTTTATGTCCAGTTTGTCATACCACTGATTGGTTAACCTTATTTTGCCTTTCTGAGGTAACATTTTCTGTGGAATTGTTAATGTTAATTTGATGCAATGAAAAGTGTTTTCAGATGTGCTATTCTGCCCGAGATTTATAACTGGGACATATCTTTAGCTGTGTTCATAAAAAAGTAACCAAATTTAGATGTGCATTCTTCATTTTTTGATTCTTTTTTTTTCACCTTTCTTATCATTGGTGTAATTGTATATGAAAAACAAAATGTGAAGTATACTAATTGTATAATGGGACACATTCGCAAGCTCTCAAGCTTGGAATTGGATGGAATATGTCAGTACAAGTAGTGAGTTTCAAATATATATGACAGAACTTTGAGATACCCTTCATTGTTTTGGCAATAACTTGTGTACGAGAAATCAGAGTTGACATATCGCTGTTAATGTCTAAGAGCGTCATAAAGGTGCTTTTGATTACCGTAAGATGTACCAGTAAATTCAAGGTACATATCTATGATCCATTCTAGAAGTAGAAGGACAATGTGAAAGATATTTGTCACATAGTTTACTATTACTCTGCACAAGCTTCAGGGATTTTTTGTATAAAAAGAATTAGTGCTTTTTGTCAATGTGGTAACTTCCTTTAAAAGAAGAAAAAGTAATCATTTGATGGAAAGAACGAATATTTTTCTTCTTATTCAGTGTACTGACCAAATTTCATACATTTTTGATTTACATTGCCCTTTTTATGACAAAATATGCATCTCGTTTGAGAATTTGTAGAAATACAATGTATATTTGATGTTCATTTTAAAGTAAACCATGAAAAAGAAAACCGCTGTTAACTTGTACCTCTTCCATGAGACATATAATAAAATATTAATAATTTATATGTAAGTATGCACTGTATTCATCATGTTTATGTTCTATTTGTTGTTGAATTGAAGTCTCTGACTTTAGTTTTCGTAAGATTGTGGATTTAATTGACTGAGAAACTGTGTGTAAATCTATGCATGCTATTTTGCTTCATGTCTGGAGTGTTACCTTAGGTAATTGTTTGTGAAGTCAGTGAATGCATCCAGTATATAATTATTTTGGTTTTAAAAAAAGGTTATAATTTTCACCATATGGGGTGCAGAAAGGTAACCCTATATAGAGACGTGTGCAAATTGTATTGCATCCTATATTGCGGTGACTTTATCACCCCATAGGGTGCAAAATTACAACAATAACAGTATGAACCATAATGGGTGCAGGTATGAGGTGCAGAAGGGGAACCCTGTATAGAGGTCCATATTTGCACCTTATAGGGTGTTGAATATAGGGTGCTAAATAAGAACCCCCAAAAATAGAACCCTAAATGGAGCCGCTGGTGTTACAACAATATGAACCAGAAAGGGTGCAAATTTGCACCTGAATTTTTGTTCACCCTATGGGGTGCAGAAAGGGAACCCAATGGAGGGGTGCAAATATGCACCATATCTGGTGTTAGATATAGGGTGCTAAATAAGCACCCCCAAAAATAGAACCCTAAATGGAGCCGCTGGTGTTACAACGATATGAACCCTATTGGGTGCAAAAGGGAACCCAATGGAGGGGTGCAAATATGCACCATATATGGTGTTAAATATAGGGTGCTAAATAAGCACCCCCCAAAATAGAACCCTAAATGGAGCCGCTGGTGTTACAACGATATGCACCCTCTAGGGTGCAAATTAGAACCGTAATTTCTCTGTGTGTACAGAAGGCAGTGCTCTTCTTTGTATAGCGGTTTAGTTTCGATTCAGAAGTATAGGGATATAAATACGAGACCAAATTGGTTAAAAATTCATTTATTATGACTAAGCTACTCATTTGGAAATGCTATCATAGCTTGATAAGCATATCTATGCCCGACAAACAAAATGACACCAAAAAGGTTGTGCCACCTCAGATGGTACCAACAACCCATTTTTCGGGTCTTGGCCCATGGACTACTTTGGTAATTTTATCCGAGGAACCTTACATGGACGAAGGTGATGAGTGCCAGTGTCCACACATTTCTTTTTCAATGTTCCAAACATAATTATGTCATAGAGAGTGAGTTTCAGAATATTTGACGTTTCTGATACATGATAATGGTTTAACATTTTGAAGACCTACTTGGACAACGTTGGCAATTTTGATATTAACTAAATGAAAAAGCTCTTAGTTTGGGTGATTTGGGGAATGTTATGAAACTATAGCTGGTAGAAATTTTGAATTCGATGGCTTATAACAAATTGTCACCCCGAACGCCCCATACAACTTCTCATTGTGAAAACTTAGTCATGTACATGAAGGCGTGCAGCATCCAAAGCGTCGGTGCCAACCTGATGACGGCTCGGCCAGCCGTACGCGCAGCGCCGCTGTCCGGGCATGGAGCTACAAGAGGTGTCTTGTAGCTCCATGGTCAGGGCAAGATTCATTAGACTCCGACGCAGATGACACGAGCTCATCAATAATCCACAGTTTAACACGCTGCATCATAAAAGGGTGGGTTATAAATCTCCAACTTCTCACCCGGTCTCGAAGTCATTATTTGGTAATTGGGGATGACTCGCGGGTTGTCGGGATCGAGACTGGCCTGCAATTATGTCTTAATGATTGTAGTTGAGAGCAAATACAAAGCACAGAATAAGGAACGAGCCTGACACTCAGAAACTAAGAGGAAGTGTATAGACAGATGACAAGGTAAATTTATAAGACATATAAAACGTCTTGATAGACAAACCTAACGCATGCATATTGTAGCGTTTATTATACGTATTCTTTGCAATAACGTGCCTTTATACATCATTTTGTGTATGATATCTTATTTCAGAGTTGATCAGTGTAAGTGCATTCTCTGTAAATACGCATTGATTCATAAATGTCATTTCTTTCATCGTAAATTCATAAATCTATGGAAATACAAAGTGAAGACAAATCACAACTTGACAAATATAATTTGACAAAACACTAAATTAATGATAGAATGTAGACACATACACACACCCATGCATGTGTATATACATATGATATAGTATATTTAGTAAGTATATTAAAATATATGAATACGCATACACACGATGAATGTTAATTCAATGCCTGACCGTGCCTATACTAGTGTATATATGCACAATTAACATAAATAATGTATGTATAATTATACATATAGTCTGTTACCAATTAGTTTCTCGGTGATTGCCTTCAAGAGAATGGGTCTTTCGTTCCTTACTCCAAACTGCCCCCCCCCCCAAAAAAAGGAACTCCAATCACATTTACATCTCTAGTTTTAATTTATTGCGTTTTTTCGCACGATAGTCACATCTAGGTCCAAAATTGTAGAATGGCCTCCAGTTGGAATTAAGAAAATGCCCATCATTGTCATCCTTTAAAAAAGAATTTAAATCAAAATTCATTATAGTTTATACGCCCTTCAATCACATGCCTGCGAATTAATTCCCTTTTTTGTGTTTTTATGTCACCTGTAATTATCTAGTTAGTATCAAATCCTGAGGACTTTCTTTTGGATAAGTGCTTGTTTGCCCTCGACACGTAATATTATTCTGTTTTCTCTTATCATCTGTCTCATGCTTTTACCCTTGTCTCTATCAATGATTCCTTTGGTAGAACTAGCGTGAAATAAATGAACTTAAAGTTGAACTCTTCCCCATATTTTGATAAGGAACAAAATAAGAGAGGGAGAGAGAGAGAGAGAGAGAGAGAGCAAGAAAGAAAGGAAGAAAGGGAGAGAGAAGGAGAGAAGAAGAAAGAGACAAACAAATACATAGTACATAATTATGTACGCATGAAAAAAAAAATCTAATATTTTGTAAGCCAGATGCTACCCCTAAAACATGTGCACAAAATATAGATGAAACCTCTCTAGGTTTTACGCATGCCATTCTCGGGCAGCAAGACGCAGTGTTTGTTATGCAAAGAACACAATACCAATTCACAGCAATAGTGTACGTCTAAAGAAGCGGCAAGCGAGTGAGAAAAATGCAGATAGGATATTTACCGAGTAAACCTCTTCAGCGGTACGACTTACCTGAAGTTTCGTTCTGGAAAGAGTGTAAACATTGTTACACAGCAATCTTCTACTTATTCACCGTTGATCTGTGAACAGGACAAACAAAATGATAGCTTAAGCCTGAGTGATCTCCACTCCCTTTAGGAAGAAAAGATTGAAGTGGATATTTAAAGAGGAAATCCAGCCCAAATATAAGTTTATCTGATAAAGAAAGAGTAAAATCTTACGAGTTGAACATGAAAAAATTTGACTCAAATCAGATGAAAATATGAGGAAGTTATGACATTTTGAAGTTTTGCTAATTTCAGCAAAACAGTTCATGTACAGTGGATATGAATATGCAGATGAGTGAGCTAACCATGAACCTCACAATTTTCCATTGATCTTGTAAAAAAAAATGACGAAAATTCAATGTTTCTGTCATTGAAGTCTGAAACATGATGTTTTTCCTGGTTAGATATACAAGGATTTGAGTCTCGGGCATAATTGCATTTGATGAAAAACTGGAAATTTCAAAAGTTGTGAGGGGATGACATGCTCACTTTGCCTTTTGCATATTCATATTGACCGTTCAATAACTGTTTCCTGGAAAAAATAGCAAAACTTCAAAATGTCATTACTTCCTTATTTTTCATCCTATTTCGATCAAATTTTTTACCGTTGAACTCGTAATATTTTACTCTTTCTTATCAGACTAACTTATATTTGGACTGGATTCCCCCTTTATCAAAGCCAGCAGTGTGGTGATAAGTGATACAGGTAGGTTATATACCGTGATGTCAAAATTACGAGCAATATAAGCAAGATATTGACATAAACAGTAGCAAAGCAATGGAAGATGATGTACAAAACAATGGTGTGGAGGCGCTGTGCTGTAGTGGTTAAGAGCTTTGCCTCTCACATACGAAGTTCGAAGTTCGAATCCTTCAAAGTGCTCGTTATCTTGTTCACATCCTCGGACGAGATCTTTTTACCCACTATGCCCCTCTCCATCCTGATGTATAAATGGGTCCCTGCCAGCGCTGGGGTAATAACAATGGTAGGACCCTAAAATAATATTGGCAACACTAAAGAGGATACTCTCCATCATGGATAAAGAAGACAATAAAGACTACATTGACAATTGTTTACATGTATGAATATATATATATTTTTTTCTGATTGTTTCTTCTGGATATGAAATTATGTTGTAACGTAACATATACCTATCAATTTCTGTTTCCATAGAGCCATGAGTATCCTTTTAGGTAGAATGGAAAGATATATTATTCAAAAATTACACTGTTGTCATTATTGATTATCAATACTGCATGCAATAGTCATTAATTTACTTCTCTACCCTTCTTTAACATACTTCCCAGAGTTCACATAACTAACTGTATACTAACTGTAGCTTATTCATTGTGATAGTTATTATCATGCTTAGTGTTGATAACTATTAACGTGCTTAGTGTTACGATTATTATCATCACTGTAAATACGGCTTTTGCTATTTTTTTCACAATTATTTCATCTATCTGCGTAAATTTCTCTGCCTATACTAATACATGTATAATACTTTAATGCACGTTGTATTAGACCGCTCGTAGGATTATATTGTAATAAAGCCACTTAATAAATCAGTATGTCCTTTGTCCTTTATGGGATAATAGGAAGGAGCAGATTTTTTTTTCCTTTCCCATCGAAACTAAAAACGTACATACACTCAGAGAATATCACGCACTGTGGCTGAAATCGCTCACATTTTTTTCTTGTATGAGGAAACATTCAGGAAGCAAATAATCTGCATATCAATAGGAGACAGAGGGGAAGGATAGAAGAAAGGAAAGAGTGATTGTGCAGGAGGATGGTTATATAGAGATAAAGGACGCCAGCGTCTGCTGGAAAATTTTTATGTATCACTGCAGACAGCTCTTGAGAATTATGCTGTCAATGCATAGTGAACCGTCCAATGATCCCTAGAACGTTGATTTCCCTTTCAAAAGAAAGCTTCTCCTTCTTTTCTGTTTGTTGTTGTTGTTGTTGTTGTTGTACAAATGGTCTGTGCAGGGGAGCTACAAAAAGATCCTAAAGAACTTTCAGTTTCTGGGTTCTCTTTAACCATTCTTCTTCAAGAGGAAGAGGAGACTATAAGTCCATCTAGCTAGCCTAGTGCAACAGCAGCTCTTTACTTTATAATGAGGAAGACAGATCGGTAATTATTCTCATTGTGCCGTCGTTACCAAGGAGACATGGCACCAAAGTAACAAGTGATTGAAATGACTAAAACAGCGCCCCTTCCTCAACCAACCATGCACCATCTCCACACACACAACCACACACACAAACACACACACACACACACACACACACACACACACACACACACACACACACACAGAGGCACAAACCTGAAATACGCAACATAAAACACAAGCGATTTTTTTTTTCTATTTTCACTGTGTAACATTTCTGTTTATCTGTTTTCACAAAATTTCTCGTTATTTGAAGAAATTGGCATTAATTAACTTGTTCACATCTGAGACGATCCATGTATAGTCATATCCCTCTTCGGCGAGACTCAAATTTACCGAAATACATTAATTTTCATACTGCTGGTTCTTTGATAACTTTGCTAGAAAAGAATTTCTGAAACTAAAATATTCACAAATATGAAATCATATTGTCAACTTCTTCATTGTCATCAACATGATCTTAACAAAGTTTGTGAGCACACTTTGAAATTGAAATCACATACGTTCCTGCTTATGTTCCTTTTCCTCAGACAGAACCAGACATCAAATATACAAGAGAATGAATACCTAGCATATGAATTAAAAACAGAATCTGGCGCCTCTCATGAGTACATATGATTTGGGTTTAGATTCTGAGTATACTTCCCCTTGAATATAGTACTTGGAAATCAGCCATATTGATATAGTAACATATAAAACCTTGGACGTGGAGCATACTGCTTTCACTCTCATGGTCCAATCAAAACTAGCATGTCTTTCTTTTTGAAAATTTAAAAATGCAAATCGAAAGAGAAAACACTCATGCATGAAAAAAAAAATATTTATATAGCAAGGGTCTACATATTTACAGATTCCTTAATCTGCCTAGTCAACATGGGCATATTAGTTTGAACTAGAATGCAATGTGCGAGTCTGGACGGTCCTGATACGGTGATTAAGGTCCAAATGCACACGTAACTAGCATTTAATCCGATGACCTTCTGTGCTTACACACCATGCATACCTTCGAGACATCACAGTTCGACCGTCAATCATGCCCTGGTGCTTATTTTAAATATCTGGCACGCTATGAACGTGCTAAACTGACGGTACACGTGTTTGAACTTTAAACAGCTAATAACCTCCGCCACAGAGGTTATGTTTTGTTTTGTTTTTTTCTTTCGGCGTTCGTTCGTTTGTTTATCTGTCTGTCTGTGCGTGCGTGTGTGTGTGTGTGTGTGTGTGTGTGTGTTTCCACACGCAATACACACACATACACACAAACGCAACTTTGTTACTTAGCATGCTGCTGTATAACCGTTAGAGTTTTATTGCATTCCCAATGTTTGTTTGCTTGTTTGCATTATTCTGCTTCTCAAGTAAAAAAAAAAAATCCCATTGTTGTAAAGAATTAAACACAATTTAACTAGATTTCAAAAGAGCCAATTAAAAATACAATCTAACTACTGCAGCATACTCGTTATAACTCAAAAACATTTATGGCTGTATAAAATCATGAAAGAAGCATTTTGATTCAACAAGGACATGAAGGAAGCAGGAGACCGTCAGCATGTTATCGTTGACCTAGGGGACAATCCATCCTCTCATTCTCAGCCCGTCTCCAGCGGTCTCTCCGCGCTTCTGGCCGCCAAATCTTGATGGTATAATTGGCGTTCCTGTCCCACGAGTAGCCGTTCAAATGTCGAGTCGGATTCCTAGCATTCTCCGTCGGTTACTCCGCCGCTGTTCTCCCGGCGGGTGTCATTCGGCTCCCGGTGGAAGGATGATGCGGCGGCGAGCCGTTGCATCGGTGACGCTTATTATTACCGGGCTCGTGACTGGTAGAGGGATTACGGTCACTGATGGTATCGCGTCAGATGGTTCTAAACAAATCCTAATTACTACTCCTGTACTGATTGAAGAAGAGAGTGCGAAAGAAAGAGAGGGGAAAAAACAGGAAGGGAGGAAAGGGAGAGGGGGAGAAGGAGGAGACAATCTGGGGCGTGTGATTCTAGCTTAAAGCTACTATTTAACATTGGGAGCAGCGATTTCAAAAAATGTATGAATTATCACAGATGCATATGTATAGTTAAGTTTTGTCACAAAACATCCTATACATACAAACACTTCTCAGTAAAGCCGGAAATATGAGGAGATATCACTAATTTTCTCAATAAATCGTCACGGTGACAGTTTATTCGAAAAAAAGTCGTTGATAAAACTATTGTTAAAATTTTGCATATCTAACAATGCTTGAAAGTCATTATACCGATTTATCTTTTAAAAGTTATTTTTATCCCTATCTCACATTTTAGAACTATTTTGAAGAACTAAAGCTTTTGTTTTCATCTGCAAATGTTAGTAACATTTTAATGTCATTCATAGAAGCTATTGTCCCTCTCATTGTCATCGCGGTCACAGCGTCAGTATTGTTGTGCGATATGTCTATATTTCCTGAAATATCTGTACATATGAATGGAAATCTCAACAAGCCCTCTCTCCCTCTCTCTCTACCAACATTTATCATAATACATGTTAAATATAATTAATACACACATCACAGATACATACATATATACGCATATACTATATGAATTTTATGATATCTAATGTTACAATTGTATTATAAATGATATATTTTAGAATATCATACATCTAAATATACTAAATACTACAACATGTAATAACACACAACAAGAGAAGTGTTTGATCTATGAGAAAAATCTCATGCGCATGACTATGATGATCAAGATAAACTACACTCTATAGACAAATTGTCCTGAATCGGTCCTTTTTTCGAGCCTTTTTCTACTTCCATGGGCCAAAACGACTTTATACACGTGTATAACGTTGCACGCCATACTTGTAGACAGAAAGGCAGAAATAACATACTTATTGAAGCTACACCTGACAACCAGTGCGCTTACCTGAAACAGAAACATGGAACATGTGGGCAAGTCTACAAAAAATGTTCACTGCATTCCAGGAGTCATATCAAACCTTAGACCAATTCTGGCCCTTTTTTATCGTTCACAACTCTCGTATGTGAGCGACATGTGTTTTCGTCTCTCGATTTATATGCCCACGAAGCTCCCGCCTCTCTTCGGGATTCGCCACACACTACGCCATCAGCGGCGACAATTGGCATTTTCTCGCTCATATTATACGGTAAGGGGAGTACGAAGACAGTCCAGGCTATATAGGTGCCTAATAATATGGACTACTTAGCTAAATACATCAGGGCCGGCGGAACCAGGGGAGGGGCCGCCCCACCCCCTACTTTTTTCTTCTCTTTTTTTTTTTGCACCCTTACATAGGAATACATAGGGTGTCACCACTTGTTGCTCCCCCCCCCTCCACTTTTTTTTTTACCCCGGAAGTGGCACTAGAAAAAAAGAAAGAAAGCAGAAACCCGGAAGTGGCAACAGAGGCCTTCTTTTTTTTCTTTTTTTTTCTTGATTGCTTGCATGCTTGTTAGCTCATGAAACCCGGAAGTGAGCCCCCACCCCACATATGAAAACGTGGCGCCGGCATGTACGCGTATGATTTGCTGTGATCTCCGATCTAACCTGCCTCCTCATACGCCCGGTCTCAAGTGCTCCTCGTATATTTGGAATCCCTATGTGTATCATCAGTACAAACAGGTTACCGATACATTGACACCTCTTCTCCTTTGCTTCTTTAGAGAAAGGTGAAAAAATTAACTTTCCCATGATAATTATTCTTTTGTGTGTCAATAGACTGGACCAATCCTTGCCGTGCCCTTACTTCGTTGAAAAAAAAAAAAAAAAATAGCAATTAAAGAATAAATGATCGTGGTATATGAATCTAAAGTAAGTTATTCATGCGCGGAAATACGCATCAGATATGGTTAATTTTTGTGAATTTTTTGATAGAATATTTGTTTAGCGTATCTCTAGAAAATAATGACAATAATAGATAATAATAATAATGATAATGATAATGACTTCGAGGTGGACTTTAAACTTAACCACATTCCCTCCCCGGCAAATTTCATGATTGAAGTGAAACAAATTATCTTAACATGAATATGGAACTTTCAAACATTGAATGATTATTGTTGATGTATTTACATATTTTCAATATTTCATTTAAATTCATGTGTCTACGAAGAATGAGCCATTTCGGGGTTCCAATTTGCGCATGAGCAGAAAAAAAGTCATTTGTACCAATTTGGCATGCTGAATTTTAAAGTAACTGAGATAAACATCTGTGATGTAATGATTATTCAAATAACCTTGCAAATGGTGCTAGCCAGCACATCTACCGGACAGCAAAAGATGAATTCAATAGAAAAAGACTATTAACATATTCAATGTAAAATAATAAAATGGATGCTTTCCCAAGAGTTATTTAAGGACCATCCTGGTTACCTGGACATGTACGCAAGCCTTGTGTTTGCAGATGATTAATTGTTTCCATTTGTTACGTCGGGCAAGTCTAAGCATTATGTAGCTTTGTAAACGAGTGAAGTGCTTAACCGACTGAGAAAAAAAAAACATAACAAAACAAAAGGAGATAGGTCATTTGTATCGATGTGTACATGAGCTTTTGCTGGCTTATTCTCCACTGGTGTGAGACCGACATTAAACGAGAACCGATCTTTCCACCGAGCAAAGCTGGATAACGCCATCTATAGTCTAAAGCTATGTAGTTAAAATTTTCAGTCGCCAACCACCTACGTGAGTAAAATCTTTAGAATTTGCTACATATACTGTATGACCAGTAATAATTCACCTGTTCGACCCTTTTCATGTTTTTCAAACGGCGTGAAATGTCCTTCATAGTAAACGAAATGTGATGTCTGTGTCAACATAAACAACGAGAAAGGAAGACAGTGAGAGACGGACAGACAAACATACAGAAGTATACACTAACCACTCTACTACAATGTACCTCATCAGTTATCAAAGATCACAGTGAAATACAATAAGATACTTGATAATAGGTACATTTTGAACTATAGAAAGTTGCACATCATCCGAAAGTGTTTCCTTTTAAAGATTCCCATATATTTTCTATGGTCACTTTCCACTGGTTAAGGATAGAGAGACTATGATTTCTTTTTTCGTATTTCCTTAAAAGCTCAGTTGTTATTATGAATATTTCCATACCTCTGGCCATTACGTCACTGATAACCTGTGCTTTACAATCTATATGCTTCTATGAATTGTATCCCTCCCTTATGCTTAAGTGTATAATTTTTTCAGTTCAATTTCGTTATGTTCTATAAAGTATATATTTCTCACCTTCCTTGATAATGCTGTATGACAGAGATTAAGAAAAAAATCGTAAACTTTTTTGTTGTTGCTGTTATTAAACTGTTATTTTGTCGGACTAAATACAAGATTTATGAAATTATATCATGCACATTATCTCTATTACCCTCTACCAATCAACAGTTTTTCATCACCGAGCTCCTATCGTCATATTCGTTTACATCTATGTATGAAGGATTTTATGTTCTCAGTTCTCACCATTTTGTGTTTCTGGTTTTCAAATCTACACTGACGGGAAAATATAGGAACACGTACTCCAACAGCGAGGACAGATATATTCACCAGCGCCCTCTCTCGTTTAGCTCATCCAGTTTGTGATTAAAATTACGTTAGTTACAACGTCACGATCATAACTCTCATTACACAAGCAAATCATAGTGCAAACGAGAAAATACGATCTGTGACAACTTAGTTACGAGAAAAAAAAAAACTTCAGCAAACATCACCAACGAAGATTCCAGAGATTTGAGAAAATCGTATGAGAATTCATTTTGGATGATCCTTGAACGCATTTAAACCAAAATTTGATATTTTTTCCTCAACCCTTGAACTACACACCCTGGATGTTTATTGTTCAACCGAAATACAGGACAACGAAAATAAAAAAGGTGGTGATTTTTATCATTTTAACCGTTCTTATCATTCTAGTTTCGCAAGTACATCGAAGTCCCTCAGTTTGATCTATGTTGTCAACAAAGCCTATTTATATAACTATAGAATGAACGATATTATCCTCTCTTTTTCTCTTTTCTTCTCTCTCTTTCTCCTTATGAATCTGCAATAAAGGTTCTGCAAAAGATCATCTACTGATGCTATATTCATTTTAGTACCATATTCAGATTTGAAGTATTTTTTTTTTTTTAGAGAGAAGCCTCTGCTAGAAGAACTACAGACAGCTAGAGATGAAGTTTCTGCCCTGTAAGAGATTCAAAAGCTCACGGTCTTCAAGCTGTTAGTAATGCAAAAAGGGTGAGATGGTTTTTCTTTCCCCCTGGAAAAGTGAGGGCATGAGAATCGTTGGGAGGTTGAACTTGATGGCGCACTCGTTGTTTCTCCAGGATGTAAAGACCAGCTGTGGTAGCAAAGTCGTTAGCTGAAATGCCATACCCTTGTCGGCCGATCAGTTTGATGTACCGCACGGACCTCCTCACTTAACAGGCAAAAAATTATGCTCACCATGGAGAACGCCCCCAACAGATGACTATTGATCATCTCCGCTACCAGGGGCTGACTGGCAATGTAATACATGTGGGGGGGAAAGTGACTTGACTTTAGACGGGTTGTAATGCTTTATTACTCGGGGTAACTGAAATACATCTTGCGTCTCTCTAACCAAATGTCGGTTTGTGTTTCATCATTCTCTACCTATCTCTCCCTTCTTTCCTGAATCTGAATTGGTTGATTGTCACACAATGGCCTTATTAAACGGCATTACATTAATCTCCATGGAAAGGGGGAAGGGGGGGGGGGGGGGGAAGCGCCACTGATGACGCCTGAAGTTGCGGGAATTCTGCTGGTGCATGTCTCTTCAGATGACGCGTGTGTGTCTACTACATGTCTCTTTGTCTTAGTTGGTGTGCTTAGACAAATTTAAATCGGTGCGTAAGGGGGTATATGATTACATTTTCTTTTATCTGAACAAGCACTTTAAGCGGAAGGTTCAATCAAATAGATTAGAAAGCGTGTGTGTGTGTGTTCACGTAATGGTGGAAAGGAGATATTTTTTGTACACATTTATATAAGCATACGTATTATTGTACTTCTTGATGCCATTACCGTACAGGAAAAATAAGACATTTGTAATCATTTCAATGGAAATACTCTTTAGATGATTCATTACTTTCTTGTCGTTGTGTCGCGCCCAGAGGGAAATTTCGTAAAATGGTTAATCATGAGTCATTTATGTTGATAATCTTATGTTGAATCGTATGTTGTGTACAATGCAAAGATTGAATTCTATCAAAAATAGCGCTGCAATTGTGCAACTGATATTTAGGGACACTTTATCCAAAGAAATATATATATACTTGCGTTTGCTTCTTGCCTATATTCTCCTGAATAATTTTATAGCGGTAACTGTGGTATTGTATGTGATGTCGAAAAATTATTGAAGAGCAGGTAACTATGTACTCCGTCTGGAAGGAATGAACGCGCCTGTTCGACACTGTGTTGCAAAGGTCACCGCTATAACTGCTCGTCTGAATTTCTGTTATAACTGCTTTTGGTATGCAGTAGATAAAATTGGCTGATCAGATGAATGGGGCCAGCCACAAAGCTTGAAAAAGTTATGATAATTACAGTAAATGAATCTATTTGAGCGGTACGATGTGTCTAGGTCATTTTCATCACAGTCGAAACAGGCGAGCTAATTGGTATGCAAAGGCCTTCCCTCCTCACCCACGAGGTTTGAAATATATAGGACATGATAACAAAATAGCAAGGTCATTATTAGGCCATCATCATATTTTCATATCTCTCTGAGATATACTTACCGTAGGACCTGATAACAAAATGATTATTACACCATCATGAATGACGTAAACCATATTTCAATACTTGGTCAGATAAAGGATAAATGCAACCTTACTGATGTATGCTTTGATTTTCACTTTGGCTTCTTGTTCCCTTCCCTCGAAAATAGAAATGTTGCCTTTTTTCCCGCTCCATGCAAAGAAATGTATAGAAAATGTAGCACCCAACAGATTTGTCCTATTTACAGGTGTATTCATATTAAAGAAATAAGACACGCAAACACGCTGTCATGTAAAACGTCATCCGATGCAGCAGACCACGTGACCAACAACTTATCAAAAGAGGAATGTCGAATGATTGGAGAGACAATGGCACAGGTTTGTTTGTTTGTTTGTTTGTTTGTTTGTTTGTTTGTTTGTTTGTTTGTTTGTTTGTTTGATTGTTTGTTTAATGTCACATCACTTTTACTTGTAGTCTTACGAGATAATGTGTTTGAGTTTGCGTTCATTACATTGCACGGTTCGCTCACTTCAGCCAATGGCCGCTCTTCTGTGAGTCTGTGCAGTTTACCAAAAAAAAAAAAAAAATGTGTTGGATCTGTTGATTTCCAAGACCAGGGTTTCATACCATTCCCTTGCACATGTGATCTGACCTTTGAAGCTCGCTCGCTCTCCTCGCACGTAATAGGAATAAAAAATACCTGACTTGCTTGCCTACAGAAGTCTGTGGAAGAAAAACATGTATCTCATATTGTATATTCAAAAACCTGGGAAACATACAAGCTCTAAAACAATTAACAGATCTTCATTGTCTCTCCCCCCCCCCCAAAAAAAAAAAAAAAAAATCGCCAGAAAATCGCCTCCTTTAGTGAAAGATGCTTTGTCATTCCGTAGTTTTTGGTAGCGTGTGATGTACTTGCCGTCTTTGCAATATATGCAATGTTCTCTCCCAAATGTGTATTTTGTATTATGTTACGTTCTCTTGAATTGAATTGAACATATCTTTATTCTATGTTTTGAACGTCACTGACAATCAAGTACGATGACATAACGACACAATGACCACCATTCTATTTTAAAATGATTTTTTTTTTTCGTCTGGCTGTGATCGCAGTGAAATCAATGCGCTCCTAAATCCTATTTACTGACTTTCCCCGAAACATAATCACATGGCGCTCTAAGCGTCATTTAAACCCCTCTTTGTGTCATCTCCCTGTTTGTATCACTCTCGGTTCGAGTCATCTTAAAGTCGGGAAACTATGGACTCGCTTTCTGAAGATGCTTTCCCGCCGCAAATGATTTTCCCCATGCAACCAATCCCCTTCGTAATGGTGCTCCACAGCGGTTCAGTTCACTCTGCAGCGATCTATAGCCACTCTTTTGTGGGTGGCAAGAGAGTTACAATTTCAGAGTCTGATAACAAAGACCTCAGCTGGATGGCTACTAGCTTCCATCCTGTTCCTGTCAGGGACTATGAGACGAGATGACCAGAATTAATTATCTGGAGGGCTTTCAGTTGTCACAAACAGCCATCAATCACATCGCCTGAAACAGGCTTAAAGAACAGCTTGCCAGGGCGCCGGTCTGTGGATTTTGCGGGCATATCTTTCTAAGCAACTAAGCAACTGCTGCCTCTATGATATACTGATGATGGTGGTGGCGGTGGTAATGATGACAGTAACATAATGATGATGCTGATTAGAGTCATGATATTAATGGCAGTTACCATGACAACAGCAACGATGGAAGTTATTAAAGGATAGTATATAGTTTTGGTGAGATAGGGATTCAGCTTTCAACTTTTTGTGAGATAATTAGAAACCACTTATGAAAAACATATTAAAGAGCATACCATTCAAAACGGAATCCAAAATTTATTTGATGAAAATCGGTTTTGAAACGGCTGAGATATCCAAAAACAAAGTAAAACAAAACAATTCAAATAAAAGGTGGGTCTCACCTATTATTAGGATCGCTTGTTTTGGACATCTCAGCCATTTCAAAACCAATTTTCTTTAAATTAATTTGCATTTCCACTTCAATTATATACTCTTTCATATTTCACAAGTGGTTTCTCATTATCTTCTAAAAAAGGAAAACATCTGAAGCCCCATCTCAACCAAAATTATATCATTCCTTTAAGTCGAAGAGCATTTAAAAGATGATGATGATCACATGTTGGTGGCCAAAATCATGATGGCGATAACTACGACCACGACAATGACATCGACAGTGGTAGACGGAAGATTATGATGACAACGATACTGCTGATGATGACGTAGTTCTCGGTCATCATCGTCCCAATGACGATGATCAAGAGTTTGGACTCGTCAATGACGTCACAAAAGAGAATAGTGCTAAAATGATGATACGGTGTTATTGATGTATGTTTTAAACTGTTAACGTGGTATTAAAAACCGAGGAAACCGCAAAACAAACTGTTTGGACATTAAGGAAGACTGCAAAAGTTCTCTATGGATGATGGTGGTGGTGATTTTTACGATTTATGGGGAATGATTAACCCAGTAGTAGTCATGGTCATCATCAGAGCAGAGTGATGACGGGATAGAAGGTAACGAGAAAGATGCTAATACTTATCTTTATGATTATCAAGAGACAATGTCGTGTTGATGGATCGTTGTGAGTCTACATAGTGGCATAAACAGTTTCAGATTTTCCTTTCTAGAAATCCGCAGAGTGGCTGTCAAGATAGTGATTGATAATAGTCCTCGATGAAATCACGCCTCGCCTTCTTGCCCCATATCTTGATCGTATCTGTGTTTATCTGCGTGGGTTTCCTTTTTTTAAAGATCACTACCCTTTCCATGTTTTGCTTTCTCTTTGTTTTGTGTCACTTCTTTTATCCTGGTAATTATAAGGAAAATAAAGAATGAAAATAAAAACTTGAAAGTGAAGAAAACCATAAGTGAAAACTATATTTATTGAATAGGTTTAGTCACATGTATGAAGCAAAATTAATATCAATCAACACGACCGTATTTTCTGTATAGGAGTGCTTTCGCTGGTTGTTTGCACACTTAAGTAAAGTAAGTAATCATTTGAACTATTATTTTTGTTCTTCTCATTCTATTCATAATATAGAGTTTAAACCAATGCGACACTCAATAGTGTGTATAATGATTACGAATGCTAAAGTATTAGCGACGAACTGTACTCTGCAATATGACTGGCTGCGTACATTGGCAATTATGACGTCAAAAAGTGGTTTACGTCCAGGTGCGTTTGTGAGCTCACACTGACGTCACGATTTTAACGTGTGGTTGAATCCAGGGTATATGTGCGCTTCATTTAAATACATATTGATTTAATGCATGAATAGCAACACCAACAACAAAAACGCAGACAAAGACAATGGAAAATTTAGATGATCTACATGGATGCGGTACAAGCCAAATTACAGAGAGGACGTCTGCGAGGCCAGATTCAACTCGAGAAAAGACTTCATTAGGTTCAAGGCAGCCTTTATCAATGAAAGCTTGCCATGATACCTCTTAATTCAAGCACTATACCAGAGGGTGACAAGAGGTCTGGAAAGCAAAGATTTAAAACTGTGGATTCAGGAATGATCATTGTCAAGAAACCCAAAGGTGAAAAAGGGACAGATGTGAGGGGGGGGGGGGAGACCTGGTGAGATTGAGACTAAGATCCTCATCGAAATCTGAACGTTCACTGTTTATTCACTCTTCAATGTGTTTATATCTTCATAAGATATCACCTTCTACAATCCAAATTGAGTTGAGCTGATATGATACGGATTGCATCCGTATTTGTGTGTACTTTTCATTGTAATTGTATATTGTCAGTCAGGTTTCCGTGTTCGTATTGTAAAAAGACAGTTAAAAAAAAAATTAACCATAGACCAGACAGTAAGCTCTCTTGGACGCCTCACAATGATAGTTTTTGTCGTGACATATCCTCAGAATGTGGGCTATCCAACCATGTTTTTAAATGAAAAAAAGGAAACATACAAACAAACAAGCAGAACAAAAACGATATTATTCACATAATACAGTTGATATAGATATCATGCATCTAGGCTTCACAATCTATGGAATATTTTGATAATGTTTCGATATAGATGGAATATAAGTAGGGCTCTGCAAAGACTACCCCGTTGTTGAATAAGATCGAATAAAATGAATATCTAAATAAAGTGAAATAAATGCTTATAAATATAAGCACACTTTCTTTTCATATCATGTGTACACACATTTATGTTTGTAATCACACACACACACACACACACACACATATGCATATACATATGTATATATATATGTATATATACATATATGTATGTATATATATATATATATATATATATATATATATATATATATATACATCATCGGAGAGAGGGATGTGTAATGAAACAGAACATGTTCTACATGGTTATATCACATTACAGTTTTCACGGTGTATTTTCGTTTTTAATTAAATGTGTCTGTGTCGCGTAGTGACCTGCTGCCTGTTATATGCCTTGTACTTCTATTTCTTCAGCCTCGCCACGAATAAGCCTAGCTGGGAGCAGCGGCGTCGTGCGGCTACCCACACTTTTCTTTTTTCTTTCTCCGTCAAAGATTCGCAGCAGTCAACACAATTGGACATCCTTCCAGGGTGGACCATTGGTACAAAACAAAAAGAACAACAAAACACTTTCGATGAACATAATACGAGAAGAGGAAATGTGATCGTTTTGTTCGCAATGAATCGATATCATGCTGTCCGCTGGACAAATCGTCCACACATTCAACAAGCGATCAATTACGCCTCCACCGTCTTTCTCATCTCTTTCAAACGTAAAATCTGTTCTTGGGATTGAAAATAAGTGTAGGGTAACTAACGCGGAGGAGGGGTACTCCGAATTTTAAAGGTTTCGTAACAAAAAACCTGTAGAAGTTGATCGGTTGTATAAATGTCACGATTTGTCCGGGGAAAAGATAAACCATATTGCTTTCGACCGATGACCAGCAAACAGAATTGTTCATGATCCATTCATGACTTCTTTGATTATATCCTCTTTGATCTGATTTGATGACCAATTAGGGAGGGAGATCATCCCCGACTGGACAGGGGAAGTGACCAGCGAGGCAACAGGAGCTGCCCTCGTTTCAAAAACTTTTAAAAATGTTGATTACAGGTATTACAAGCTCTCTACACTTTTTCAGCCTTGTTGTGAATCCACAGTCTGCATAGTTGAATACTCTGCAAATTGACAGTACGATTATGGCTTAAATTTTGTCATCATGGAACCAGTTTAATAAAGTCGGACATCTATTATCCACACAGTTGCATCTCTCTCAAAACAGTATACGTAAAGAGGGCGTTGTATTTCTTGCCATTTGCTCTTGACGTACAGCTATCCAGCATGCATGCACTCAATGTTCCTCAGGAAGTAAAGATGGTGCACATTGTGTCGTTCGCTTGTTATGTGCCAGGCGAACAAGCTAATGCATGACTACAAAAATCCACGTTTCCCTAGTATTATCTCTAGTAGTTTGTAAATCATTATATTTAGTAGATTTTGATTCAAATTGTGAGCATTGTAAGAATGGGAGAAAGCTCATATTCGCAGGTATCGATGAAAGGAAATTATTCGTTCATTACAGAAAGATTCAGGGAGAGGTTTCAATCCCGAGATCGAAATTCACTTTGTTTTGCGGTTGCTGGAAGAATGTGAACCATGAAAATCTGAGAAAAATTTTCGTCGGTTAGAAAACCATGAAAGCCGACTTTAATGAAGGTTTATCAGATCGCATTTTAAACCTAAAGAGAGGATTGTTGACGATACTTATTTAATATTGTTTGTTGGTTTGATTGTATGTATGTTTCTTATTGGCTCTGTTTGTCTGTTTGTTTGTTTGTTTGTTTGTTTGTTTGTTTGTTTGTTTGTTTGTTTGTTTGTTTGAGGGGGTAAAGAGAATTGTTTGATCTACATGACATTGTGTATGTCCACCACTGGACCACCGCGTGGGATGCAGACGCAAAGCTCGGAAGAGATCGAAACTGTGGAGGAAGGAGCAATGCCGGCATGACTGCCTTTATTTCGTTAGGATATTTGATTGTCTAATGCTCGATGCAACGGACCAGTCACTGATAGCTTGTACGAAAAGTGGCTTGACCTTCCTTGCACGTCGTCGAGTTTTTCTTTTCGCTCACGTCATTCTCTCTTCTGTTACTGGAAATACGTTTGTCTGTGCCTGTCAGCGCAAGTCATCTTGCTAGAAAGGTTTAAATGAAGGTAGAAAGCCCCATTTGCATTTCTTGATCCAATCCCCGCTCGAGGACGTTGAATCTATATGTGATACAATATGACTCTGAATTGAAGAATGATAACGTTTTTTGTAACCCACTAAAGGTGCTAGTATATCAATTGGGTTCCTCTCTGACATTTCAGTTGATACATTTATTCAAATAATCTTGAATGAGCAGACGTTCTCGTATGACAAGGCACCATGTGCTTTATCAGCTTGTGGACATGTGTCAAGCATGGCTACAGTTTCTTCCAGCAACCAGAATCACGTTCGACATACAGCTGCGAGGCTTCAGGCGTACTAATTAGGCTGCTGTCACACTCGTGATGACTGCATCGCTATAATGAGGAGAGACGTCATTGAGATTGTCACCGGTAAAATGTTAACATGTCGCCACGTGATCGCCCTCTTACGTGTCTGCTGATACAGCACTGGTGTCATATTTGGTGTTGTCATAGGATACTTGGTGTCATGCGGTGTTGAAGGCTATTATGGTGATGCTTGACGTTAAGTGTTAAGTGTTACATTCCATGCATCAACTCGTGTATTCAACTGGCTCCCACGTGTTGCTGGAGAGCTTTCACCTCCGGAATGCAATCGCCATTATTTTTCGTCATCACCAAATGTATGCAGTATAATTTATGGTAACTCCAGTGTTTCCGCCTCCTCCTCCTCCTCCTCCTCCTCCTCCTTCTCCTCCTCCTCTTCCTCTTCAGGAAGAATCCAGAACCTGAAATAATGATTTAACGACAAAGGTAAAGTCTGCTTTGAGATTTCAATCTATGGTAGTCAAAAGGAATACATTTTTGTCATTTTATCGTTTGAAAAAATAAGACAACTTTATCAACTTACAATGCAAACAACTTCAATCAAGGCACATCAGAATCGAAAAACATATCTGTAAACATGCATTATGAGATATAAGAGGATTTGCTACTTTTAAACAATTAAAAGTGTCTTGAAGAGATAGAGATAGCGATAGAGATAGAGAAAGACAGAAAGAGAGACAGAGAGAGATGGGCAACACAACATATCTTTACTACGGGAGGTTTGACATGGTGCTGTATCACGTGAAAATCATTGTACATGACATATCATGTGTGCCTGAGTGAAAGAGTGTATCCTTTTGTTGTTTTGTGTGTGTGTGTGTGTGTGTGTGTGTGTGTGTGTGTGTGTGTGTGTGTGTGTGTGTGTGTGTGTGTGTGTGTGTGTGTGTGTTATCAAATACATACCGTAAAATGCTAGTGGAATCTTGTAACTAAAATGTAGGAGGAAAGTTGACAATTGAATGGCCATTGTTGTATTGTAGTATACCCATGGTCACTGTATAACGCTTGGTGGGAATACCGTCATGTCAGGAGTGAAGTAAAGCGGTTTAAAGGCATGTCTTCACTCATCGTCGCTCTATACGTGTGCTATTAAGGGGGAAAACAATGCAAGAGCAAGCGGCTTTGATTAACAGATTAAAGCAATGAAAGTAACTGTCAGTGTAAAGCATAAAATCTGCTAATTTGACAAAGAAATCGTTCGAAATAAGATATACCATTTGTTGAGATATCTAAACTCTGACTGTTGGACGTCATATACATTTTCCATGACCAAATGCAAGAAAAGAATCTAAATTGATTATTGTTACAAATCAAAATATGTTGTATTTGCTGATAATAAAGCAAGAACCAGCATAGTTTGAAATAAAGAGTAACAAAAGAGGCTCAACTAAATATTTCATAGTTACTGAAAAGACATCTAAATTTGAGAACAACAAGAAAGACCCTACATGAGAACGGACATGACAATTTGTGAGCGAAAAGAAATGTAATTTATACCACACTTGAGCTTTGTATTGCTCTGACAAAAAGGATAAGGACTTGAGTGAGGGTATAAAAAGGCTATCACGCAGAGTTTAGTTTCCAATAGGGAATTTAAAAATAATATATTATACAGGTCTTTTAGATATGGCGCCAGTTTCATGAATTTACATACAATGTATATAATACAACTATTAAAAAAATCCTCATTTGTATTACGATAAGTTTGACGAGAGGAAATGACAATGTGGTAGGGAAAAAAAAGATGCTGGGGAAGATAATACACCAGAGAAGGGGAAGAAGAATTATCGGAGCGTACGAGCATACGGCACGGCTCGCGTAACAGAATGGAGTATGAAAGGATGTGTGTATTTTCGCGGGAGAGATAGAGAGAAGGAAGGAATGAAGAAGTAGAAGAAGAAGGGAAAGTAGGAGAAGAAGTATTCAACTCCCTCCCACCTCCCACAAAAAAAAAAAAAAAAAAAGAGGGAAGCTCGAAATGGGCGGGGCGTGAGGCAGACGCAACAGAACATGTAATGTGCGTTCACCCTTTTCACCAGCTGACCACATTATCACGTTTTACGGTCGATTCAAATATTTGAGAAGAAAAACTGAAGCACTGGCTACGGGTAACGTTAACACAACCCATTAATGTTAGATGGATTTCAGCGTAGTATTGTTTGCCGTCAAAGCCATGTGGTTGTAACTATAGATCGTCTCATTGTCACAATTTGACATGAAAGTTTGATAACATTATTCTTCTCACCCCGAGTCATCGTTTACTCCCTCTACGACCAGAGCTACCCGGGAAAACTATTCACAACATGCAATGTATACAGGTTAATTATGTGTTAGATTGTACTTTTGTGTTTTGTATTCTGTAATTATCATGTAGGCATACTGTTATTTCGAGTGTGTAGATATTGTATATCTCTCATACCTCACCTTCAGTCGAAGTGTTGGGCTGCGTCTTATAGATAGGGAAAAGAGGCGCTAGTTTCCTATACTGTCCACACCCGTAAATCTTTTCATTAATTTTCTAGGCGCAACACCCTTTTACATAAAGACAAGGTGAAAGGTCATGATGGCTTCTAACAACACATCAAGTATCGTCACAAGACACATGCATTTTAATCATTTAGCCAGATCAAGGGGCCCTGTATTCCTACAGCTCATGTTGAAAAGATAAAGCAAAGCGCAGGAGATGTGAAAGATGATGGCGTAAAGTACAAGTAAGGCCGCATTCAACCTTTCATGATTAAACCTGGCAAGGAGGGGCGAACAAAAAAGAAAAAGAGGAAAGAAAGAAAGCCAACGCCAAGGAAGGAGATTTTGCCGGAATGACATTAAAGATGGGCTTTTGTTGTCGATTTTCCACACTCAGGTAGCTAATCAGGGATCCAAACGCAGCACAGACTGTCTCCCCCTGGCATTTGCCATCTTTCACCAAAGTCTGTGTCATATTGTGATCTGCTCGCTAGGTGATCATTTTGCGCCGCTCGCACGGTCGGCTATGCCTCGCACCCAACGTCTGCACACGAGTATCTACTAAGAGCTATCCGCACTGCGGGCATGAATAGAGACCATTAATGCTCCTGCCAGATTTTGTGAGGTTTTTTTTTCCCTCGTCATTTTCGTAATGGCGCCGAATTCTCCAAGCTTCTTCCTTTCTTTCCTGCCTTAAGGAGTACAAACAGACATTCAGACGTCATCAATGACATCACTAGCATGAAGACACCGACAAGATATCAACGCAAAACCTCCCTTCTACCACGACCTAATTAAGGAGGTCGCACTCCTCTCTGGCCGATCGAGGGTGAGTAAAAAAAAAAAATCCTTTGACAAAATCAGGCATGCACTTTTGCGATTAATACTGGAAAGAGACCCTTCTCTCTCGAAGAGAAAAGGGTATTGATTTTGCAGAGATTAGCAGGACACGTTGAACTGTCGTAATCATTTTCCTTCTATTCAATACTTGATGCATTTTCTGAGTGTGCATGGTGTTCTTTTGAAGTAATCCTTCTATATCAGATCAAGTCCGTTGTAAAAGGAGGTCATAAAATCTGATCTAATGACGCAGTACCAGTGAACTACTAGCTATTGTTATAAAATCCATGTACCTAAAAAGCAGACTTTTGCATTCATTTGTTTGAGCGAGAGAAAAACTTACACGTAGTAAAGCGTCATTGCCGACAAGCATTTAATGTCAAGACATAAGTTTGGTGAATTGTAACATTGAACGATTTAGTCTTTTTTATATTCTATTTTAGCGATGTAAAATCGGCGTAATCATGATATAGGACATAGGGCACGGGATAAAGTTCACCTGAAGAGAGAGGTAAAAAATAAACTATTCATTGCACAAGGTATAGTAGTTCAAATTATCTTCTGAAATTTCCTTGTATTAGTACAAGGAATAATAGCCTTTACTAATTTCTGATGTGAATGCAATATTATATGAACTTACATGGTACCTTATAAATGTGAATCGGGAATCAGTATTGCTAGTTATCCACTGCCATCGTGGGAGATGACGTGATCTGATATCAGTCATGATCCTCTCAAGTACCATCACGATTCATTAGAACCTCAAGTTATCCATTTTTTTTTTCACATGGCTGACACGACCTTCTTCCACGGACCTTCCTATATCTCATCATATGCCCAAGAAATAATTTGATGGCATCATTTCATATCGCGATCACTACTTCTTATCATTGCTATCACTATGGTCATTAGCATTACGATTTTGAATTTCATCATCATCATCATCGTCATCATCGTCATCATCATCATGGTTGATATGTCTTTATCATTTCCAGATGACTCACCTGTTGTATGGTCGCGGTTGCCATCAAACATCGATATCTTAATAAGTCTTTGTCATTTGCAATTGTATTATAATGTCATTGTCCTTTTTTTCGAAAAAAAAACCCACCAAAATACAGCAATGATACAAGAAGCTACAGAATCGCAAATGTCATATCCATTCCCGATACTATATCACTTTATTTACATGCAGCGCTTTATGCGAAGTACTAGTACCAAGTCCCTGATGCGATGTGGTGAATTCCGCTACGATGGACTATGGGGGATTTTACGGCAGAAGTCCTGGTGCTCCACGGAGCTCCAGGGCGATGAGACGATGCGACTTCGTGCCTCTCGAGGTCGTCGGTCAACTTTCCCCAGCTCGAAGATCCTCGTCGTCGATATCAATTACTGGTCTCTCCAGCGAGGTTAGACGAGAAAAGTTTCGTCAACAGCGTTGTTGAGCACATTTTACGGCTCTTTAAAAGCTCTATAGGCGATAGGGTATCTTTTGGCTATGTATCTCCTTGGTGAAGACATGACCGATGTGATGCCATGAGATTCGAGCTCCCTACACCTGCCGTCAGCCTCATCCGGCTCTGGTTTGGAGTTTCTCTTTCTCATTTCCTACAGGATCTCGTCAGGAAACCAGACAGCTACTGAAAACAAACATTGAGACTCTTTCTAAGGTTGACTGAATTCCCTCTTTATTCAATTGATTGTTTGTTTGCTTTCTGGTAGACTTTGAAGGATGTTATTTTGGCTTTTTTTTCAGAAAGCGGCCAAAATAAGACGTACCACTCTCCTGTATTCAAGGATGCGTGAAGGGGGTACAAAAATCATACTTTTGTGCAATTTGGTGATTGCTATGACACTATGAGTGTGAAGAGCGATTGGTAGCCTCGGTGCGTAGAAGACACAACTTTTCCGCTGTAATATTTGTAACATCTTGGCAGGGACCGCCTGTGTATAAGTTGATTCTAAAGTTAGTTTTGACCATGCGATGTGTTGTTAGAATTTGACAGTATAAAGTCACAAAGCGAGATAGCCTTATGATTAAATGCCCTCAGTCATGATGTCTGGCAGTAGAGTTATATCCCTTTTTAATCTGTACATAAAACATATTTCATCCTTTACGATGAGAAAGTTTAAGTTTCCATGCACTTGACATGACGAACGTATTGAGTATGCAGAAGCTGTCAGGAGACAAAAAAAAAAGACGTTTAGTTCACAAAAACAAGTTTCCAACTTTACTTCATCTGAAAATTCATGAATACCATGAACTCAATGTTGCGACCTTTCTTGCATTAATCATCATATCGCACGTACGGTGAGACAAAAGGTGCCTGACCCCGAGGATTATGTCATTGAGTGATATTTTAAGTAGAACAAAAATAGCTGTGAGGTGCAATTAGACGTAATTGCCTAACTCAATTATGCATTCAAATGCTATGCAACACTAGAACCTTATTTACCGACATGATTTTCCCTCAGGACACATTCACACAAACTAGGTTAATAAGTAGGTCAAAATGGTGTTATTTCTTTGTTATGCCAAATCATTTGCCAGGTATTATCATTGAAAGAGCGACACATCTTCGGCACTGTTTGGAGTTATCCCTGCAGTCTTTGTATCGTTCTGATTTTCTTCAGGTCGTGTTAGATGTGCACTCAAAACAATCGTCAAAAATAGACAAACTAAGGAGATCAAGGCAGTTGTTTTGATGGTCTTTGTGTTGAAATAGTATCATGGCATACTTTTCTTTTCTGCTTCCCTTTTCCTCTGTTCGACCAAATAAGCTCGTTTGTTGTTCGTTATTTGGTGCGGCAGGGGATATCAAATATGGTGATGAATCCATATTACATGGGGTTTCTCATCAGAGTCACGAACGGATGAGTATTTTAGGGATGAATCCATAGACGGGGGATAACCAACATATATCATCTTCAGGTCTTATTGTAATGTTATGGCTATTACAGTTGAATTCACTACCCCAGAATTCATTCAAAAGTGCACCCAGTAACTACCGATGTGTTGGCTCAGTGAGTAGAGCGGCTGCCCTCACAATCGGGAGGTCGTGGGTTCAAACCCCGGCCGCGTCATACCAAAAGACGTTAAAAGATGGGAGTTGCTGCTACCTGTTTGCCGTTCAACAGTTGAAAAGGTTAGAGCAACGTCGATCTGGCACTGCTCAGTGGCTGCCGGGCCCACGATCAATTGGGCAAAAAGAATTTCCATTCTCGAACAATAAAATTTGGAGTTTATATCCAAAACAATTATTATTATTATCATTATTATTATTATTATTATTATTATTATTATTATTATTACTATTATTATTATTATTATTATTATTATTATTATTATTATTATTATTATTATTATTATTATTACTATTCAATTAACCCTCATGATTGGTGCCACGGACTGGAAAATGACCATACCAGGCATTTGTGTCTTGCGAGTGAAATGAAGTATAGGGAAGGAAAACGTCCTCGAAAAAAGACTAAATCTGTGGAAACCGGAAGAGCACGGCGAACTAGAATCATCGGTGGGTTTGCTTTTTTTTTCAAATTATTTTACACACCTGTCACCTTTTGAATTACCATATGATCAGTCAGAAGCGAAATTATAGCCCGATGTTTAAGCTGTTTATTGAATAAAAACATCGCTACAACTTTTTTCCCCTTGAGATTGGGCAGTTATTCTCATTACACTTGATTAAACCTCGTTTGTTTGGTGTTTTTCCCTCCTTTGAAGAACAAACTCACCGAACTATTACGTGCCAACCATACCAATCTCGTTACAACTATACACGACAAAAGGCAAAGTTTATCGTGAAGTCAAGAGTTCGCCCGATGAGTGGAGAACTAACATCACTCAGACGAATAAACATGGCTGATATACGCTAAAAACAGCGGGGCTCTTGTAAAATTGGTCGGTCAGTCACGGATATTAGTGGTAATTCTGAAGAAGAGAAGGTCTAGTTTGATGATCCCTTCCCTTAAATTTTAAATAAATCACTCAGTTTAATCTTCGATCCCGGCATCCTGGCCACGTTCTGCAATCTGTTCACCTTTAGCCGTCGTCATGGTAATCAACGAAAATCGGCAAGCCCGACCAAACGCTCCATCAATGCACACCACTTGAGCGACCCCATGTAAAATTGAATTCACTATACTTGTATGTCCTCTTTCTTACTTTAGCGTTATGTCTCGTGTCAATAGAGAAGTGCTTTTATATTTCTGAGTGTTTTCTAACCTGCAAGTTTGCGTAATCATATTGCAAAATGCTTCTCTTTGTGATTATATCTCATTTTGTAGCCTTAAATAGTTGTTAAAAGGGTGCTATGGGCACCTAATGGCAGCTATGAGCTTTTCATCGGCCTCGTCTTACCGTCATTTACTGAGAGCTAATGAAGTTAAGGAGGGAGCCTGGAAATATGGGAGGAGACTGCATTATGAAACCGGGCCGTCACCCCGTCCGAGTGTTTGTTGGTGCGTGCTCGCGCAGCGGACATGGCAATTGCCCGCTCTTTTCATTTTCCGTTGCATATTTTGCCTCTTTGCACAAATTTCATGGCTCATCATTTACTTATCCACTTTCTGCTTTGATTGATCTTCCAGCCTCTCTTCCCCCCCTCCCCCCTCTCTCTCTCTCCTTCTCTTTCCTTTTTTTTGTCACTCCCTCTTTCTGCCCTCCTTTTAGGGGGAAAAGTGAAAGAAAAGGCTCCCTTTTCACCATAATCATCAATTACTTGGTCCCTGGAGATGCCATCAACTTTGACCACTTGAAGCTGCTGGGTATGATACAAATATTTGTAAGGCGTTTCATACATATTGTCTCTTTGCTTCTAAAACAAAACAAAACAAAACAAAACAAAACAAAACAAAACAAAACCGGTGTCAGGATCATCCAACGCTAAACATACAAATCTATTACCTTTATTATTCATATCTGACTGGAGTTTAGTGACAAAAATTGATCAATTCAATTCAATTCAATTCAATTTTATTTCCATTTCCATTGAATAAACAGAAAAAATATATACAATCCATTTACAGAACAAATTTATAACAATTTCAAAGAAAACGTACAAGTGGTCACGAGTAACAACAGAATTTCGTTTCTAAGGTATATACCTAATACAAAGATTAGAATGGAAATGGAGGGTCCCACTTAAAAAGCAAAGCTTGTAGGGTATGGGACCCTCAAAAAATACGTACACAAAGTAAAAGAAACCAGCAAAGTCCTAAAAAATGCTAAATGAAATTCGTTGGATTGCCTTGTAGGATAATTATGAACAGATTGATTTTTTGAAAACATTGGTTCAAATATATATGGAAGATTATTTTTATTGTAATTATACATAAATTGTCCTAAATTAAACAAATACAAATCTTTAATTTTAAATATTTTATTTTCAAAAAATAACGGATCAGTATGAGACAAATATGCAGTGTGACATATAATACGTAGTGACTTCTTTTGTAGCAGAAGTAATTTATCCAAAAGAGTTTGATATGTATTTCCCAAATCAAAATGATTGATCAAAATCGGTTATCATCAAATTATGAAACCGTCGCAGTTTTATTACTCGATAATTCGTTTCATACGCTTACATCTTACATACGGATTTCATCATGTATTTTGACCTTGGGCAATTATTTCAATACCAGACTCCAAATCAATTTAAAGAATGCTTCCCGCATATGCTAATTTTAAAAAAAAGAAAGAGAAGATAGCATCACGTCTATTTTCTTTAATAAAAAGAAAGATAGCATCAGATTTTCTTCGGCTAAATTGCAAAGTATAAAACCTGTACTTATGTTATTTTAAGTGGTTGTGCATGGCTGTGGTTGAATACCCCAGACGAAAAATAATCGAAATGACAGAGGAACCTGAAGTCTTACTTAATTATCCTAAAAGAAAAGTTCAGTGACATTTCAGTCGATGCGAAGCAATATGACAAATGAGGTAGGCCTATATTCGAAAGAGCACAATGATGACGGATGGAAAGTAGTGGGCTTGAAGAAAGGCTTAATATATTCTCGTGATATTTTTTCAATTACCTTTGATACAAAAAAAAAAATGTGTCTACCATCTGCAGTAAATTCAATCCGTATCATTATATCAATCGGTCAGGTAATCGGTGCTTATGGACAAACGCCTTTTTTTTTCTTTTTTTGTTGTTGAAAGAGTAGCTCATTGTGCTGACTTGATTCGTTGTTTCTATACTTTACAGTTTACCCGCCTTTATTTCCCCCCCTCCAAAAAAAAAAAAGAAGATAATTTTGTGCTACGAGCATTTCAGCCCCTATAATTCTCCTCGTCGAACCGAGGCGGGGGGAGGGGGGGGGGGGGGGAGGAGGAGAGAGTTTGAACATCCTGGAGGAAATATATGATCCTGAAAATGCCAACGTAAATTCATTCTACGCAAAGGTATAATAAAGAGAATTTTATTAGAGGGAAAATACAGTACGACAGCTCTTTTTCCTGGTAGGCTCCATTTACTTCAAAAAAAAAAGTTTTTAACAAAGTTGTCAATTAAATGTTGCTAAAAGTTGCGAGATAAGAAATGGGACACTGTTTTCCGTTACTTATTTCTCTCCTCCGTAATGGGTTATGTCACGTGTATGTTCTTCTAATGTGAATTCACACCAAAGCCTGAAGTGCAAGAAGTGTTTTCCATCGTCTGTTCTGATACTAGAATGTTGTAAAAATGTATTCGCCGTCGCCACTGCAGACAGAGACCGCTGTAGCCCGTGGGTGCTACTAAGATTATGCAAATGTACGGAACAATGTGAAAGGAATATAATTCAGCTATCACTACATGATATTTTATTTGTTTAAGTGGTAATCGACAGTTTATATGGAGAACAGGCGTTATGTTATTTGTCACTGCAATGTAGAGAAAATGCACCATTTAAAGTTAACAAGATTTTTATGCTACTAGGACGAAGGTTCTTGGCAGGCGGCATGGGTATAAGTGCAACGCACACAGAGGTAAAAAAAAAAAGATGACAGAATTTGCATTTTAAAAAAGTGTAAGATGTTCTTTTTGATTTATAGTTCATTCTTCTCCTGAAAACTTTGCCACATTCTAAAAAATTGATTCAAAAGGTAAAACTCCATTCCCTGTTCAATACGACAAAAACAAGAGGTTCTTTCTGACTATCCTGTCAGCATGCCTGTTCAGGTATCATTCGTGCAAGAAGAAATTGCGTTCTTCACGTTAGAATGATTCTACAAAGGGGATGTTTCGTAAATGATTCATATTCAATTTCCATGTGGTTTTATTTGATAGCCCTACTATTGACGTATAAGAGAACAACTTCATGATTCTGATATGTTTAATTATATACAATTCCATTTTCGTCGAGTTTTACTGACACTTTTTACTCTCTGTGTGTTTGGCTTCGTTCTTCCTATCAAAGTCAGTGAGAAAATAGAGCGGAATTTCCACAGCCATTAGTATCAAGAGTTATAATTCCCTTCCCCCCTTCTTCTTCCTTCCTGTCCCCTCTCCTTCTCCTCAATTCTACTTGGGCTGTCACTGAGGATGTAAAAACAATTTTTTATGTGGAAAAAGAGGCCACATTCGTAATGATGACCCTTCGACACCCAACCGTAGGTCGATGCAGCACAGCAAACAGATCTGTTACTAGTAAATCGGACTTGTATAGGGCTATAATTCGGCGACGGGATGAGCTCTTGAAGAACATTAAGCCAGTTCGTGGATCCACTTTGCGCATGAGCAGAAAAAAAGGGTCATTTACGATGGTGGCTTTAAATTCACTAAGATAAGCATCTGTGATGTAATGATTATTCATGACGTAATCCTTATAAATAGTGCTTGTCTGCATATCCACCTGATAGCAACAATGTGTTCATTAAAGCCTAGTATTTGGGAATATAAGTAGGAAAGGTTCGTCAATGCTTTCAATGTAGACTGATCAAATCGATCCTTCTCCATGTGTAAATTGACTGGTTGTTTTAGTCACCTGGTCTACGCATTTTCATTCTTTGTTTGAACATGAGTTCCATAGATTGTTACGTCGGTCAAGTTTATACATCATGTCGCTATGACAACGACTGAAGTTCCTAACCAAATGAGAGAAAGAAAAAAAAAGAGAAAGGTCAAATTTGTCCAATTGTGCAGCCTATACATGAGATAATTACGAACTGGCTTATTGTGAAGACAGAGCATTCTACAGTAGATTTACTTTGATGGAATGAGAGCAATCTTTCCTCCTTGGAAAGAGAAAGGTGTTGGGGGATATGGAAGGAGTATTCGTTAGGTCGGAAGACGTATTCTGTACAATTTGTTTGTTTGTTTGTTTGTTTGTTTGATTTATTTTTCTTCCAACACAATTTCATGCATAAATCAAGATTCTTTTCAGTAATATCACACAGAATATCAGTAAACAGATTACAATGTACATGCTTCAAAGAAGGAAAATTGATGTGTAAATTAATTCCATTAACAAAATATAACTCGTATTACCAAATTTCCAAATAATTACCTGAGAAATTATGCGGAAGAAGGACGGCCACTATAAGCAAAAGCTTGAACACGTGGCAGCCCAGGGACCTATCTACATAATACACATATATTGTTTGCGGAAAGGGGATATACTACAAAATATAATACACTTTAAATGCATTATGTTTTATATTCTAGTGCATAGATACGAATAAAAGTAAAGTGAATTATGATGATGATAATGATGATGACAGGGTAATGATGAGGGGGAAAATGTGATAATAAAGATGAAAGTGATGGTGGTGATGATGAAGATAATGGGAATGAAATGAAATGATAGACACAGAAACATTGCGTACATTTGCTGTAGTTTTAAATCCAATTTACAGGAAAAGAAATGTGATCAAACAAAACAAATTCCATATTCAGATGCTATGTTCATAGATTGTAATCTGACAGTTTTCAATCTAGCCTTAAAAGAATATAACGTTTTACATGATTTAACATAATCTGGGAGTGTGTTCCAAAGATTTGGTCCATTATGTCTTATAGATTTTTGTGCAATTAATAATTTGGGGATTTACTACCAGTAAATGAAAATTTTGCGAATTGCGAGTGGGATACGAATGGACAGTATAATTCAGTTTAAAGAAATCGTGAAAAGTGTTTTGAAGTAAGTTGTTCAAATACTTAAACATAAAAAGCAAAGAGTGAAATGTATTTATATCAAATACATTCAGTGTTTTTAACTGATAAAAAAGCGGATTGGTGTGGGCTAAGTATTGTGAGCCAGTACAGATGCGTATGGCTTTCTTTTGTAATAAATAAATAGAGTTGAGATTAGTTTTTGCACTTGTAGCCCACACTAGATTACATATGGTAGGATTAAAGAATGTCACACAGTAATCATTATTTTCATATGGCATGTTTAGATACATTTCAAAATAGTTTTGATAAGCAGACTGGAGTTCACGTAGACAATTTAACGTCATACCGTCGGTTGAAATGTATTAAACAAGAAGATTTTGAGTGCAGTTTGGAGACTCCAAATGACCTGTTTGATGAATGAATGTTTTCGATTTTACGGTGATCATGGATATACTTATATCTCTTCGTGAATTCTTGCGATGTTCAAAGCAGGGTTTTTTTTCTCTCTCTCTCTCAAAATTAACGTACCTACATCAGAACTTGGTTCCGATTTCTGTAACCCATTTCTCTCATTTTACCGTCATTTAAAAATCACATGAACCTTTTGCAGATTCGCCCACACTAGGTTAACACACGCCCACTCTGTACGTTTCTATAAGCTCCAGGCTTTCTGACGGTTCCATTTCGCATGATATGGCTTTGCCTTCCTGACACGTGTTACATTATCCATCCTATCAAATCTGTTGTCCTTCTTTCCTTCCTTCCTTCCTTCCTGTCATCTTCCTCATTTCCTTTAATCCTTCCCTCTTTTTCCTCTCTTTCACGTCCCATTTCAACTCAAACTTCGTGGTTGTTTGTTTCCTTCCTACCTGAGCCACGGCTGTCAAATGTTGTTGTTTTTTTTCCTTCGCATATTGTCTAATCGAATTACGGACTGACCACGCATGCGTATGTACACCCCATCATCCGGAACCTTCTTCCAAATTCAATACTGTGCCGCGCAGTGGGAGGAGATGGACAATGTAAGAAATCGAATTACGACTGTTGTTGCTCAGACGGGTGACATCTTTCAGCAGTTATTTCGTACGACAAACGATCAATTAACTTTTTACACTCGTGAATTCAAGAACAGAATATAATTCCCGCCTTCCACTTTCTTTTTCTTTCGTGATGATTCCAGTGACAGCCTCCGGATGATACAGTAAACTGATCTTTTTTTTAAATTTTGTTATTGCCTTCTTATACCGAGTTCTTATTAACCTGACTTTGCTGCATCAAGCTCCCAACACTGTTCATGTCGCTGCACAAGTGTGACGTCAAGTGTGCATAGCATTAATTCTGTTCTGCGCTTTATTACAACCGATTTGAAAAACGTATCCTTCTCTTACTTTCTTTGTTTTCTTTGTTTTTCTCTCCTTATGTAGTTCAAACATTGTAAAAATGAACAGCCACGCTGTAAACTACTAGAATTACAAACGTAATTGTATAGATGAAAAATATGTCCACAGATTACAGGCAGTGTGAGAATTCAAAGAGCCTTCTAAGAGGTTTCGCTTATTTAGACACGAGTTAACAATATTAGATATATCAGAGAATTGGGCCGAGACGGCATGGTATGTTAATTTATTTCCGACTAAAGATAATAATTAACACTTATCTATATGAAATAATAATTCCATTTTAGTTGCCAAAAATACGGGTTGGTGGCCTTACTCAGCAATGACGACATGGAAAGTTGTTTTCAAGAGGGGTCCACTTAACAGACACATGTAACTTTCTACGTCACGATACATACAGTAAAATTGATTTGGTCATTGCAACGCATGCGATGTGTATAGATGAATTATCTTAATATGAAAAAGTGAGTGATTAAGGACATAAGCTCTTATAAGTACGAGAATTTGAAATTTCTTAATTCAACAAGATTGTAATCTAGTATACCAAATGTCATATCAATGAATTCGAAAGTAAATCATCAGGATTTACTTAGATTTAAGGTCATGATGTCAGTGCCATATAAAGCTGAGATCATAAAACCTCGTACAGAGGTATATTTTGTATCCCCATGTTATTCTCGTCATGTTAACTGTTTTATCCGCATGGTAAATGAGAGGGGTGATGTTCGTTATGTGAAGGTTTGTTATTCTGAAGCACATAAATTCCCTATACCTACGTGTTCGTTAATCCGAAAATGAAAAGGGTTCACTATAATCCGAACATTTGTGGCGTTATTGCAAAGTTCCGTAATTCCGAAGGTTCGTAATTTCAAAATTGACAATAAGATTCGTTGTTCCTATAAGGTTCCTTGATCAGTATGACATATAAGGTTCGTTGTTCCGAAGGTTCGCTAGTCCGAAAATGAAAAAAAATAAAAAAAAAAGGTGCGCACCAACGAATCTTCGGAATTGCGAATCTATTTCGTTTTCGAAATAACGAACATTGGGAATAACGACCTGTGACTGATGGAAGATATAGGGGAGGCTGCTTCCGATATGTAGTCAACAAGCCTTTATCTTCCGCACAGGTCAATCGAGTGAACTTAAACCCAAAGTAATCATTGACTACATAATACAAACTTTCCACCCAGCAGCAACTGAATCGTCACCTGTTTTCAACAGCATTAAAATGTACAACTCGAGAAAGAGATAGAGGATCACAGTATAAGACAAAGCCTACAGAGAGAAGAGAAGAGAAAAGCATATGGAGAGAGATCAGACTCTCAGATCTTAAATGCGGAAATCCGATTCCTTCTTTCCCGTTTTAGTGTACAAGCATACTTACGACGAATTCTGCACTGAGCTTGCCTCGCATGAAGCTGAAGTTACAGATCTTCATTCCGAAGGTTTTTCAGTCCCTAAATGAAATAAATTTCGTTATTCCGAAGGTTCGTTAATCCGAAAACGAAATAGGGTTCGCAATTCCGAAGAGTCGTTAGTACGCATCCTATTTTCATTTTCGAATGAACGAACCCTACTTCATTCTCGGATTAACGAACCTTCGCAATAAGGAACCTTATTTCATTTTCGGATTAACGAACCTTCGGAATAACGAACCTAGTTTCATTTTCGGAATTTCGAACCTTTGGATTAATTTCACAAAACAATGTTTGAGTAACGATAACTTTTTTTTTTCCATTTTCGGATTAACGAACATTTGTGTGTTTCGGAATAAAGAGCCTTTGGAAAACGGTATGTATAAAATCAACCATAATTTTATTTTCGGATTACGAACTTTCGGAATAACGAACATCACCCAAAGTTCCTCACTATCCCTCTTCCAGTGCATTTTGTACATTGTTAGGCCTACATAGAGAGAGAAGAGAGAGAGATAGAGAAGGAGAGAGAGGGGAGGGGTTAGAGGGAGGGGAGAGAGAACATCAATGAGTTATTCCAGCACGTTTGATTTTTTTTTGTGTGTGTACATCTCACAATGATATCCCCTGCATTTCTATTTTACAGTCGATATCTAAGAGTATTTTGGATAATTGCCCAGCAGGTTACTGTAGTGACTGACGTGTTGAGCGTACCCCCTCGCTAATTTCAGAGTTGTAAGACATGCGAGAAATTACATCAGCTGCGGTCCGGCAGCCTGGTGTGCGCCTACAGGGCCTTGGCCTTTCAGCTGCTTCGCGGCTTCTCTAGGCCTTTCTTTTTCTCTTTCTTTTTATGTAACCTGCAAGTGAGTTTGCTCGAAACCGGCCAACTTCTGAATTCATATTACATCAGATTGTCTGCTTTGCACAGATCTGAAAGCACTCTGAAAATGAGAGCATATATCGGGGGCGGCGCTACATTTTTGATAGTAAGGGGGCCCAAAGTGGCTGACAAGCAAAAATAAATAGATAAATGATATAATTTAAAAAGGTATGCATTTTTTATTTCAGCGCTACTTCCCTCCCAGCCTATATTTGCTGCAAAACAGTGGGGAAGGGAGGGGGGACATTCAGTCCCTATATCTTCTGCAAAAAAAAGGAGGGCCCACCCCACCCCCGTCCCCCTCGCCGGCCATCTTTTCATGAGTACGTCACTCTCGTAATGAGAAGTATATCGTATGCACATAATCTGAAGTCAAAGTAAGGCGTAGAATAGCTCAGCGGCAAACAGCCTACAAATTGTCGACCGCTCCCTCTTGGCGAAATAAACGTGTATGATTGATCTTGCGCATGTTTTAACAGCATACCAGTATCGTCACTGAGAAAGGAAAAGATTGATTGAAAGAAATGATTCTCACAGCCCCTGGATATGTCGTTATGTCGTATGTGGTGAAGTAAACGAACCAAACCAAACCACGCACCACGTCCAGCGGCACCAGAATTTTTCGTAACTCTGTATATGGGTTGTTAACATGTTCGAGTATAAATATCTGTAGCTAAAATTGCGTTTGGCGCAGAGATATAGGGAGGTTTTACACGTAGTAGAAACTCGTTTTTCAGCATGTATCTGATACGTGTTTTGTGACACTAAGTGACAAGACACAGAAATTAGTCCATTGCTTACCAATGAAGCGTAGTATGTGCAAGCAAAAAACTGCGGAACGTAATACAAGGTCAAGGAGGGCACCCCCTCGTATTGCCAGTGATGGGGTTTCAGCAGTGTAACCTATGATACTAAAAACCCTCACCCAGAGTAGAGTAAATTTGTATATAAAAACATCTGATTCTGTCTAACCCGATTTGATTTTATCAAGGGTTGCACTCAGTCTCCCTCCGCCCCCACCAGAAAAAAAAAAACTCCATCTATACATGAAACGTGTTAAGAAACAAGTTTACAAACGAATTCATGATAAGTGTGAAAGTCCTTCTACTAGACTTGTGATGGAAGAATTTGGTGGTTTTACTGAGAGGTAACTGCAGCTCCTGCGCGTGTATTTTCAGTCAACGTTCGTGGTGATCGCTCACTGATCTTTATAATGATGAATTTGAAGTGGCGATGCCCTGCGGGAAATTGAAAAAGTTGTGAATTTCTTTATGTGTTGGCTACGCATCTTTTTAAAGCTCGACTGTGACAGATTTCCTCTTATGTTTATTTATTTGGTTGTGGGTGGCTTTTTTTTCGTCCTTCACTTCATTTGCTCAGATTGTTTGATTGCCTTGTTCGAGTTTTTCAGCTCTATGTTAATACTAAGGATCACATTTTGTTACGTGTGACATTGAGAAAATCGTTAATCCCGCCGGCAAGAAATGCGGTGGTTACAGGTGATTTGTTGATTTTATCCACCCAACTGTAACCAACCGACTTTCACCGATCACTATTTGCGGAGAAAACATTTCGTTTATAATGACTGTGCGTCACCACGACAGAACATACCTGGAAGGGAAAACATAAAGATGATGTCATTAGAAACATGTAGAAGAAGGTGAGGAGAAATTCAAATATTTAGAAGGTTAATACCACTTTATCACTGTCAGTTATCACAGCAATAGTTCAAATCAACACTTACCGACTTACGCGTATGGATTTATCCCTCTCCCCCCGCAGGCGTTGTTAGGTGTGGTTGCAAGTGTGTTTTGTTAGCATGCATTGTAAGGGCAGCGTAAATAATCTATTTGCCACACGCTATATGATAATAATATGCAGTGATTTCCCATGTGACTTTAAACAAGGTATTACGTGTGTAATTACTACTTAGATTGAGGTCCTTTTACACCGAGGTCGTTATTTCAAAGACAAACAACAATCTCACGTTATCGATTTTGATAGAAACACTGCCAAAGTGCTCCTACATTTCATCATGGAGGCATCACACATTGCACACCTGTTTGATTTCATAAATACTTCCACTGCATCGCAGTCGAGGTCGATTTGAATTGTCAAGTTTTTGGTTCAATTTGGATGACGTTAGTATTTTTTTAACTTACTCATTACACGTTGTCTTTTCTGGTTCGAAGGACAAAAAAGAGGCCCCTCCATCACTGCCATCAACCTCGGGCTTTTAAATCCGGATGCTTCTTCAAGTAATGTTCACTTTTTTATACACTAACTTGTGTGTTATCTTTTTCCCAATGACAAGCATAAATTATTTTAAGCGTAATGAACACATGACCAAAGGAACAATGCGATGAAGATGACGCTTTGAGAATCGCGGTCCGCCACTCCTACCCCACCATTTTTATGCAGTCTCCGTAACAGAGGTTGTGATTGGTCACAGAAAAGATTTTCCTCCTTTTTCTTATCACTTATTATTGTCAAATACCTAAATTGACATCCAGTGAGTGAAGGCCAACGGAGGAGTTAAAATCTGATTAAAAAGAAATATATTTTGAGAAAGACTTCTGAATAAACTTTCACCATCAAAACATGTTTATTTTTCAAATAAAAGTCAAGAAGAGCGAAAAAGCCAAATAAGTTTTCTTATTCCAAATTTACCGTGGCATGCACCTGGACTGAAACGTATTTAGTCGCTGATCAAGGCTCTATTTAGAGGTGGTGCTCATAGACAGGTGTTGATCGGATTTGGATTGCGGTCATCTCGTATCTGTTCAGATGGGGAAGGCTTCGTGAAGTCTCATCTTGAAAATTGTGGCGTTTTAGACGAAAACTAGTCACTTAATGGCTGCAATTCTTCGAGCCCGCTGAGATTTGATAATGTACTCGAGAGATATTTGACATTTTGCGTCAACCTTTTTAAAAATGATCTCTTAAACCGAAACAGGTGACGCCGCCAATAGTACCAAGAAAAAATAACTTACAATGGTGCTGCTGACAAAAATCAATGTCTAAGATATAACCATAACGCATCAGACAACTTTCTCATATTTTAGTCGGAAAATGATCACGAGAAATATCCTTTCCTCATTCCAGCTAAATGTCAGCCAATATGGAAAAGGGTGTTTAAAGCTCCAGCATCGGCGTCACACACATAAAAGACCAAAATGTCGTTCTGGTTTTATTTTATCGTCAAGAATGCCCATCGACCGTGCACCAGCATCTTTAGTACGGGTAAAAGCAGCATCATGACCAAACAAGTGATGGGCGTAATAGTGTCAAACCTGTTGTCATCTTTTTTTTTCATGTTTTCGAGATAATGTAGTGTGCTTACTACAGCTTCATAAAATTCTTGACTCGTCCCAGACGTGTGTTCTTTTTAACTGAATAACATTTCGTCGCTGCTGCTGATTTTGTAAAATTGCTTCTGGAATTCAATACAAAAACACTACAACCCATTACAGGAACATCTTAGAATTCTTTAAAAAAAATGTTACCGTGGTGTAACGTACCAACTTGGGAATGTGGCATATATTATGTTTGTCCTTCTCTCAACATACTCTGATTATTCAAAGTGATTTTTTTTTTATCTCAACAATGAAACAATTGATAGTAACTTCATGCTGAGATTCGATATTGTTACTTGTGGCATTTAATACATCATAGTCATTTTTTGTCGAATCATGCATATTCAACCCTTGGGCATTTCAGAGATGTCACTAAACCAGGCGCGTGGAAAGAAAATTATATATGCACAGCAGAATACGAGAACCAAAACTTGTTGGTGCTTGCGCACAATTTCCTGATCACGCAGCGAAGTACGTGGTCGCTTTTTCATTCGCTTTAGTAACTTCTTGTCAGTAGCAACTTCAGTGTAAACCTGTACAAGATCGGAACAAAAATAACTCTTTATAGAGGAATAACTTTTGCGTAAGGCTCCATCAAAACAGCACGAAAATAGCGCTTAAGTTCCCGATCTGTTAGGGAAACAACTACATGACGTCAATACATTACATTTTTGTGGACATTCTCGCATGATAATTGCTGGACTGCACAAACGGTGAATCATAGTATTGTAATCTATGAATCCATCGTGAAAACACCGAGTTCCAGAAGTTTTAATCTCCCCTGACACCGTGACCCAGCCACGCGTTAGGAAATTGCTGTATTTATATCCGCTTCATCATGATTGCTTGCTTATAAAATTGCACTTGATTGTCCGGTTGCAACGAAAATGCCAAATGAAATGTAATCGATACTTAATGATAAAGGCTTAACATAATATCAATTAGATAAGTCATAACAAAGCCATGGCAAAGTAATTAGACTATAACAACTCGAATGTCAGTGTGCGATATCACGGCTTTTACAATTTGTATAGTGCTATGATTGTATCTTTATCTTATTTAGGTTTCGTAGCGCTAATGTCATTAACAGCTAATAGTACTTTATACAATAAACAGGTTTTTCATACCGATACCAGAATAGCAATGTTCACCTTACCATCAAATTACTGTTGCCATTTACTGTACCTTACCGAGTGACAACATAAAGTAAACGGTCAGTATTATTGTTATTGTCTTTGAGCGGCAAGCGCAAATTAGCTCTCCCAATAAATGCTGGAATTTCTTTCCCCAATCGCTCAATTTAAAGGTCCCCGGACCAGCAGAGAGTGTATTATATCACGTGACCCCAATGCTTGCGGTCACGTGTTATTAATACCAATTCACACTGACAGCGTCCACGGAACTTGTGTACAGAATAGACGGTTTGGTGTGTCTCGGCGTATGTGCCTGTGTGTGGGCGGGGTTCTAATTAAGTATCGTTTCAAAAATCACAACATGACATTTGCCAGCAACGTGCTAGAAAACCTGAAGGTCATATGCGTATCTTGGTAGACACTCTGTGAATAGCGGACTTCTTCTTGACGTAACCTAGCACGTAAGGTAATTTTAATATCACTATATCGAAAATGTAAAAACAAGTGCGTTTGTTCGATGCAAATAGGCTCCCAGGGTCTGCCTTGTGTATAGATTTGACAAAAAACACTATTACACTTCAAAGTACTCAATTCATTTAAGTTCGCAACTAGCCTATTTCTTACCCAACGTACCGTGATGTTCAATAAGAATAAAATGATGTAATTGCTGTTGTCGCTCTTTAATCATGACGCCTTGAATACATCGATCAGCCACTTTTAACATCGTGTTTACGTAATGCTTCCAACCTACATATTTTGACCACTCGCATGGTCATCATGCGCTGACCATTAATCTCGGCAAGTGGTTCAGCATATTATGCCACATAGCGACCCGGACGGGAACCCATACCGGGCGAACAGTCGTAAAGGTTAATGTACGTTCTATGTACTCCTCCTAAGACTAATCCCCCAATCACTGATCCAATCGCCAAATTGGCAAACATTTGCTCAGGCGATATGCTATCTTCACAAATCCGATTTGAAATTTCTACGTGTAGGAGTACAAGGGAAAAACAACTCCACATCTTGTAATATACCTTCCAGCATGTCGATACTAATTCGGTCGTTTCTCTTTGTCTACACGGCCCTTCACCGTCGAAGGATTCACTTGACCCTGCAGGTTTGTCTTGTAATTGATAGGATGCCAGGCTGGACAGATTGATTAAGACTCTTAGGCTAAGCCTGTGCCAACTGTGGAGAATTGAAGATACCTGTCGGGGATTCGTTTTGCTGGAGTAATTTCACGCATCCACATCAGACGATAAACGGCTGTTGGCAGAAGCAGGCAATGCGATCTAAAAGTAAGCATGCACTCAGACTCTCTTACATTGACGCATTAAATACACACATACAAAAGAAAACCTTTACCAGGGCAACATGCTCTAGTTTTAATGCAGCTTAACAACGAAGACATGTGTCGTTCCTGCTGGAAATTCCTCTGACATCGTGAATGAACAGGAAACACTTTTCCAGCACGTCTACATCTACAGAAGATGTGCAAAGATTTTGATCAAAGAGATTTGATTTGAAACAGATTTTAATAACACTTTCAATCACTTTGGCTCAAACAAAAAACAGACGTACGAAACATGATCTAAAGTTAAAGTATAGTTTTGGTTGAGATGGGGGACTCAGATTTTAACTTTTCTCGAGACAATTAGAAAACACTTATGAAATGTTAAAGAGCATACTATTTTAAGAGGAATCCAAAGTTTATTTGATAAAAATCGGTTTTGAAATGACTTACATAGCAAAAAAAGAGAAATAAAACAAAGAGTTCTTAATAAAAGATGGGTCTCATTTTTTTTTGTCAGGACCATTTTGTATTTGGATATCTCAGCCATTTCAAAATCAATTTTCATCAAATAAAAGTTGAATTCCTCTAAGAATTGTATGTATTTTGATATTCCCTAAGTAGTTTTGTAATTATTTCACTGAAAAAAAAACTATATGATCCCTAAAAACTATCAAATCATAAGGTTCTATGCCGCAGAAATTACTAACTTGTCATGATTCATCGGAAACTCAAAATGTCATTGCATATCTGTTATTTTGATTGAATCATTTCTTTATTCAAGAAAATGTTTATACATAACCAGGTCAATTATCCCTTTAGATAATTGCAGGTATACATCAAAGATTACAAATCACAATTTTAAAAACATACAACACAAAAAACATCCATGAAATTAATGCGCCAGTATCAGCAATAATATTCAACAATAACATTTACATCGATTCCATCAATATATATATCGGACATTGTTTTATGGAACCTTCATACTCCGGACGAACCAATAATCGGTCGATGTTCTGCACTTCCTTTTTTCCATTTTTGTTTTATTCAAAATCAACAACTCCAATATCTTTCCAAATGAAAAAATATCCGTGGTCCTAAAAACTGTAATGGACCTTCTTTCAGTGTAATCTAATTCCATATTATATATACCGATGTAGAATATTACACTTATACACTACTAATTAACAAACTTTGACAATTTGCATTCTGTAGAGAAAGACACATGAACTGAGAGTGAAAGCTGAATTCTGATAGATGTGTATCTATATATACTTTTTTATTTTGATAATGATGTTTGATCGTCTGCATAAGGGGTATTGATGGCCTTGTGTCCGTTGAGGTCATAACAATTTATACTTACATTAAAAAAAGAGGGTTAAAGCAAAGAAGAAATATAACTGGGATAGAGGGTGGCCTTGAAAGGCACGTTCCCACAAAGGTCCTGAAACATATCTCTGAAGCCTGCTGTGCAATCAAATGATGTAATCTACCAATAGGGAGCCCTGAATCTACTAAACAAATGGGTACATTGTGACGAGAATGGGCAATGAGTTCATGCTTTCTGCCGCCAAGTATGTAAATAAGATATGCATTTTTTATTTTTTACATTTCACATACAAAATAATTACATTTGCCAAAATTTGATGAAATATCTCACTGATACAAAATATGAGGGAAATCATTCGGAAATTTTCAAACAAATTCGGGTCACCAGATTTCTGTTTCAATACAACTTTTGAATTTAATCATGTGTTGGACGGATTTTGACTTTCTAGCATCATTTGTGTAGGTGGTGTGTGCAAATACTAATAATCTTACCAAAAATGATGATATCCCACACTAGGAAGACGTTTCAATATACAATTCAATTTCAAATGATTTACCTGTGTATACAACTATTATATTATCACATAACAACATTTTCAATGAATGAATAACTTAATATCTATAATATGTTGATCTTTCATAACATATTGAATTGGAATTTGGTACCGTATACAAAACCTGATTATACATTTACCGACATATACGGTGCATCAGACCATGTTTGTTCGTGTTTGCTGTAAAATATGACAAAAGAAGCCAGAAGTGCAGCCTTGCTAAGGTCGTTGTACAGCTCCTTTGGTTTCTTGTTACAATTTCACTTGGCGAGGATTTGCTTTATTCGAGTTTTGCTTTCAGCGTCAATGAATACCCTTTGTCCGACCTCGATCGCTTCAAATGAGGTGTGGTAATCGGTTTCACTCGAATCAAAACTTTGTACCTCTCTATCTTCCTTTTGTGAGCGTCTTTTTTGTTCTTTTACACACAAAAAAAAAATGGAGGGAATGGTAAAATCTATATATTTCATCACCATAAGGTCGGGGGGAAATGAAGAGAAACAGGACAGTCAGTCTCTATAGTATGTTGCCAATTTTAGAGTATGTTATAATATAAGCCAATAATTCATTTACTCCAATCGGCAACATTGTACAATCTGAACAAAATTTCAAGTTGATGGTCCTGAGACTGTAAGGATGCTTTTGACAATTCTGTGACCAAAAGATACTTTATATATATAAAGCCCGAAAGCTCGAAGTAAAATCAAATTGTGAGGATTCAAAAGCAACGTCTACCGCCTCTTCTTTACTCTCGTTATATATACATATATGTGTGTGTGTGTGTGTGTGTGTGTGTGTGTGTGTGTGTGTGTATCAAAAAATCAGAGAGAGAATATTTCACACTATACCTTATGAAGCGAGGAGTTTCTAGGAATATCGGGTTAAACATTATCTAAATCCTACCTTAAGAAATCGAGGTTAAGGTGTAATTAAGTCATTCTAATTGTAAATAAATCAGGCCAGGCTGCCTCAGGGTATGATTGACACACCCTATTTCAACAGATCACGCCGCTTAGATGGATAACGATATAATGGTTTCAACTTTGAAATATCCTATAAGTATTGAACAGGATTATTTTTCCATGAATATTTATGTATTGTCTCTAAAAGTCATCTCTGCGTTGATTCAACTTAGATCTACACGGCGCAGCTGTCATCATTATTATTCATAGAGAATAAGTGAGATTTTCCGGAGGCAAAATACGTCTAGTTTATAATCTTTTCAACTTACTGTGTCTGCTGATTCATTTGAGAATTTATGACGAAATGAGCAAGTATATAGGTTTATCGCGTTATCGCACTATCGCAAGGATCATTGATCAAATCGGACCAGCGTCAGAAAACATTACATCAG